>NW_015172564.1:459294-470207 GCF_001447785.1 Gekko japonicus | reverse complement strand
CCCAGTCTCTTGGGCAAAGCAGAAAAGGGAGGACCAGTGTCCCCCCCCCCCTGCCAGCTCTGATAGGGAGAAGGCCTCTGGTTGAAATTTCTGGAAGGGAGTTGGAAGGGGACCTCCAGGGGCATCGAGTCCAACCCCCCGCACAAGGCAGGAAATTCACAAATCCCTCCCCCTCCACACCCACAGTGACCCCTTTTCCATGCCCAGGATGACAAAAAAGCTCTAGGATCTCTGGATACCCAGCTCCCTCAGTATTTCCTTATTGGACTTGGTCTCCAGACCCTTCACCATCTTAATTGCTTCCCCTCCCCAATTTAGTATCATCTGCAAATTTGATAAGCATTCCCTCTATTCCTTCATCCAAATAATTGATAAAGGTGTTGAACAAAACAGGTCCCAGGACAGATCCTTGAGGCACTCCACTTGTCACTCTTCTCCATGAGAAACCATTCACAAGCACTCTTCGGGTGCAATCTGTCAACCAGTTACAGATCCACCTAACATTCATAGGATCCAAACCTGGATTTATCAACTTGTCAACAAGAATATTATGTGGAACTTTTATCAAAAGCCTTACTGAAATCAAGATAAACTATGTCTACAACATTCCCCTGATCCAACAAGGTAGTAACGTTCTCAAAATAAGAGGTAAGGTTAGTCTGACATGACTTGCCGGTTTGGTTGTCATTAAACTTATTTTCATTCTTTTTAAATAAATATTCATTAATTTGTGATACTTCCTCTACTTTTTGCTGATACAACTTTTTGTAAAAAAAATTCTACAATATCCTTTAGATCTTTTAGTTTATATTTTTCTTTATCTTCATCATCTTTTAATGCTAGAATGGTTCTTTTTTCCCTTTCCTTCCGAAGTCTGTAGGAAAGCCATCTAGATGGTTTATTTGCATTTTCAAATTGGTACAATTTCGCATATTTTATACTTTTGGCAATTTCTTGTGTTAGAATCAAATTCATTTTGTGTTGAAATAATTTCAATTTAGTTTTAATTTCATTTTTAGGATATTTTTTAATTTTTTTTCTTCTATCTTAATAGAGTTTCTTACTTGTTCATATGATTTTCTCTTTTGTCTTCTTATTCAAACATCTTGATTTATAAACAATCCTCTTACAAAACCTTTAAATGAGTCCCATACTGTATGTATTGATATGTCTGTTTGGATATTTCTAATAAAAAATTCTTTAATTTCTATCTTCATTTTTTTTTTTAAAAAAAATTCATCTTTAAGTAGATTAATGTTTAACTTCCATCTAGTTTTCTTTTGTGTTTCTTTCAATGTCAAAAGAACAGGATTATGGTCTGTATGTTGTTGAGTTCATCATTTGTACAAATAGAGAATTGGCCAAAAAGACTCACACAACCATTTTTAACTTTAAAAGGGGTAATTTCTCTGATATGAGGGGACACGTGGGGAGGAAACTGAAAGGAAAAGTAGAAAGGGTCAAAACAATTGGGGAAGCTTGGGATCTATTTAAAACTACCATCCTAGAAGCTCAAAAAATATATATTCCGCAGGTTAGGAAAGGCACAAAAAGGTATAGGAAAAAGCCTGCATGGTTAACAAACAGAGTAATGGAGGCTGTAAAAAGTAAAAAGAATTCCTTTAAACAGTGGAAAGCTAGTCACAGTGAGGCTGATAAAACGGAACACAGGTTATGGCAAATAAAATGCAAGTCTGAGGTCAGGCAGGCAAAAAGGGAATATGAGGAGCATATAGCAAAAAACGTAAAAACCAACAATAAAACTTTCTTCAAATACATTAGAAACAGGAAACCAGCCAGGGAGGCAGTGGGGCCCTTGGATGACCAAGGGGTAAAAGGAGTATTGAAGGATGATAGGGAAATGGCTGAGAAGCTAAACGCATTTTTTGCCTCCATCTTCACTGTGGAAGATGAGAAGTGCTTGCCCACTCCAGAACCACTGATTTCAGGAGGGGTGTTGAAAGACCTGAGTCAGATTGAGGTGACGAGAGAGGAGGTCCTAAAACTGATAGACAACTTAAAAACTGAAAAATCACCAGGCCCAGATGGCATACATCCGAGAGTTCTGAAAGAACTCAAATGTGAACTTGTAGATCTCCTGACAAAGATATGTAATCTTTCCTTAAAATCTGCCTCCATTCCTGAGGATTGGAAGGTAGCTAATGTCACTCCCATCTTTAAAAAGGGTTCCAGAGGAGATCCGGGAAATTACAGGCCAGTCAGTCTGACGTCGATACCGGGTAAATTGGTGGAAACCATTATTAAGGAAAGAATTAGTAGGCACATAGATGAACAAAACCTATTGAGGCAGACTCAGCACGGTTTCTGTAAGGGAAGATCTTGTCTCACTAACCTGTTAGTGTTCTTTGAGGGGGTGAACAAACATGTGGACAAGGGGGATCCAATAGATATTATTTACCTTGACTTCCAGAAAGCTTTTGATAAAGTTCCTCATCAAAGGCTCCTAAGTAAGCTCAAAAATCATGGGATAGAAGGACAAGTCCTTTTATGGATCAAAAACTGGCTAGTTCATAGAAAACAGAGAGTGAGTGTAGGTGGGCAATTTTCTCAGTGGAGGGTGGTAAGCAGTGGGGTACCGCAGGGATCAGTACTTGGTCCACTGCTTTTTAACTTGTTCATTAATGATTTGGAGATGGGAGTAAGCAGTGAAGTGGCTAAATTTGCGGATGATACAAAGTTGTTCAGGGTGGTGAAAACCAGTGAGGATTGTGAGGCACTCCAAGGGGATCTGTCAAGGATGGGCGAGTGGGCGTCAACATGGCAAATGGGGTTCAATGTGGCCAAGTGCAAGGTGATGCACATTGGAGCCAAAAATCCTAAATATAAATACACATTGATGGGGTCTGAACTGGCAGAGACTGAGCAAGAGAGAGATCTTGGAGTTGTAGTGGATAACTCACTGAAAATGTCGAGACAGTGTGTGACTGCAATAAAGAAGGCCAATGCTATGCTGGGGATTATTAGGAAGGGTATTGAAAACAGATCAGCCAATATAATAATGCCCCTATATAAATCAATGGTGAGACCTCATTTGGAATACTGTGTGCAGTTCTGGGCACCACACCTTAAAAAGGATATTATAGCTTTGGAAAAAGTGCAGAAAAGGGCAACTCGAATGATAAAAGGGTTGGAACACTTTCCCTATGAGGAAAGGTTAAAGTGCTTAGGGCTCTTTAGCTTGGAGAAAAGACGACTAAGGGGTGACATGATCGAGGTTTATAAGATTATGCATGGGAAAGAACAGGTAAAGAAAGAGGTACTTTTCTCCCTTTCTCACAATACAAGAACTCGTGGGCACTCCATGAAACTGCAGAGCGTTCGGGTTAGAACGGATAAAAGGAAGTACTTCTTCACCCAAAGAGTGATTAACACATGGAATTCACTGCCACAGGAAGTGGTGGGTGCTACAAGCATGGACGGCTTCAAAAGGGAATTAGATAAGCATATGGAGCAGAGGTCCATCAGTGGCTATTAGCCACAAGGTATAGCTAGGGGCTCTGGGGCAAGTGATGCTCTGTCTTCTTGGTGCTTGGGGGGGGGGTCAACAGTGGGAGGGCTTCTAATGTCCTGGCCCCACTGGTGGACCTCCTGATGGCACTGTTATTTCTGGCCACTGTGTAACACAGAGTGTTGGACTGGATGGGCCTTTGGCCTGATCCAACATTGGCGTCTCTTATGTTCTTATGTTCTTATGTAAAAGTATTAGGGAGGATTTCAGCTTCTAATAGATCTGGTACCATTGCTGTTGTTATCCATGCCATGTCAATTCTAGACCATGTCTTATGCCTTTGCGAATAGAAGGTATAATCTCTTTTTTGGATGTTTCTAATCCGCCATGCGTCCAGAAGTCCATATTCCTCGGCAATATGCAATAAAATCTTAGTTAGAATTGTTCCAGATCTCTTTTGAGTTTTTACTGTCCATCTCCTTATCAAATACAGCGTTATAGTCTCCTATAATGCAGAATGACTTGCCGGTTTGGTGTAGTGGTTAAGTAGGTGGACTCTAATCTGGGAGAACCGGGTTTGATTCCCCACTCCTCCACTTGCAGCTGCTGGATGACCTTGGGCAAGCCATAGTTCTGTCAGAGCTGTTCCTGAAAGAACAGTTCTCTCAGAGCTCTCTCAGCCCCACCTGTCTCACAGGGTGTCTGTTGTGGGGAGGGGAAGGGAAAGGAGTTTGTAAGCTGCTCTGAGACTCTTGAGTGAAGGGTGGGGTATAAAATCCAATATCTTCTTCTCCTCCTCTTGTTCTTGAGAAACCCATGTTTAGTAATCACAGCCGTCCTTTCTAAATACTCAAGGACTGACTGTTTGATGATTTACTCTTTCTAAATGATTTGTCCTTTATAAATACTCAAGGACTGTCTGTTTGATTATTTGTGCCAAGACCATGGCCACACAACCCAGAAAATCTACAGCAACTAATTTGTTCTAAAACTTTCCCAGGTATAGGCATCAAGCTGACAGGTTGGTAGTTACCCGGATCCCTTCTTGAAGATGGGGACAACATTTGCCTGCCTCCAATCTTCTGGCACCTCACCTGTTCTCCAGGACTTCTCAAAAATAATGGACAGAGGCTCAGAAATTGCTGGACCTCCTGATGGCCCCTGGTATTTCTGGCCACTGTGTGGGACCCAGAGTGTTGGACCGGATGGGCCACTGGCCTGATCCAACATTGGCTTCTCTTATATGGAGCAGAGGTCCCTCAGTGGCTATTAGCCACAAGGTATAGAGAGGAACTCTTGGTCTGGGGCAAGGGATGCTCTGTATTCTTGGTGCTTGGGGGGGGTCAACAGTGGGAGGGCTCCTGGTGTCCTGGCCCCACTGCTGGACCTCCTGAGGGCCCCTCGTACTTCTGGCCTGACTCGCGGCCAGCAGAGAACCGCTGCTGCTGCCGCCGCTGCTGCTGCTGTGGCATCCCTGCTCAGCCCCTCGGACAGGCTTCCTTCGATGCCAGAGCAGAAGGGTGCGTCCGAGGGGAATGTTGGGACCTGTTCCGGTAGGGTTGCCAAGTCTGGGTTGAAAAATACCTGGAGACTTTGGAGGTGGAGCCGGGAGAGGGTGGGGTTTGGGGAGGGGAGGGGATGGGCCTCGGCATGGTACAGTGCCATAGAGGCCACCCTTCAAAGCAGCCATTTTCTCCAGGGGAGCTGATCTCTGTCAGTTGGAGATCAGTTGTAAAAGCGGGAGATCCCCAGGCCCCACCTGGAGGCTGGCAAGCCTACGTCCCGGAGGTCTGTGCGGTTGAGTCCTGGTGGTGGCGGCGGCGGTGGCCAGGGGCTTCTGCTTCCCAGACACACCCAGGCGCCCTCCCCCCCGCCTTTCCTCTCCGGGGGCTGGATCTCTCGTGGCACGACTCCGGACTGCGGGGACGACGTTCCCTCGTGGCACTGCGGCCCTTCCCCGGGATGCCGCAGCCCCCAGAGAGCGGCCGGGGGCCAGGGCGAGGCGGCTTCCCTCTGCCTGGAGGCTGGAAGAGCTGCTGCTCCACGTGGGCCGGGGTTAGCCCCGCCCCCTCTGCCCCAGCCCCACCCCCCGAGGGGCTCCAGGTGGAGCCTCCAGGTGGCTGCGCTGCCCGCAGTTCTTCCTGGGTCCGGCTCAGCCATAGCCTAAGAACGAGAAGGGCCCTGCTGGGCCATCCCTTTATAAACCTCCATCATGTGTCTCCTTGCCCGCCTTTTCCCCTCAAGTGCACCTGGAAAGGTGGGATTGTTTGCCGCCGCCCCCCTGCATCACTTTACCCCTGCTCACCTTGGACCTCCTTCCTGACTTGAATGCCCGCCCACCCCCACCCCCAGTCTGAAGAGAGATCCCTTTGGAGCTCTTTGTGGTCTGTTCTTGCCTTAGCCACCTTCAACCATCGGGTGTCACCTGCAGGCAGGGGGCCCACAAGCCCCGCGGAAGCAGCCCCCGTGGAATCCAGGCGCTTTCCACCTGCCGTGACGGGGAGGATCCCTCTGTGGGAGCTGCCTCAGTCGGCCCACCGGCTCCTCCTCTGCCTTCTTCGTCAGCAGCCCTCCCCAGCCACCCAAGGCCTGGGGGTGGGGGGGTGGGGGATCAAGACGAAGAGGGCTCCTCGAGACTGGCCCCCTGCCTGCCGCTCCTCTGCCTGACTTCAGCTCCCCCATCTGCGGGGCCCCTGCCACCCTCGGGTGGGGCGGAGTACAGCAAGCAGGCGTGAAGGCACCTGAGCGTGCGTGGCTGGGGGGCTCGAGAGCTATGGGGAGCCCTTTCACTTGGCAGCCCCCTCAACAGTCGCTCTTCAGCTAAACAAGGGAGCAGGCGCACTTGCCTCCAGCTCCAGGGGTCAGCAGGATCAGGCCATCGCCCAGATGTCAGCCCGCTTGGAGGTCCATGGGTCAAAAGGCAGTGCCAGGAACACGGCTGTCAATGCCACCCCCTGAGGTGGCCGGCCCTGGACACACGCCAGAGTTCTCCCATTCCCTGTCCCCGCTTCTCTTCCCTCTCACCATACTTCCAGTTGCACCGGTGTTGGGATTCTTTTTTGAGTAAGTCAGCAGAGTATTAAGAGACTGAGTCCATGGTGTGTTTTGAAATATAAAAGTTTACTACAATCCTAACATGGGGAAAAGGTACACAGGATATGAAAATAACAAAGAGCTAATATGTCTAAATCCTTGCAGGTAAAAGGTAAAACGGGAAGAGCCGAATGGCGTCTCCTTCTCAGTCAGAACAAAGAACGGGAGGAGAAGCCAATATGTTAAATACTTGACACCTTGGTTTCCAATCAGAGCAGCAAATTAGCTCTAAAGTTCCCGGGCATTCTGTTGTCTAAACAGATTGGTTACAAACAAACATGTGACTTAACAAACATCATTAACCCTGTAAATACTGAAGTGTTTTGACTTGTAACACCCAACAGTCCTTTTATGGATCAAAAACTGGCTAATTCATAGAAAACAGAGAGTGAGTATAAATGGGCAATTTTCTCAGTGGAGGGTGGTAAGCAGTGGGGTACCACAGGGATCAGTACTTGGTCCACTGTTTTTTAACTTGTTCATTAATGATTTGGAGATGGGAGTAAGCCGTGAAGTGGCTAAATTTGCGGATGATACGAAGTTGTTCAGGGTGGTGAAAACCAGTGGGGATTGTGAGGCACTCCAAAGGGATCTGTCAAGGATGGGCAAGTGGGCGTCAACATGGCAAATGGGGTTCAATGTGGCCAAGTGCAAGGTGATGCACATTGGCGCCAAAAATCCTAACTATAAATACACGTTGATGGGGTCTGAACTGGCAGAGACTGATCAAGAGAGAGATCTTGGAGTTGTAGCGGATAACTCACTGAAAATGTCGAGACAGTGTGTGACTGCAATAAAGAAGGCCAATACTATGCTGGGGATTATTAGGAAGGGTATTGAAAACAGATCAGCCAATATCATAATGCCCCTATATAAATCAATGGTGCGACCTCATTTGGAATACTGTGTGCAGTTCTGGTCACCACACCTTAAAAAGTGCATTATAGCTTTGGGAAAAGTGCAGAAAAGGGCAACTTGAATGATAAAAGGGTTGGAACACTTTCCCTATGAGGAAAGGTTAAGGCGCTTAGGGCTCTTTAGCTTGGAGAAACGACGACTGAGGGGAGACATGATTGAGGTTTATAAGATTATGCATGGGATAGAGCAGGTAGAGAAAGAGGTACTTTTCTCCCTTTCTCACAATACAAGAACTCGTGGGCACTCCATGAAATTGCTGAGTGGTCAGGTTAGAACGAATAAAAGGAAGTCCTTCTTCACCCAAAGAGTGATGAACACAGGGAATTCACTGCCACAGGAGGTGGTGGCGGCTACGAGCATGGACGGCTTCAAAAGGGAATTGGATAAGCATATGGAGCAGAGGTCCATCAGTGGCTATTAGCCACAAGGTATAGATAGGGACTCTGGGGCAAGTGATGCTCTGTCTTCTTGGTGCTAGGGGGGGTCAACAGCGGGAGGGCTTCTAATGTCCTGGCCCCACTGGTGGACCTCCTGATGGCACCTGGTGTTTCTGGCCACTGTGTGACACAGAGTGTTGGCCTGGATGGGCCTTTGGCCTGATCCAACATTGGTGTCTCTTATGTTCTTATGTTCTTAACACCCGGGCTTCTCTTGCCCCCAAGGGCCCAGGAGCCTGCGCCAGCCAGCCTTGGTATCATGCCATGCAACGGATCCCCAAACCCAGCTTGGCTGAGTCTCCTGCCGGCCTGGCTCGGGTCTGGTCAGTGTCCAGAGATGATGGTGCCGGTTCCTTCATGGAGGGGAAGGTGGCCCGGCCTTTGGTTGTAGCTGGCGAAGGGGGCGAGGCCTGTCCCACTGGGACCAGGAGAGCCAGCGATTCCTCACCAGTGCGGGTCCAGCTCCTGGGGTGGGCCCGGGGCTGGTATGTGCTGCCTTTCCCTCCCCGCGAGGAAGCAAAGGGCATCTGCCTCAGCATCATTGGCCTGTCTTTCTGGCCCAAGGCACCATGGGTGAGCGACATCAGCAAGACTGGGCACCGTCAGGGGCACCGGCCAGCAGGGCACAGGCCAGATGTCACGGGGGCACTGTGGATGCCTGCATGGCTGTGTGCGGGCACAGCCAAGAATCTGTGCTAGGAAGTGACGCACGACGTAGAGCATGTTGGGGGCATGGCCCAGATCGTCGGGGGGGACCATATGGTTTTCCCCCGAATGATCTGGGCCACGCCCACAACGTGCGCGACGTGGCTGCATCACCTCCGCCGCGGCGGAAATCGGGCCTCCAAAGCAGGGGTTTCCCCGCCCCCACTTGGCAGCTCTAGTCTGTGCCAAGAAGTCCCACCACAAAACAGCCTCAAGGAGAACCTGGAGCCTTCTGGCTCCGCCCTGACCCCAGGCCAAGGCACAAAGGCCAGAGGGGGGGGCCTGCCACTGTCCACATTCTCCGCAGAGGGGGCTGCACTCCCCCCTCCATTGAGAGCCAGCCTGGTGTAGTCCTGGATGAGAGCTGCTGGTGTTCCCCTGAGTCCCTCCTCAGCACACACACACACACAGATGATTTCTGACTTTCTTTCCTAGTTGCCGCTTAGAGACAGCAGAGGGACAGGCGACCCTTGCGCTTGTGTGGAGGCCTTGATACGTGTCCTTTCCTTCCTAACCACCTTCCTTTGCAAGTCTGGGGTTTTTTTTCCTCCTTGAGTCGAAGCAGCTGCTTGCTTTTCACTTTTTCCAAACCTCCACTTTTTTTTTTCCTGCTATATGTAGTTCCACATATTTTCCAAAGTTGGGATTTTAAAGTGTCATTTCAACAAAATGCAAGGCATCTTGAGTATGCCCGTGCCTCCACAAGCAACCTTTATTTATTTAAACAAATACAGGTGACAGAATCCATAGCTGGAAGTGATACGGAACACTGGGCACTGGCGAAGGCGTGGCTTAGGGCATTTCCAGACGCTCTGAACTGGAAGAGTTTGTGTGGTGGAATCAGTTATCCTCTTAGGATCCCGGGGGTGGTCACTGTCTGGAAGGGGACCCTGAAGAGCGGGGGGCGGGGTGTTCTGGGCCCGTGGAGCGGGCAGTGCCAGGCAGCTGAGGGGCTCCGGTCTTGAGAGCTGGTCCAGCCAGTCTTGGTCCAGGGCACGGCCACTGTCGAGGCCTCGGCCAAGTCCACACTGTCCGTCTATCTTTCAGGGGAGAGTCTGCCGCTTGGCTAGGCGACTTTTAGTTGCTCTTGTTCAGCAGGAGGCATGCCAGTGAGGCAGCTGAAAGGACACCCATCCTGGTGCCACGGAGGGTCTTGTAGCACCACGCTGCCACGCCTGACTCCCTCTCCGTCCCAGACAGAGATGGGTGTTGCCTGCTCTCACTTGCAGCCAACGTCAAAGTCTGCTTCTAAACACAGAAGCCGAGATCTGGTTCGACAGCTAAAGGCACAGGATGGGGAAAGCCTTCTTTCTGCCACAACACGGATGGGGTGCCCCCCCTGCTGCCCCCGAGGAAGCCCTCCCCCCCCCGGCCTCGCTCACGTTGGGCAAGAGAGGGGGTGGGGAACCTCTGCCTCCACAGGCGGCGGGGGTGGTGGGCTCCAACTCTCTGACCCTCTCAACCGCCATTTTCCTCGCCTCTCTGGACCCCGCTCTGAAGGTAAACATTCCCCCACCCCCACCCACCCCCACCTGTCAGGGGTCCCTCATCTCTTCTCTTTCGGGATGAAGATGGATCTCTGAGGAGCCAAACCCTCTGGGCATCAGGCCGACCCTTATAAATGAAAGGGCTGCTATAAAGTCCATGGGAGTGCATGACGTGCTCCACTGTGAAAGAAAGGCAAGCGGTGGGCATGGCCCCTCCTCAGAAGGAAGGCACCTCTCCAGCAGTTTACAAGGGAGAGTCATTGGCCGCCTGTGCGCATTTGCAGGAAGACGGAGGAGGACTTCAGCCGCTCCGCCAAGGGCTGCCAGAGACCTGGGGGGGTGGGTAGCCGGCCAGACACCAAGGCGGCTCCTTCCTTCTCCCCAATCCATCGCCAGGCCTTGGGGGAGAACCGACTGGCCCCGGGCAGGAGTCCACAGGGTGAGGGAGTCTCTCGCTCCTCTGTGGCGCTTCCCCCACCTGGAGACAATCTGTGTGCGGGAAGCCGGATGCTCCTGGGCCGGCCAGCCTGTCTTCCCTTTGGCTGTGAGGGGGCTGGATCCCCAGTCCTTGGACGTCTCTGCCACACAACCGGGGAAACCTGTGCAGCATCAGCCTGCCGACTCCCAGGGTGACCTGGAAGCCATAGATCTGCGGAAGGGCTGGGGGGGGGCTCCAACAGCAATCCCCTGGGGGGTGGGGGAGGAGGGTGCCACGATGGTAGGAAAGCGTGGTCGGTAGCGGGGCAAAATGGACACCTATGCCCCACTGCCAAAGCCGGGGGGGGGGGGGGGCCGGGGGTTCTC
>NW_015172564.1:458332-459204 GCF_001447785.1 Gekko japonicus | reverse complement strand
GGGGGGAAAAAGGGCCGGGGGGGGGGGGGGTGCTTGAGGGGTGGGGGAGAAGCTCCAGCCGCGGCAGGGGGAGAGTTGCGCTGCGGCGGCAGGGGGAGTTGGGCCCATTCCTCTCGCCTCCCTGCCCCAGCTTGCTGAGGGGGTGATTGGGAGGGGTGTGTGTGGAAATGAGAGATAGCAAGGGAGGGCCCCCGCAGCAGCTCGGTTTTCATCCTGTGGTCCAAATTACAAACCGTCATATTTTGAGAGTGATGCTGACATTCCTCAGCCGGGACCCGTTGCCAAAAACAACCCGAGCACAGCTTGTCTTGGCACCGGCTCAAAACCAGGGCCTCAGCAGTGAAACCGAAAACATTTACACAGCTGGACGGAGAGCGGCCTCTTTCTCCAGCACGGCGGCGGCTCCCAGGCCCGGGCCTTGCTGGCCACTCAAAGGGCCCCACTGTTCTCGGAATCGCCTTGCAGGCCACATCTAGGGGCCGGCCGGGAGAAGTGGGTGGTCTTCCGAGGGGGACGCCAAGCCAAATAACCCGGGGAGAGGCTCCCGGGTACCAGGGAAATGGCCCCGATCCTCTGCCGCCCCACCGGTACTCCAGCCAGGCAGGCTGTATGTGCCCACGGACAGATATGGAAACCTCATCAGTCTGCAATAGGGATGGAAGGGCTTCACAAAGGCTCAAGCCGCAAACCGATGTCTCCATTCAGGAGAAGAGGGAGAGTATCCCTCACCAGGCCTTTGCTCCAAGCAGAATGCGGCCCTCGGCCAGACTGCAACCTGCCAGGGCCCTTCCAAGCCCCACAGACGATTGGAAAGGGGAGTCTTGCTGGGTTAGGGACCAGCGGAGGAGGAGGAGGAGGAGGAGGAGGAGGAG
>NW_015172564.1:439355-458268 GCF_001447785.1 Gekko japonicus | reverse complement strand
GGTAGGGCAGCGGTGGCCAGGCTGGAGGGGAAAGGCTGGCAGGGGGGGGGCTTCTTGACCACGGAGCCATCGGGTTTCAGTTGTTCCCCTGCTTGTGTTTTTATCCCAGGCTCCATCCATTGTCTTGAAATAATCCTAATGCTGCCAACCACTGGAAGGGACCTGCAACTTCTTTTGGTGGGATTTAAATTCTAAACGAATGCCGCGTGTAGCATTTAGCATCACGGAATCATAGAGTTGGAAGGGACCTCCAGGGTCCCAACCCCCTGCGGCACAAGGCAGGAAATTCACAACTCCCCCCTCCACAGTCCCACAGTGACCCCTTTTCCATGGCCCAGAAGATGACGAAAACCCTCCAGGATCTCCAGCCAAACTAGCCTGGAGGAAAATGGCTTCCTGGTCCCAAAGTGGTGATCATTTCCCTGGGCATGTAAGAAAGGCCCTTCCCGCCCTCCCCCTCCTGGTTTCCCTATGTTGGCAGAATCCGCATGGCTGTCAGGTGGCCACCTGGCCTCTGCTTGAAAACCTCCCAAGAAGGAGAGCCCACCACCACCTCCCGAGGAAGCCTGTTCCACTGAGGAGCCGCTCTGACTGTCAGGAAGTTCTTCCTCATGTTGAGCCGGAAACTCTTCTGATTTAATTTCAACCTGTTGGTTCTGGTCCGACCTTCTGGGGCAACAGAAAAGAACTCCCCCCCACCCTCTATAGAGCAGCCCTTCAAGTCCTTGAAGATGGTGATCGTATCCCCTCTCAGTCGCCTCCTCTCCAGGCTCAACATACCCGTCTCCTTCAACCTTTCCTCTTTGTGCATTTATTAAAATATTTATATCCCACCTTTCCTCTTGGCTCAATGTAGCTGGCAAATCATAATTTAAAAACATCACTTTAACCCAACAAAGTAAATCCCCAAATAACTCTCTCTCCCTGAAGGAACATTTGCAGTTTACACCCCATTAAAGGCCTCCTGAAGATCTCTACTGGTGCCCCCCCCCCAGCCCATTCCACGAAGTGGGAGCTGCCACGGAGAAGGCTCAGTGGGGGGGCCTGAAGTGTGTGTGGGGGATCTGTCCACCACCTCTGCAGGGTCAGGGGGGAGGCGGCAAGCACAGCCCCTCCCCCAAGAGAACCATGTGCGCTTCTCTCTTGCATGTGGCCAGTTTGGAAACGGTCTCTGCGCTTTCCTTTCTTTGAATGCATGAGGGGCCCAAGGTAGCAGCTGCCCAGTTGTTTTGATCATGGAGGCATCCAGCCCCCCCCCATTGTGCCATTTGGGCTCTATGGTCTGCCTAGGGTTGCCAGCCTCCAGGTGGGGCCTGTAGCGCTCCCGCTGTTACAATGGATCTCCAGTTCCCCTGGAGAAAGTGGCTGTCTCAAAGAAATTGAAGCTGCTTCCTGCTTGCTGCTGCTTCCAGCCCCCCCCCCCCCCCCCGGCTCCACTTCCCAACCCCCCCGGGTCTCCCCCTAACCTACCTCACAGGGCTGTTGTAAGGATAACATGTCACAGAGGAGAATGACGTGAGCCACTTTGCATCCCCGTTGGGGGGAAAGGGAGAAGGCAGGGTCTGAACGAAGAGAAGAAAGGAACAAAGGTCTGCACGGGAGCAGAAGGAAGTCCTGAGGTCTCTACCAAGGCCTGGCCTGGCCTGGGCTGGGGGTGGGGGTGGGGCTCACTACACAGCCTGCATTTTGCACGGAAGCGCATAAACACCGACAGAGCTGCACGTCCCCAAGTGATGCTGAACACTGCGGCTATTTAATCCGATCACCTTCGTTGCCATCTTTAAGAGAATTTCCTTCTGAGCTGCGCCAGCTCACAGGAGTGACTCCCCGCAAAAAGGAGGAGACCTGCTGAGCTCAGCCCCAGGGGAGGCCTCCCTTCCAGAGGCTGGCCTGGACGGAGCGAGGGCCAAGCCCGGGGCTGCCTCTGCTTGACATTTCCATGTCAGGCTCTTGTGCCAGTGACTGAGGGCCGCCTCTGTGCTCCAGTTGCCTTTCCAGGCCTCGCCTCCTGGCACCAGCCGGCCTCTGTGAACAGCCCCCTGCTCTGCCTCCAGTCAGCCTGGGCCGCAGCCCGATAGCCAGCTGAGCCAATCCAGCCCTCCCGTGGGCTCAGCCCTACCAGGCCACGCAGGTGCCATGGGCATGCGCCGGCCCCATGGCCCCTTCTTAACACATGGAATGCACTGCCACAGGAGGTGGCGGCGGCTGCAAGCATGGACAGCTTCAAAAGGGAACTGGATAAGCATCTGGAGCAGAAGTCCACCAGTGGCTATTAGCCACAAGGTGTAGATAGGAACTCTCAGTCTGGGGCAAGGGATGCTCTGTCTTCTTGGTGCTTGGGGGGGGGGAACAGTGGGAGGGCTCCTGGTGTCCTGGCCCCACTGCTGGACCTCCTGATGAACCCTGGTATTTTTGGCCACTGTGTGACCCAGAGTGTTGGACTGGATGGGCCATTGGCCTAATCCAACCTTGGCTTCTCTTATGTTCTTCTATGGAGCAGAGGTTCATCAGTGGCTGTTAGCCACAAGGTATAGATAGGAACTCTCGGTCTGGGGCAAGGGATGCTCTGTATTCTTGGTGCTTGGGGGGGCAACAGTGGGAGACTTCTAGTGCTCCTGAGGGCACCTGGTATTTTTGGCAACTGTGTGACACAGAGTGTTGGACTGGATGGGCCACTGGCCTGATCCAACATTGGCTTCTCTGATGTTTTTATGTTCTTCTGACTTTTCTATAATAGACCCTCCTGGAGGGCTGGGGGAGGAGGGAGAAAATGTCAGGCCCTTTGGAGACACACCCACCCACACCCACCCACACCCCCAGAGTGCGATTCTTCCCCTTGGCAGCTGGGCCATGGGAGCTGCAGTCCTGGAGATCCCCCAGAATTGCAACTGATCTCCAGACTAGAGCGACCCACCCCCACCCCCGGAGGAAACGGCCCCTTTGGAGGGTGGGCTCCCTCTGGGGCTGAGCCTCCTCCCCAAACCCTGCCCTCTCCAGGGTCCACCCCTAAACCTCCAGGAATTTCTCCACCCGGAGTTGGCAGCCCCACTGGCCGAGGACCTCAGGGAACCCGAAAGAGGAACCGGACGCGCGAGTAAAGCAGGCCCTCTGGGGGGGGGGCAGGGTCTTCTGAAAGAGGAGGAGGAGGAGAGGAGATTGGATTTATACCCCATGGCCCTTCACTTGGAGTCTCAGAGCGGCTCACAAACTCCTCTCCCTTCCCCTCCCCACAACAGACACCCTGTGAGGTGGGTGGGGCTGAGAGAACTCTGACACAAACGGCTCTTTTTCAGGGACAGCTCTGATAGAACTATGGCTTGCCCAAGGTCACATCAGCAGGTGCAAGTGGAGGAGTGGGGAATCAAACCCGGTTCTCCCAGATTAGAGTCCGTGCACTTAACCACTACATCAAACTGGCAAAAGGGCACCCACAGCCTGGTCAGCAGCACCCCGGTGGTTTCCTCTCTCTCTCCCTCTTCCCTTTCCTGGCATCTTTGCTCACACCGGCCCCCGCTGGTGTGGAGAAATCCTTCTGTAACTGTCAGACGAATCGGAGTGTGAATAATTAAAACAATCAAGGATAATTTGCCCCATCTCTTTGTCAAGCACGGGGTAGTCAAGAAACATTACTCCGGTGTCAGCTGCGCGATCCATTATTTCCCCAGGGCCGTAACTCAGGGAGATCGATGCTCTCCTCCCACATCTCAGCTGCCATGGAGGAGAAAGTGCATCAGACTCAGAGAGAGAGTTCCAGCCGGCGGAGACGGCGATCGGAGGCTGTTCAGAAAGCAGGCATCTTGAAACAACCACAAGCAATGCTCCTTCTAACCTGTGAGGTCTTGTGACCAAATATTCTACTTTGTGAGCTCCTGGCATTCAGGTTGTGAGTGAGCGATTTGGCCACTGCATAGGTTGGTTTGCTCTGGAGCCATCCTTTCTGAGCCAAGACACAAATGTGTAAGCTGGAGGCTAAAAAACTGTGAGCTCGCTCACACTAACTCAGCTTAGAGGGAACAGCGAGTCCACAAGGTGTTTTTAAGATTGTTTTTAAAAGCCAACCATCAACCGTTGGGAGTGGGCGACTGGTGCAGTGACCGGAGAGGGCCCGAGAGGAGCACCTCTGCCGCAGGGCCGTCCCCTTGGTGGCGGTGGTGTCGTGGGCAGGTTGCCGCCTGGGCTGCCTGGGTGTGTCACGGGGCTGCTGTGAGGAGAGAAGGGACCATTCCTGGGAAGTGGTTTCTACAGCATTACACAGCAAAGCCCCCAGTATTAGGGGCGATAAACAAACGTTCAGTCCACATTCCCAGATCAGTTCATACTGGAATCTGTGCCAAACATGCCTCCCTGCACAGACTGTGTTGAGTTGGAGGAGCAATCACTGCTGCTCTCCCCCCCCCCACCCCCAGAATGGAATCTGGAAGGGGGTTTCAGGTTCTCTCTGCTGCGAGGCAGGAGGAGGCGTTTGGAAAGGGGCTCCTCTTCCCCCTGGACGCAGCTTCTCCCACCTTCATGATCTCCGTAGGAAAAGGTGAGGCTGTGGCGGGTGGCAGCAGGGCCCTCTCGAAGGGCACTCCACTTCTCCCGCTTGCAGCTACCGGGGTCAAAATGGCTCCCCACCACCACCATCCCCAGCCCACCTTGGGCGTGATGACCCCCCCCCAGGCCTTCAGCTGCGAGTGGCCCTGCCTGGGGAGGACTTGGGACGCACTCCTTGTGCAACACCTGTGGGGAAGACGGGGAAGGCTCTCTTTGCGCAGGAGCATGAGAAGAGGCCCCTTCTTTCCTCTCCCGCTCGGCCTCCTCCATTGCCTGTGGCACAACGAGCACATGGTCACTTGGACCGTGAGCGGCTGCCGCAGTGCTTGACCCCAGGGGCAGCCCATCCAGCGGAGGTCCTCACAGCCAGTCAGCTGAGAAAGAGTAGCGGGACACACACACACACACACACACACCACTTTCCCCTTCCTCAGGTTCAGAAAGAGAACATAACAAACATGCACGCACATGCACCAAGGAATGCTACCTTGAGGTCCGTGATGGACAGGAGGCAGGTTCGCAGTGGCAGGACGACCTGAGCAGAATCGGTTCCCCAGGGCAGCTCCTCCTGGGCCACGGAGTAGGAGCCGCGAGGCACCAGGGAACTGTGAGCCCCCCCAGCTGTGGTGTGTTGCTCCTGCAGCCATCCCTTGGTGGCTTCTGCACATCGCCAGCCACCCTTGTGTGTGGATCTGCTCCTGGGGTGGCAGGAGGGGGGGGATGCTGTGTGGGCAGAACCCCTGAGGAACTCAAGCAGCAGCCGGCATCGCGCGGGGGGGGGGGCGGTTGTGGGTACAGATGGAAGGCTTGGGGGGGGTGGAACAATTGGGAGGGGTCCATTCCCGCCCCCCAAGAATTCTTCTTTCCAATGGAGAAATTGAGAACAGGGGGGGGGGCTGAAAAAAAGTTCCATGAAATCCTTTCCTGCTTGGAATGATTAAAATACTTTTAGAAACAGGGTTTTACTCACTCAACAGGTATAGTGTGAAAATCTGCATAGCTTTAAATAACTTTCATTTCTGTATATACTGAGGACGTCTACAACATAGATTTTGTTTGTTTAAATGTGGGCAACAATTAATATGCTATAATGTGTTTAAAGATAATACATTATTAAAGACTTTGGTATTTTTAGTATTATAAAGTCTGCAAATACGCAGATAGTCTTATTGTGACTATTTATTACGATACCTGTTTTCTAATGTAGACTTTTTATTTTTCTTACTTCTCTGATGGCAAAAATTAAGATGCATGTGCTAAAGATTAAGGTGTACGGGGGGGGCAGCAATCTGCGACCCTCCCGCAAGTGCTGAGTGCGTCTGGCAGTCTCTCTTGGAGGCAACGGAGACTGCAGTCCTAAGAACGCTTTCCTGGCAGTTAGCCTCATTGAACAAAACGGGATTTACTTGTGAGTAGCCCTGTTTAGGATTACTCCCTGATGCACTCTGAAATTCTACAAATATGCTGGGTCATTCCATTCTACATATGTAAAAGTTATAAATTCTACATTTTATGTTGTTAAAGAAGTAAAATAAGTTTAGGGTTGATAAGAAAGTAAATATCTCTCCTTATATATAATTGAGTTTTGCCGGGGCCACCGTCCCATAGGGTGGCGAAAAAAGATTCGCTCCCTCAGCCATTGGCCCGTCAGCTATCGCGAAAAAAGCGAAAAAAGATTCGCTCCCTATCGCCATTGGCTGGGGGGGGGAGGGACGAGCCTCGCCACCTTGGCCCACGTGGCCCTGGAACGGGCGGCAAGCGGCCAGTGGAGAGACAGACAAAGCCGCAGCGGGTGAGAGGTGCTGAGGGGGCCACGTTGCGCTTCCCTCGGGACGTGGGGCACTCCACCCCACCCTTCACAGCCTTTCAGGGGGAGCAGGCAAGGGGGGGCGGGGGCGGTGCTGTGACGGCCACCACAGGCCCGTTTCCGTCGCTCCACCCCCCCCACCTTCACAGCCTTTTGGGGAGAGCAGGCGAGGGGCAGCACCGCTGAGTCGACCGCTGCAGGCCCGTTTCCGCCGCTCCACACACCCCACACACACACCTTCACAGCCTTTCAGGGGGAGCAGGCGAGGGGCAGTGGTGGTGGTGCCGTCCGCTGCGGACACATTTTCACCGCTACCCCCCCTCTTCACTCTCTCTTCCTTTCTCCCTATCTCCCTTCATTCTTTCCCTCTCACTCTTTCTCCCGTCCTCCCCAAAGCTTTGACTTATCCCTCCCCTTCATCCTCCCTCCCTCCATCTCTGCCTGTCTGTCTGTCTTTCTGACTGTCTCCCCCCCTCACCCTTCTTCCTTCCTTCCATCCTTCCTTCCTCTCTCCATGGCCATAACTTTTTAAAGAGTGCCTTAGGAGAGCTGGGGGAGCCAGAATGACCTCACGCGTCTGATGTCTGAGCGGTAAGGCTGCTCGGACATCAGACGCAAGAGGCACCATTTGCCCCTAGGAGTGGAAGGCCACCACCCCGGAGCTCAGGGAGGTGGGGGAACCTTCCCCCCCGTGGCTGCCGCCATTGCCCTGTTTCTGCCACTCCACCCCCCCACACCTTCATAGCCTTTCGGGGGGGGAGCAGGTGAGGGGCGGCGGCAGTAAGCCACCCGCCGCAGGCACGTTTTCGCTGCTACCCCCCCCTTCACTCTCTCTTCCTTTCTCCCTATCTCCCTTCATTCTTTCCCCCTCTCCCCCCTCTTACCTTCTTCCCCCCTTCATCCTCCCTCCATCCATCTCTGCCTGTCTGTCTGTCTCCCCCCCTCACCCTTCTTCCTTCCTTCAATCCTTCCTTCCTTCCTTCCTCTCTCTCTCTCCCAACCCCTCGAATGATCGATCAATCTATCTACCACCCACCCACCTACCCAACCTACCTTTCTAGGGCCCATTGTCTTCATCCACAACGGGCTTTGCTCCCTAGTTGCATATATTTCAGTTTCTTTTACACACACACCCCGGGGGGGAAGGAGCTGCTCCCCCCCCCTTCCAACATTTTCAAGACCTCTACATCTCTAGCTGGCGGGGGCCTGGCCCAAGCGCTTGCCGTCTCCCTCCTCTGGTCTGCATTATCTGCACATTCTCGGGTCGTCTTTTAAAAATAATAATAAAGAAACGCTAACTTCAATAGGAGAACTCTTTTGAAAAATGGCAAGGCATTTTATTCATGATTAGGTTCTGTCCAGAGGCTCTCTGACACAAAAATAGGTGATGTAGTTGAGAGAGGCTTTTCTGAGGCCGCGACATAAGAAATCCCAAGGGGGGGGGGGGGGGAGGCGTCCCGACAAGAGGGCTCTCATTCCCTCGGAGCAAGTGTGTTCAGCTGTCACAAGCCCGCGCTCAGTTCCCAAATGTGTGTAATAGAAACCAGACTCAGCCCAGGCGCAGGGGCAGCAGCAGCAGGCAGAGAGCCCTTTGCCAGAGCAAAGGAAGAGGGGGAGACGGGGGGCCGAAGCACAAAGGCAAGGGTGGAGGGGCTCTGGGAGCAGTGCTCTGATGCGCAGCTAGGAATGTTCTGGCTGGACTCACCTCTGTCTCCTTCGGCCCTGCTGCTTCCCCCACTCCCTTTTAAGCCCTGTGATTGGCAGTGCAGCGTCTCCCCGGGGGCTGCCCACACATTCCATTCCCCTAGACCTGAGCTCATGTGGTCCAGCGCAAAGCACCTTACAGAAAAGCCTGTAATCACCACAGCAAGGTGTGGGAATGTCTGCATCAGGGGGAGACTCCAGCATCCTCCTCCTCTGGATTTTCCAGGACAGACATCACTGTGCTTTGCAAGTGATCTGGTCTGCATGGGGATGGCAAGATTCGTTTCCACTCCCCCTGCCCATTTTAAGATGCTCCCTTGGCCCCCAACCCAGGGCTCTGGGAAACAGGGCGAAAGGACCCCAGTGCCTGCTGTTGCTGGGAAACACACTTGACCTCTTTATCCCCCCCCCCCTCCGTTCCTCTGCAACCGGTGGCAGAGATTCCAGTTTTTCCCTTCGGCAACGGTCCCATCCCTCAGCGAGCACGTCAACAGACCCGGAGTAGGCCTACCTCACCCCTCCAGGGTGGGACAGAAACCGGGTGGAGCCTGCGGTGTGAGAATCACCCCTGCTCTCGGCTTTCCCATGGGAGGGACGGCTCCTTCGGGCCGAGGTCAGCACCACCACCACCACCCCCGTGCTGAGAGCCAAGGAAGCCGCCTCCAGCCAGCCAGCCAGTTCCTCCTTCCAGAGTTCTCCAAAGAAGGAAATCTGCTTCTGTGCGGCTTCAGAGGCCTGCAGGGATTTTAAAGAAAACAGCCCTAAGTCAACAAATGGCCAGAGACGGAGAGAGGCAGGAGGGGGATGGGACCGTCCCCCCAGTATTCCCCCTGCGTCCGCAGTGTTGTTGCAGCTGCACTTCTCTTCACTGGAGGGCAGAGATCCTTTCCCACCCTCTGGCGAACACAGGCCATCTTCCCTGCGCTGCTTTGTCTTTGGGCTCCCTGTCATGACGTTTTCACCCCCCACCCCCCCACAGTCACAGGCCTGGAAGGGCTTCCTTTGGACACACACACAGACACACCCCTACACCCCTGGAGAAGGAGGCCTGCCCTCCGGGCAGAGCAGACCCTCCTGCTCAGTATTCGTCATGCTGCAAAAACTGCCTCCCCCAGTGCCTACAGAACAGGGCCGGCCCATCTGGACACAAAACCCAATAGTTTTAGGGGCATCAGTAAAGCTCCACAATGCTGCAGGACCCAGTTGTGAGGGCAGAAAAGATTGGTGAGGCCCACCCCACGGCTGGGGGGGGGGTGCAGGGAGAGCCGAGGGACTGGGCCTAGATCTGGGACAAAAAGCCCGCTGGGGAAAGGGATGCCCCTCCGGACAGCCAAAGGTCCACATCCTCCGCCCGCCCCCCCCCCGCTTTGGCTGTCCTCCTCCTCCTCCTCCTCCTCCTCCTCCGCAGCCCTCCCTCCATTTGCTCACCCCGCCCCCCCCCCAGCACCCTGCCCGGCTGCCCTCCCTCCTCCCCCTCCTCTCCCAGCCAACTGGTGTCTCAGGCATCCATCTGCAGAGGGAATCGGGGGATTCCTAATTGTCCGTGGGCTCTAATAGGTGTCATCGTCATCTCCTGTGTTACACATGCATTAATTAAGTAACACTGCATTTAGCTCCAAATCATGCGGAAGGCACGCGTGCTGTGTTTGCACAGCCATAAATATCTCCTCTGTTCGCATGCCGAACACCAGCGGAGCCCCCCCCCCTCACACCCTGGCGGCCTCCTTCTGTGCAGCCAGCCAGGCTCAGGGGCAAAGGCCGGGGGAGCCACACTGCTGCCCGCCGGCTCTCCCAAAAGCGGCACCGGCACCAGCAGCGCCCGCCTGGGCCTCCCCACTGCGGCAGGGAGGAGGAGGTTGCTCGCTCGTCTGGCGGCCAGCCTCCTTGCAGCTTGACTCCAGGGCCAAAGAGGCACTGCAACTGGGGCCAAGAGGCTTTCCGTCGAGCCTGGTGGCATGCAAGTGCTCCTTTGCCACGCAGCAATGTCGCTCCTGAGCCGGCCCTCTCTGGCGAGGGTGCAACGGCACTGGAAATGGGCTGGGACTACTCATCCCACACGGACCTACAGAATTCTGCTCACGTCCCCATGGCAGTTTTGTGACTACCCTCCTCCTTAGCCACCCAAAATCACAGGGTGAGTCTTGTGGGGGCATTCTGGTTCACTCGGTTTATTTATTTAAAGCACGCAGAGCCTTATCTCTGCAGACTCAAGGTGGCTTTGTGTAACCTTCACGCAAGTCCTCCACTTGAGGTGGTGAAAAGACCCAGGAGCTCAGCAAAAGCCCCCCCCCCCCATCTCCCCATGAGCTCCTGCGGCCTCCTGTTCCACCTGCATTTCCTACCTCCTTGACAGGGTTCTGCAGAAGCAGACATCTCTTGCATCTCCCCTGCTATTATTGGACACATGCAGGACACCCTCGGGAGATGCTGCCCAAGGACTGGACAGAGGGATGCCACCGACATGTCAGTGATGATGCCCCACTCCACTCCACTGTCCCACCTGATTCGAATTCCACTCTGGGCACACTCAGGGGCAAGGAGCAAGCCAGGGGCCTAATTAGAGGAGGAGGAGGTGTGAGGAGGTGCCAGGGTTCAGCCTCCAGGAGGAGGAGGAGGAGGAGGCTGCATTCATGCTCTGTGTGTGTGTGGGGGGGTGTGCTTCTACGCAAGTCTTTGCCGACAGATCCTCCCTCCAGTTGCATGGACAGCACAAGCCCTTCCCCACCGGCTTCCCTCAGTTTGCCATTCCGGCCCCCTTTGGGGAAGGAACAATCTAGGGACAGTCAGTCTTGCTTGGGTACTCCTGGGCATTGTATGGGGGGGGGGGGCTGCTTCTGAACTTTCCAGAGACTTCAGCTGGTGCAGAAGCTGGTGGCCAGGTTTACTTTGAAATGTGCAGGTTTATCGGGACCCACCCTGGTGACATATCCCCCAGAACTTAAAAACCTTCTCTGGCTTCTAGGCACAATTTAAAACGGCAGCTGTGCGCTGGACATGGCCGAAAACAAGGGTCTGAGACAGCTGCTGGACCATCATCTTCTGCCAGGTCAAAGGGTCCTTCAGAGTAAGGACTTCTCTCTAGGTGCCAGGCTCCCAGCTCCAGGAGTTTGGCAAAGGTGAGGGGGCAGGGCTCACTCCAGCAGCAGCTTTGCCAGGAGGGCAGCCTCATCAGCCCATTGCAGAAACCCAAAGTTAACTGATAGCAAATGGACGTTTTCAAGTGGAGGCTGGACGACCATCGGTATGTAGGGCTTTCTTTCGGCTCTGCTCCTGCAGAGTGCAGGGGGTTGGACTAGATGACCTGCAAGGTCCCTTCCGACTCTAACATTCTATGATTCTATGACTACAGGCGTTTGGCGGCCACCTTAATGTCTCAGCGGCGACCAGGAGAGGCCAGGCCAGCCCCAGCTTCTCAGAAGACCTCGAAAGCTAAAGCAGGACATGCGGGAGGCGGAGGGGGGTGGGGGGAGGCAGCCCCCCCTCTCCCTTTCAGCCCCCTCTCTGCATGTCCTCCGCCCCCCCCCCGCAGGGGGTCAGTGGCCAGAGGACTTCTAGGGGCGAAAGGTCTCTGTTGGTTCCAGATAATCTTACAGGGTTTTCAATGGGGACGGCCAGCCCCCAGGAAGGCATCAGGGAGGCCCTCGACCCCTTTCCAGCCCAGACTCCCGCAAGCCCCGTCCGAGGGCGCGGCTTCTTCGAGGCTTCCGCAATCCATGGACGGAGCCGAAGACCTCCGGGCCCGCCTTCCCCCGCGGCCATGCAAAAACGGGAGCTCTCCCGCCGCCCCCTGGCGGTTGGCAGCCCTCGCTCAGCCCCGTCGGGATGGGCCGCGCCTCCTCCTCCTCCTCCTCCGCCAGGAAGGCCGACGACGGCACCCCCACGGGCGGCGGACAGATTCCGCGGGGGGAGAGGGCCTCTGGACCCCCCGCCGGCCGCTCGGCACGGGCGCACAGTGCGCCCAGCCCCAGCCCCAGCCCCGCCGCCTGCGAGCCCGACGGGGGGAAGCCCGGCCGGCCCCGCCTCTCCTTGCCGCCCTCCCCACGAGGCGCGCCTGGCCTCTCCGGCGGGCTCCTCGGTCCTCCTGCTGCTGCGGCGGCGGCGGAGAGGCCCCGGGCGCCTGGGCCCGACGGAGGGCTGCAAATGGCGGCCCGGCTGCGCTGCCGCAGCGAGGCGCAGGAGCCTCCGTGCTGGCCGCGCTGCCGCCGCCGCTCTCCCCCGCCCCGCCCCGCCAGGGCCGCATTAGCATGCCGGCCGCGTCCGCCTCCAGAGAGGATTAATAGAGTCTGATGCCTCAAATCCTGGAGAACAATTAATTTGCCCACAGTTTTGTCATGGCTGAAAGTCAAATGCTGGAACCGATCGATGCCGGGAGAGGAGAGCAGCCCGCCCCGGCCGGCCGGCCCGCCCGCCTCCCTCCTGCCTCCCTCCTGCCTTCTGCCGCCGCGGAATGCTAATGCCCTGCCGGGCCCCAGTTCGAAAGCAGGCAGGCAGCCCCGCTGCCCCGCAAAGACGACGCGCGCCTTCCTCTCCCAGGGCACCGAGCCGCCGCCTCCACTCCCGGCCAAGATTGGCACGTCGAGGCGGAAGCCAAGCGCCCTGGCACGCCGGGCGGGAGGGCGCGGCCTAGCCCAGGGGCAGCGGCACCAATCGCGCCTCCACTGCCGGGTGGCACCGCCCCGACGCAGGAACCTCCTTCCCAAGCGCAGGTCCCCCACGGCTCCCTGTGAGGCTCCAGTCCTGCCGGGTCACCCCGGACTCCTCCAGTCACGCGCCAGGGGGCCATGGCGGCCACCGACAAAAGGAGAGGGATCCACCCCTGTGGGGCACCTCTGCCACGCCGGACTGATTGACCCACCTCAGGCCTGGCAGTTGCCTTTGCTTTCCACATCTGCAAAACGTGCCTGCCTTGGATGCCTCCTCTTTGGGGAGAAGAGCTAAGTCTGACCAGATGGACGGATGCCCGGAAAAATCTCTGAGCGAGTGGCTCTAGAAGTTCACACGCCTTTTTCTGTGGGAAATTTCTTCTAAGCTCCGAGAAGTCTCACCTCCTACCATCAGAGAAGTGACAAATCCAGAGGTTCTGGGGAGGTCACGTGGGCTTCAATCGATCATCGATCTTACAGCAAGAGCCAGTCAAACAATACAATTCTGATATAAGGATTAAAACAGTAAGAACACAGGAATAGTATACAAACATTAACAAGAGAAAATTAATAAAATTACTAAAATAAAATAATGTTAATAAGAGAATCATACCATTTTTTCAGCTAAAATAAGTTTAGTGGCAAATCCGAAGGTTCTGGGGTGGTCACGTGGGCTTCACGTTATTGGGGGCATGTAAGACAGCCACACACCCCACACCCTTGGATCTCTGCGATGTGGCTTGCTGGAGACTCTCTGGTCTCTCTGAAAGCGCTCTGGAGAGAATCTCAGGAAATGTATCTTTTAATCTTTCGATAGGATGAGGGGTCATATGTCTTTCTGATTTCATTTACGTATGTAGTTTTTATATCACTGTGATTCATGTTTGCTCATTTCAAAAATGATTTTTAAAAACCCTTAAATCATAAATATGAGTGATCTTTGGCTGGGGTAGAGGGTTTACTTTTAACTTGACTGCTGGAATAAATAAACTTCTGACTTCAGTCAGAAGGTTGTTCACCAACCTACAGGGACTGGGTAGGGAAGAGCGTGGCCATCTCAGTTACAGCCCTTGGGCTACTTGACACAGCAGGAGGTGGCCACTGTGGCCCCGAGTGCTTTTGTCCGTCTTCGGCAGGGGTGGCAGCTGCATCCGTTCCTGGATCCACCAGATCTAGCCACAGTGATCCGTGCCCCTTAGCTACATCTAGACTGGGATATTGCCATGTGCTCTCCTGGAGGCTCCCCCTGAGGCTGCAGTTGGTGCAGAATGTTGCAGCCCGGCTGCTGGTCGGGGCCAGTTACTGGCAGTGTTCCCTCTAAGCTGAGTCAGTGTGAGCTAGCTCACAGTTTTTTAGCCTCCAGCTCACACACTTTTTGTCTCAGCTCAGGAAGGATGGGGCTCCAGAGCAGACTAATTTCTGCAGTAGCCAGATCGCTCGCTCACAACTTTAATGCCAGTAGCTCACAAAGTAGAATTTCTGCTCACAAAACTCCACAGCTTAGAGGGAACATTGGTTACCAATCCTGCAGCAATGACACCGGCTTCCAATCGGCTCCTGTTGCCCAGTTCAAGGTGTTGGTTTTGTCCTTTGAAGCCCTACATGGCTTGAGACGGGGGTATCTGAAGGAACGTCTTCTGCCATATGTTCCTGCCTGGGAATTTGGGTCACAGGGAGGAGCCAAACAATGAAGCTCACCTGGTGAGCACAAGAGAGAGGTTTTTGGCAGTCCTGTGACTACAAGTGGGCCCAGCCCCCTCCTTTTTGCTCTCCGGGAGGCTGCTGAAGAAAGAAGAGAAGAAGAAGAGAAAAGATTGGATTTATACCCCATGGCCCTTCACTACCCAAGGGAGTCTCAGAGCGGCTTATGGTCTCCTTTCCCTTCCCCTCCCCACAACAGACACCCTGGGAGGGAGGTGGGGCTGAGAGAGCCCCTGGCAGCTCTTTTTCAAGAACAGCTCTTATCAGAACTATGGCTTGCCCAAGGTCATCCAGCCAGGTGCAAGTGGAGGAGTGGGGAATCAAACCCGGTTCTCCCAGATTAGAGTCCGTGCACTTAACCACTACACCAAACTGGCTCTGTTTTATGTAGGACGACATCTGATTAAGTTACTTGCAGTTCTTAATTGTGATTTTAAATTTTGGTTTTTATATATATTTTTGTATATTGTAAACTGCCTTGAGGTCCGTAAGGTAGAAAGGCAGGTTACCTCTGTGTCACACAGCAGCCCAAACCCAGGTGCCATCAGGAGGTCCACCAGCAGAGCTGGAACTCCAGAAGCCTTCCCACTGTTGTCCCCCCCCCCAGCACCAAGAATACAGAGCATCACTGCCCCAGATATAAGAACATAAGAGGAGCCATGTTGGATCAAGGCAATGGCCCATCCAGGTGCTGTCAGGAGGTCCACCAGCGGGGCTGGAACTCCTGAAGCCTTCCCACTGTTGTCCCCCCAGGACCATGAAGACAGAGCATCACTGCCCCAGACATGGCCCCAACATCAGCACTAACTCAATAACTAACAGCCTGACAAGAGCCTGGATTATGGTGGTAGTTGACCACCTGGATGCTGAGATAACGCCACCATCTTTTATTAATACTTTGTTTATTAATACTTATGTTCTTCAATATCTAAGTTTTATATATTGGGATTTTAACTTAATTTTCTGTGTTTTAACATATCTTATTTGTGTGTGTGTGTGTGTGTGTGTGTGTGTTTTCTTTAAACCGCCCTGAGCCCACCATGGCGAGGAGGGCGGGATACAAGTTAAACAGACAAGGAAATAATTTACCTTGTGGCTAAGAGCCACGGATGGACCTCTGCTCCGTATGCTTATCCAATGCCCTCTTGAAGCCGTCCATGCTTGTAGCCGCCACCACCTCCTGTGGCAGTGAATTCCATGTGTGAATCACCCTTTGGGTGAAGAAGGACTTCCTTTTATCCATTCTAACCCAGCTGCTCAGCAATTTCATGGAGTGCCCACAAGGAGTTCTTGTATGGTGAGAAAGGGAGAAAAGTACTTCTTTCTCCACCTGCTCTATCCCACGCATAATCTTATAAACCTCTATTGTGTCACCCCCTCAGCCGTCTTTTCTTCAAGCTAAAGAGTCCTAACCTCTTTTAACCTTTTTTCATAGGGAAGGTGTTCCATCCCCTTAGTCATTTTAGTTGGCCTTTTCTGCGCCTTTTCCAATGCTATAATGTCTTCTTTGAGGCGCAGTGACCAGAGCTGCACACAGGACTCCGAGTGGGGGGCGCACCGTAGATTGTACTCCTGTTATGCTGATGCTGCCAAGGCCTTGCTATCGCCATGAGCTATGCACTAGCACTTTTGTGGTGTTTTATTTATATTTTTATTTTGACTTGTTTGTTTTATCTGTTTAATACATTTTTATGTCAGCCGCCCTGTGCTTGCTTCGGCAGGGAGGGCGGGGTATAAATTAATTAAATAAATAAAATGTATACAGGGGCATGAGGATACTGGCTGATTGGTTTTCAGTCCCCTTCCCAATAATCCCCAGCACAGCATTGGCCTTTTTAATTGCAGTTGCACCCTGAGTCGACATCTTCAGTGGGTTATCTACCATTACCCCAAGATCTCACTTCTAGTCAGTTACCGCCAGTTTGGACTCCGTCGACATATATTTATGGTTCGGATTTTGGGCCCCAATGGTGCTTATCTAGACTTCCACAAAGCTTTTTTTAAAGTTCCTCATCATCCTAAGTAAACTCAGCAGTTACGGCATAAGAGGACAAGTCCTCTTGTGGATCAAAAACGGGTCAACAGGAAACAGAGAGTGAGTGCAAATGGGCAGTTTTCACAGTGGAAGGTGGTAAGCAGTGGGGTGCCGCAGGGCTTGTTCCTGGGTCCGACACTATTTATTTATTTATTGGATCTGTGACCCACCCTGTCCCTGTGAGCGCAAGGCTCTGGACGATGTACAGCTGTTAAAAGCAATGTTAAAATCAATAAAATCTATATATCTGTTACAGAAACTCAGGTGGCATCAACGTTTCTTCTTGACCCACTCTGGACTATGTTGCCCTTTCGCGGCAGGTAGGGTGAGGAGGAGGGGGCCAAAGTGAAAAGAGGGAGGAAAGGCGAAGGGTGGCAGCTAGGGTGGAAAACCATCACTGCCCTCAGCCAAAGGCCTGGCGGAAGGTCTCTGCCTTACAGGCCCTGCAGAATTGCATTAAGCCCCGCAGGGCCCTGGTGGAAGTCGACAGAGAGTTCCACCAGGTCGAAGCCAGGACCGAAAAAGCACTGGCTCTGGTGGAGGACAGCCGGATATCTTTTAACTTGTTCATTAATTATTTGGAATTGGGAGTAAGCCATGAAGCGGATGACACGAAGCTGTTCAGGGGGATGGGAACCAGGGAGGACCCCAGATGGGTCTGTCGAGGCTGGGCGAGTGGGCGTCCTCGTGGCCAACGAGGCTCAGCGTGGGCAAGTGCAAAGCGATGCTATATCCACTGGCTCACCTTTGCCCACGTGTGTCTGTTCGGCCCCTCCAAGGACTCTAAAAGGTCAGTGAAACAAGATCTTCCCTCGCAGAATCTGCGCTGATTCTTCCTCAGTAACTTTTGTTCATCAGTGTGCCTACTAATTCTATCTTGAATAATGGATTCCACCCGCTTAGGATCTCCTCTGGAACCCCTTTTTTAAAGATGGGGGTTACATTAGCTACCTTCCATGAGCGCCTCCCCTGCCACAAATGTGGTTAGTCTTTCAGGTGCTCCTGGACCCTCACTGTTTTCTCCTTCTGCAGACAGACTAACACGGTGACCCATCTTGTTCTTTCCCAGCTGCCTTGGCGATCTGCCTGTTTCGGGGTTCAATTTAGTTCCTCAGATCCCTGCAGCGGGACCGTAGGAGCAGCTGGACCCAGGAAGGACTGAGAAAGGGAAACGTTGCAGAGCATGGCCACTTCAGTGCAAAACATAAAACTTACATTAAATGTTAACATTTCAGGTGGAGAGAGAGACACACAGCTTGGAGAAAGAAAAGGGCCAGGATGGAAAGGCTGTGCACAACAGCCCAGGAGGCGGCAGAGGCAGCCCCACACGCCAGTGCTGCTCAGCACGCTCAGAAGCTGCACCTCAGAGAAGAGCAGAGCCCCTCACTCAGCCCTCCAGCTGCTCGGCAGAAGGGGAGACTTATGGGGCAGGACAGTGCTACTCTGTGATGGGTGGGCAGAAATGCGCCATCAGGCAGCGTCTCCCCAGGAGGCAGGGCCTGAAGGAGCAGCCCACTCTCGGCCAGTGTTCCCTCCGAGCTGAGTTAGTGTGAGCTAGCTCACAGTTTTTTAGCCTCCGGCTCACGCATTTTTGTCTTCGCTCAGGAAGGAGGGCTCCAGAGCAAACTAATTTGTGCAGTAGCCCAATCGCTCGCTCACAGCTTTAATGCCAGCAGCTCACCCAGTAGGATTTTTGCTCACAAGATTCCACAGCTTAGGGGGAGCATTGCTCTCGGCCCATTAGGCGTAGTGGTGAAGTGCGTGGACTCTAATCTGGGAGAACCGGGTCTGACTCCCCACTCCTCCACTCGCACCTGCTGATGTGACCTTGGGTCAGTCACAAGCTCTGGCACAGCTGTCCTTGAAAGAGCCGGTCTCTCTCAGCCCCACCTCCCTCACAGGGTGTCTGTTGTGGGGAGGGGGAAGGTGAAAAGTACTCAGAACGTGGAGTGATTCAGCAAGAGTGATTCAGCAAGAGTACTTTATTAGATCAGGAACAAGACAAAGGAAACCCGCTCACAGGCCGGTTTATATGCATTCAGAAAGCCCGCCACCAAGTACACCTAAACACACCCCCTACTCCCGATAGGCTATTTACAATAACCGGGCGACCATTGGTCTCCTGGCTGGGAAGCTAGCCCTTTGATTGGGCCGGCTAGGATCCTTTGGATCCTTTGTCTATCGACTGAAGCTACAGATGAATTGTGCCTGGCCAGCCCGGGCAAGTCCGGGCATGTCAGGCTGATGCCTTACACGTGGAAAGGCAGCAGTACATTACACCCCTCCCCCCATAGTCCAAACTACCCACATACAAAGTCCTGGAGGTATGCGGGAGACTTCCTGGGCCTTGTGGAACGGCGGAGTTCCGGGGTGCTGCTTGGGGCTGCTCCTTGTGGCCGTGGCGGGGCGGTTGGCTGCGGCGTTTCCGGCGGCGGCAATGCCGGAGGTTCCGGAGTGACCGGGGCCGAGGCCGGGTTCTGCGGTTCT
>NW_015172564.1:423501-437092 GCF_001447785.1 Gekko japonicus | reverse complement strand
TTCGGCCTCACCGTTAAGGGTGGCAGCCTGGCCTTGATCCGTATGGGCCGGACCGCGGGGTCCAGGTCCAGGGAGATGGGGGCCCCCGTGAACTTGCCTAGGGACCCATCGAAAACCCGGGGAAACTCGTTGCAAACGTCCGCAAAATCGGCTTGCTGCAGCTGGTGGATGCCCCCGATGGTCAAGCCCAGCGGCTTAAACCACGACATCCCCAGGAGACTGGAAAGCCGGCCCCCCACCACCAGAATGTCCAAACAACCCTTGAAGTCCTGGAACTCCACCTGGAACGTGCCCCAGCCCCGCACCACCACAGGATTCTTATTGAAATCCTGAAGCCTGATGTGTGGTTTGCACAAAGGGGGTCCCCCGTTGGGACACACTGTCCGCAACGTCTCCTCTGAGATAATGGTAAACTCGGAGCCCGTGTCAAGTTCCATGCTACAGGGGGACCCCTCTATCCGGACCGTAACATGGACTTTGTTTCGGCTCTGACGGGGCAAGTCACCTACCTGGGGCTGGGGCTGGTGGCCGACGGCATTTGTGTCGATCGAATGGAGGTCCACAGTGTGGATGGGTTCCAACTGGTGGCTGGGTTTCCTGGGTGGCTGGCGGCGGCTGCGGCAGACCTTGGCGATGTGGCCCTGCTTGTTGCAGGACCTGCAGACCACATCGCGGAAACGGCAGCTCCGGAGTTTGTAAGCAGCTCTGAGACTCTGAGTGAAGGGCGGGGTATAAATCCAATCTCCTCCTCCTCATCTGAGAAGGAGGAGTGAGAGGGGGCTCTCCTTCCCCATTCCGCCTGGACCGGAGCTGCAAAAGAGGCCCCTCCCTCCAGGCAAGCAGAACACGGGGGCGGGGCTGCTCTCCCTGGCTCCAGCTTCAAGCACAGAGCAGATGGGTGGATCCACACCGCTTACTAGGTGGCACCCCCACCCCTCCAGGGCCGTTCCCACAGAGGGTATTTGCCCCGGGTTTGATGCCGCCGGGCAGTGGGGTTCTCCCTACAGCATCACGGTGCTGGGACTTTCCTACGCTCTCTCCACCACCCGCTGGCTGCACTGTTTGGGGAAGGATCGCAGCAAGGCAACGTGGGGGGGGGAGTCTGGGTTTTTTCCTGCCCCACTTCTGGTGGCCGCCTTCCCCAGCCCCACCCCAGCCCCTTGCCTCCCCCCAGACCTGAGGCTGGGGGGGGCAGTTAACTGGCTAGTGGCACATCACTATGTTCACTACCAGTTTATTTAAAAAAAGAAAACCCACAGAAAAAGGCCTCTGACAAGTGGTTTTTCCAAAGCTCTTAACTGGAAATCAGCAGCAAATCTGATTCCAGTTTTAAAACAGAGCACCTCTTGGCGATTCCAGCCCCGAGTCATCAGTGAGCTTAATTTACATAATGGTTTATCATAGGCTCCAATATTTCACACACACAGTTCATTAAGCACCGGGGGCAATGGACGGCAGCTCACCGCTCTCTCCTGGTAAACGTGGTGTCCTCAAGCTCAGCTTCTCTGTTTGCTAACCATGTTTGAGGGGAAACGCCAAGGGGACGCCACTGGAGGGGGCCGTGTCTTGCCCTCAGGCCTGGGGCGTGAGTGTGCCCCCGAGGGTGGGCCCAGGCGGCAGCCCAGTGGCGGGAAGAGCTGAGCGGGCGTTACCTTCCCAGGAGGCGTGGGACCGACCTGGCTAAGGGTCTGCAGCTGCTCACTGAGAGAGGAAGCCGCCACGTGGTGCCCTCCGGGCCTGCAGAAGGGAAGGGGGTGGCTGAGGCCAAGAAACTGAAGCTCAACCCAGACAAGACTGTGGTTGCACCGGTCAGCGGAGAAAGAGGAGCCGGCGGGCCCTGGAAGGAAGAAGCAGGTTCGTACCACGGGGATGCTGCTGGATCCAGGCCTGTTCGTGGGGACTCTTTGGCAGCAGAGGGCTGCGGCAGAGAAATCCTGTCAGGATGCTGCAGTCGGGGCTGGAATGGATCCCCTTCAGGGCCCTGCCTGGCACCGCTTACTAGGCGGCACCCCTCCCCTCCAGGGCCGTTCTCACGGAGGAATCGGCACATGGTGAGAAGGAGCGAGTCCCCCTCCCATCAAGCAGAGAGGGTGGCAGCCTCCTCCACCTGGGCCCTGTCAGTGTTGCCAACCTTCAGGCGTGGCCTGGAGAACTCCTGGCATTGCAGCGGCTCCCCAGATGACGGAGATCCAGTCCCCTGGAGGAAATGGCTGCTTTGCGGGGGGGGGGGAGTGTTCTATGGCAGTATACCCCGCTGAGGCCCCTCCCCGACCCCCAGGATCTACCCCCAACTCTCCAGGCCGTTCCCAGCCTGCAGTTGGGAACGCAAGCTTTGCTGAGGCCTCAGCTCTGCCGCCGCCCCCCTGGCCCCAAATGCAACAGAACACTGCCTGTCCAGAGGGGACCAAATTGAGAGGCCAGTCAGGCACCTTCAATTCCAACAAAGGTTTATTCAAGGGATGAGCTTTCGTCTGCAAGGCACCCTTTTTCGCCCTTTCCCAGGGTGACCTACCGGGGGCGGGGGGGAGCAGCAGGTTGGCTGGCGGGTTTTGGCTCTCCCAAAATCGAGAGACCTGATTTGGGGTTTGGTTCTTTGTCTTTTGGGGGAAGACTGCATCTTGTTGGCCACAACCCACTGGAGACCTGCTTCCCATTTATTGCCAACCTGGTGAGAACTAGCAGAGGTGTCTCATCACCGAGCCCCTGATAGGCCCCTGCTGTCAGAAAGCAGTGGGGTTGCCAGCCCCCAGGTGGGCGCATACCAAAAAACAAGGAAACACTGTGATAAAAATAACATTTAATAATGAGAGCAACTGAGCCAGCTACATGAGAGAGAAAGCAATTGCCAGCCAGTTTGAATATAAAAAGCCTTCTAGCCAGATAAAAATAGTGGACTGGCTGCTACTTCTAGAAATTAGACTGGCTTGCTCCTAATAGAACTGGAAGTAAGTTTAAAATCATTTAAAAATTATTACAATGCTATATTCCATTCAACTGCATGTCTCTTTCCAATTTCAATAACCATGTTTGTTTCAGGATATTTTGAAAGAGGATTTTAGCTGCAATAATTGCAAGACAGTAAAAAAAGAAGTTAAACTGCATTCAAAAGAAGTTAAGCTGTTATCAAGAGGTGTACTCCTTCCAACCTTAGAGGATTACTCCTGAGGAAGACTAATGAAATGAGTATAAAACCGGGTGCTCATGGAGGATATCATGATGTTGGGCTTTTCCTTGAATATGTCAGAATTTCCTAAGCAAAATTGTCATGTTTGAATAGATATAGATATTGATGTTCACATGAATTATTAAATGTTATTTTTATCACAGTGTTTTTTTGTTTTTTTGTATGTACCTACAAGTGTGATCCCTTCCTTGTACTCATCCTCCAGGTGGGGCCTGGGGATCCCCCGTTTTTACAACTGATCTGCAGCGGACAGAGATCAGCTCCCCTGGAGAAAATGGCTGCTTTGAAGGGTGGACTCTCTGCCCTTGGACCATGCTGAGGCTCCCCCCCTCCCATCCCCAAACCCCGCCCCCTCCCAGCTCCACCCCCAAAGTCTCCAGGTATTTCCTAACCCAGACCTGGCATCCCTATAAAGGCAGGGAGGGGATTTGGGGGCCAAGTCCTCGCCTCAAGGGTTGCCGCAGCGTGCCCTGAGCAGGAGAGGGGCACTGCCAGGCAGAGAGCCCTGGTGGCGCAGCCTGGGGGGTGGAGTGACCCGGGACTCCCCTTCCGCCTGTTTCCTTGGGGGCTGAGGGGTGGTGGGTGGTGGCAGAAGCCCTGGGGAATCCTTCCCGGAGGATGCTAAGAGAGGGTCTCTGCCGGCTTCCCAGCCCCCCAGGCCGACTCCCAAAGGCAGGAATTTTCTGATCCTCCTCTTGCAGGTTTAGTCAGCTGCCTCCCCCCCCCCCCCCCCCCAAACTAACATCTGACACATTGCTAATAAAAGAAAGAATCCACGGAATAAACTTCAGCACATTAATTATTGAGAGACATAATCCAAATTTATTTAATGAATTAATAATGGGCCATGGGGGTATTTTAATAATGAAATACTTCTAGTTGTGTTTCAATAATTATGGCAGGCTTTCATAATTACACCGCTGCAGTGAAAATAAAATCAAACCCAATTAGGTGGGAGCCATTCCGCCCCTGAGCTGCCGGGGCCACTGCGGCACCAAGAAAATCAATGTTCGTTTGTGCCTCTCGCCTGCCGCACTGTCTCTGCTCCGGAGCGAGACGGGCCTTCTTCCCAGGGAGACCGGCGGCTGCGGAGGAGGCTGCCCGCTCTCCAGGATCGCACCGGGGGGGGGGGCAGCCGGGGCCCGTGTGCTGCGTGGCTGGGTCTGGGAGGGGGGATTTTGCGGGAATCCAGCAGAGGCCCTGGGCCTGGCCCGCAGCCCCATGAGGACCACGGCGTGGAACTTTTCCTCTCACGAATAAGGGGCGTGGATGGGTTTGGAAGAGGGCCTCGGTACAAACCAGCACCAGGCTCCAAGAAATCTCTCTGGGGTCACCGGCAGCAAGTCCGCAACCTACAGATTCTGCCAGCCTGCTCACTCCGCCGTGACCCGCAAGACTGGGCCTCGGCCTCATGGTTTCTTTTCCACGTCCCCTCCTGGCTCTGCTGCTCCCCACCCCAGTCCTGCCAAGCTCCACTGCCTAAAGGGACCAGCAGTATCTGCAGTCCCAACCCCCCTCTAGGGGAGCTGCTCTTCTTCGGAGGCCATCGGTGTTGCTCTCCAGCCAGCCAGCCAGCATGCCCTGTGCAGGGGTGTTGGCTGTGGCACGGATCCATCCTGATGGTGTGCACAGCCCTTGCTGTAGTTCCGGCTGCGACAGCAGGAAATGGTGCAAAGAGATGGACGGTGTAAGTCTGGAAAGGGCAACTGGTCTTCCTGGGGTTTGTGTTTTTGTGGCACGCAGCCCATAGGCGGAACGGAGCCCTTCAGCTTGCCTGGAAATTAAAAAAGGGGGAATCCATCTTGGTCTCCTGGTTTGGAGGTGAAAGCTGGCCGAGGCCGAGCACCGCTTCCTCCATTTCCCTAAACAAGCCATCCCCTGGCTGGTGAGTGGCAAAGGGGCCTCCCCCTGCCCGAGGGGCCTCTCTCCACAGCCACTTTCCGATTCCTTGTGACCCCACAGGGGCAAGCACTCCAGTTGCCCTTGAAGACAAAAAAAGGGAAAGTCTTGTTTGAGGTGAAGCCGGTATCTATCCAATTTTCAGCTGCCGTCACATCGAAATGAGAAATCTGAGGCAGAGCCAGGCACAAAGAGCTGATAACAGACTTTCAGGTGAACCTCTTCACTTATCACTTCTGGGGTCACCTCTGTTTCTAAAGACTTGTTTTGCTTCCAAAGAGATTGCTTAGGACGTTTAACGGTGGTGCGGCGTGATAACAGAACCCAGCGGGCCTCCAATTTTAGGCTGCAGCTGAGACACAGGAGTGTCATTAAGGGGGGATTTGGGAATGGGTTTCTCAAGGTGGTTCGCCGAAGCTGGAAATCTAAGCTTCATTCTCTTGATCCCTCTCCTATAGATCCGGAGAGACCTCCTGCTTCAAAGACCAGGAACCCTCTGAGCTGGGCAGAGGCAGGCGGGGAAACTCGCTGTGCTCCTTTCTAGAACTTGAGACTGCAGAGCCATGATGCACTTGGTGCTTTTCCAGGAGTGGGGGGAGGGGACAAGTGGGAAGGCTCGAGGAGAGGGACACATGGGGCAATTCAGGTGACAGGAAGAGCAGGTGGTGGTGCCGGTGGTGAACTGGCGGTCAGGAGGATATGAAGGGAGACGTGGAGAAGGCATCAAAGGCCCTGCAGGGCATTGCATCCTCAGGGGCAGAGCAGAGGATGCTGGAGGAGAGACAGAGACTCCTGGGGCAGTCATGGGTCCACCAAAGGGACAAACAAAAAAAAGATTTATTTTATTTTTTAATCACATTTACACCCCGCCCTCCCCGAAATGCAGGCTCAGGGTGGCTCACAGTCAGTACATAAAATAGAGTTAAAACCACATAAAACCATATAAAGCAATTCCATTATTAATACAGTTTCATAACGTGCAGAAGACAGTCACTCACGATGGCTTATTTCAGTGCACTCTCTAAAGATCCTTCTGCTCCAGGGCCACAGAGCTCTGTAAGGGTGTCGGCTCCCTAGCAGAAAGCCTGGCGGAAGAGCTCCGTCTCGCAGGGTCTGCGGGTTTAAATTAAAGGCATCTAGTATTTGTGAGAGAGAGGGCAGCCACTAGCAGGGGTGGTGTGGTTCATCTCTGCCTTTTAGTCTCCCCGGCTGCCCTCCGGTCCATGGTGATGTCTGGAGGGGGTGTGGGCTGATCCACCGGGGCAGGAGGGGGGGCGGGTCTCATCAAGGGCGGAGCTGCTGCCACCTGCCACCTGCCGAGGAGGAGTGGCGAAGCTGGCTGGCGTCCTGAACCTGTGGAATCTGAGTGCCTTTGGTGCTTTTCGTACCTTGTAAGCCGCTTTGTGTGGTCTGTCTATGTTGTGTGGAGAAGAGTGTCCTAAAGAAAGACATCAAAGAAGCATAGCAAAGCCCGGTTGGGTCCCACCGCAGGTCCCTCCGGAGCCCGGCTTCCTCTCTGGCCCAGCAGGCCCCACCAGCACCCCGCTTTGCCGCCGTGACGTCGCTTCCCTTCTGAATCTGCTTCATCCCCTTCGGAGCCCGGGGGGGTCATCGTGCCACACGTTGATCTGGCGTTGCATTCAGAAGCAGTTCCTGGTGTCTGACCGGCACCCTTCTCCCACCCAGACCCTCGGGAGACATTCTCTCCGTCCCCTTTATGCATCATTTTAGCAACTTCTCGCACGCTCCCTCCCCCTTACCTGTCCTTTATTTATTTATTTATTTATTTATTATTTTGAAAACCTCCCCTCCTTCACTCGCAACCCCCAGAGGCTTACAAGGCCGGTCATAATCGCAAAAACATGATGGCAAGGTGTTTAAGAGGGGAGGCAGTTCCCGTTTTTCAGCCTTTTCTCCTCGGGAAGGAGCTCCAACCCCTCAGTCGTTTTGCTGTCCTTTAGCAGCACGGTTTCCCAGCTCTCTGAGATGGGGTGACCAGAACTGGACACAGGATTCCAGATGAGGCCACACCAGTTGAGGTAAAGGTATTACAGTCGAGGCAAGAGCGAACCCCGTTCATCTTGAATCTTTCCTAGCAGGGATTTCCACTGTGGCCGGACCCGAAGAAGATATTCTCATGGGGGTGTCCAGCATGGCCCCAAGAGCTCTTTCCTAGACACTCCGTGCCAGTTCGTTCCCCATTAGTTGTATATAAAAAGTCAGGAACAACCCCCCCCCCCCAATGTCAATCACTTTGTACTTATGTTTGGAGGTTCCGCAAATGTGTTTGACAGGCAAACATAACATTTTCGGCAGCTGCAACCCCTCCTGAGCCTCACTGCCATCCAAAGCAACCTACTGTCGAACAGCTTTGCGGCCGCAGAGTAACTGTGCTGGTGGAGCTTCATTTCTTTCTGCCTCAGGGCTGCCTTCGTATCTGTGGCAGGAGGTGGAACTGATCCTTCCTCTAGGTCATGGCGGGTTGGGTCAGGTGATCAGACCTGATATGTACGCAGACCGCCACTAGGGGTCCACGGCAAAGACAGGAGCTTAGCTCCCCTGGAACAATAGGAACATAGGATCCTAGTTCCCCCCAGCCCCAACCAATAGCCACTTTGGCGGGAAATTCAAACCCTCCAATGGACTAGGGCTGTGCTGGGTGATCATTTATCACATTATAAGTCTTATTTTTACTATCTTAAATACTTAATAGATAATTAAATAACGAGATTTAAACTGCAATCAATATCATTGTCACCTTTTATGAAATATTCAGATAAATTTTTTAAAAATCATAATATGAGTAATAGGCTCACCATTTCTGCTGGAATTCTTCCAGTGGTCTTTTATTGATATAGTTAGTTTTGCCATCATCGCGTACTCAGCTAGTTTTTCTTTCCAAATCTCTATTGTGGGACATTCTTCTGTCTTCCATTCATTGCAAATGTTACTCTGGCAGCTGTCAACATGTATCTGAGTAGGTCTTGTGAAGTTCTTTCTATATTGTCTGGCAGAATTCTCAATAACACAGGCTCTGGTTTCATCGGGAATTTAGTTTCTAAGATATTTTGAATGTCGTCATGCATTTTCCCCCGGTATCTTTTCGTCTTAATGCAAGTCCACCACATAGGATAAAAGGTGCCTTCTGCTTCTTTGCATTCCCAGCATTCCCTGTAATTCTTATCCATCTTTTCAATACCTTTTGGAGTGACGTACCACTGGTAAAGCATTTTATACCAAGTTTCTCTTAGTGCTTGGTTGGCTGTGAATCTACTATCCTTTGTCCATAGGTTTCCCCAACATTGAAACTGTATTTCCACACCAAAATTTTGCATTCATTTCATCATGCATGGTTTAATCTGTTCATCTTCAGAATCTTATTGAAGCAATAATTTATAAATTCGCCCTAATAGGTGGTCTTTCAAATGTATTTTGCCTCCTGAATGTGGATATACACACCATGGAGCTACAATTCATTCATTCTGACTTTGCTTACAGAGATATTTGGACCAGGAACAGCAACAGTGTCAAAAATGACTTCTGGTGGTCCTGATTGATTCCAATAACGTTGTGGGACTTATCCAGTTAACGAACTGGCCCTACTTCTTGTGTGTGTTTTGAAGCTTACGTCAGAGATGTTGTGTTTTGTATTCTGAATAATTTTATCTTATGGTGTGTATTTGAATAATTTGTCCCATTGAGGAAGGCAAACAACACCCACCCCGCAGCTGTTCCAGGTCAGGGAAATGACATTGGGGGGGGGCTGAAGCCCCTCCTCCTCCTCCTAGGCCAATGCTCCCTGTCCAAATTGCCCCCCCCCGCAGTGCTTTGGAATGGAGCTCCCGCGGGGGAATTCACAGCTGAGGTGTCACTGTGTTGGGTATTCTTAGTTTTAAAGTAAATCAGCAGAGTATTAAAGAGGCAGAGTCCATGGTGTGTTTAAAAGAATGTAAAAGTTTACTACAACCTAGCATGGAGAAAAGGTACACGGGATGTAAAATAACAAAGAGCGAATATGCCTACATCCTTACACCTAGACTGAAAATGGCAGAAGAGAGGCTTCTTCTTCTTGCTCAGAACAAAGAACCACAAGACGGGAAGAGAAGCCATAAAACGCTAATACTTGGCACTTTGGTCTCCAATCAGAACAACAAACTAGATCTGAACTTCCCGGGCTTTCTAACTGTCTAACACAGATTGGATACAAACAAACATGTGACTTAACAAACATCATTAACCCAGTAAATACTGAAAAGTGTTTTAACTTGTAACACCCAACACACTGCCAGTCCCTATGGCGGCCGTGACTGAGACGCCACATCTCGTTCATGCTTTTTTTACAAAAATAAAATAAAATCTGGTTTCGGCTTGAAATCTTGAAAAATTTCACATCTGTAATCAAGCCAAAATTTACTCAATGGTAGAATGAATAATTTATATCTTAGCATACAAAATTTGTCTCCATACGTTGGCCACCCAATGAGAAGGGAGCACTCACTGGAGAAGACCCTGATGCTGGGAAAGATTGAAGGTCAAAGAAGAAAGGGAGTGAAAAGGATGAGATGGTTAGACAGTGTCATCGATGCAACGAACATGAAATTGAGCAAACTCCGGAGCACGATGGAAGACAGGAGGGCCTGGCGTGATGTGGTCCACGGGGTCGCGAAGAGTCAGACTCGACTGTGCGACTGAACAACAACTTACAAAATTGTCCTCCTTGGCATGTTCATGGGCTTCCTAGCCACACACAGTTCTAGAACCAGTCTGAACCACGGCTTCCAAAGAACCTGGAAGTATTGCATGTATTGCAACTCTCCTATTTCTATCACCCCCAGAAAAGTTTCCCCTATGGCTTCAAAATGGCTGGGAATTTTAATATCTGTTTCAGACCAATGCTCCCTCTAAGCTGCAGGGTCTTGTGAGCAAAAATTCTACTCTGTGAGCTCCTGGCATTAAAGTTGTGAGTGAGTGATTTGGCTACTGCATAAATTAGTTTGCTCTGGAGCTCTTCTTTCTGAGCTAAGACAAAAATGTGTGAGCCGGAGGCTAAAAACCTGTGAGCTAGCTCACACCCCACTCAGTTTAGAGGGAACACTGGCTCAGACCATTTTCACCTGATCCCCCTTTCGTTTGTCTTATTGGCTGGTCCTGGCCTCTCCACTGCTGCCGTGGCTGGCCCTGGCTCAATTTAAGCCGGTTTTCAGCGGTTATTCTGCCCATGGTTCCATTGCAGCGCTGGCTTGTTGCACTGGCTTTGATATTGTCATATTGCTTTTTTGATGCTGTACTTTCTGTGGAGAAGGAGTTTAAAAACATTTGCAATTAATAAATGAAATACATGTCTTGGAGAGACGGGACCCTCCGGCCTCTCTCCCTTTTTGCCAAGCCACTTTGGTTCTCCCAGACGGCACCGTTCTTATGTGGCTGTGGCCGCTGGCCCATGATGCTCTGCCTCCCACCCTCGCTGTGCCTCTCCTGGTCCTTCTGTGCCCCCCCCCCCCATGCAGCCACCCCCTGCCCTCCTGCCTTTCCAGGCATTCCCCCGATCCTCCCCTCCTTTCTGCCTGGGGAAAGGGGCTTCCACGGCCTCTCTGCTAGGCGGTGGAACCAAAAACTGTGCACAGCCAGCCTAACTAGGTGGGGACAATATACACAGAAGCCAGTTCCTGGCCGCTGAGACGTTGCCTGCCTCTTTGGGCCCACCATTGGCAGCCACGGTGGACAGGAAATGGCTGTGAAGCCCGCTTGCGGTGGGACAAGACGACGGGCACTGCAGGAGGAAGAAGAAGCCTGGAAGTGGGGAGCCGAGAGCAGAAGAGGCCCCCTGGGCGACCGGGGGGACGGGGGACTGGCCACCTTCGACACGGTGTGTGTACGCGCGCTTGCTTCTGGGGAGGGGGGGTGCCAGAAGGTGCCTGCCTGCCCGCCCCATGGCTTGCTGGCTCTTTTGTATCTGGACAGGAGTCCACAAGTCCAGCCTCCGCCTTGCCCCCCCCCCAGCGAGGGGTGGCAGCCCTTCTCAGCCGCCCATTTAAATAACAAATCCTGCAAAGACTGGGGGGGGGGGGATGGCTCTGCGAGGAGGCCCTTACCTCACGGGCTGTAATAAGCAGCCCCTTCCTGACAGGAGGAGTTATTGAGGCGGCTCCCAAGCTATGACAGTTTAATCAGATCTTGGAAATCAGGGACATTATATTTTGCACCTGCTCACGGGGGAAAAATGAATGGTGCCGTTCAGTAGTGCTGGGGGGGATGGGTGGGGATGGGTGATTCACCTCCTGAAGAGGAGCAGGGGCCCCTGCCTTGAACGGAGCAGCAGGAGCAAGAGGCGGGTGGGAAAACCGCCCTGAAGGCGGCTGGCCACTCTCTTGCTCCCCTCGCTCGCGGTAGGGAGAGGAAAGGGCTGCTGTGGGGGGAGGAGGGGGGGGAGAACCTCGATTCCCCTCCCACATGGTAGCCAGCCAGCCAGCCAGCCACATCTTGCTGTAATCTTTCCCAGAACTTTGGATCAAAGCAGGTTTTACAGAGACGGGACAACAGCCAGGAGGGAAACTCCAGGAGGTGCACAGATGCACCGAGATGCTGCGGGGATGTGGGGGGGGGGGAACCCGCTTCCTCATGGCACCCAGCTTAGGACACACAACTGGTGCAGAAACACCCACAGCAGGACTGGCCTCTCCAAAGCCTTGGGAAGGCGTCTTCTCCCATCTCCCCACCACCACCACCACCGGCACCACCAGCATTGGACCCTGGAATCCATAGATCAGAACCCACTGAACTCATGCAGATCAAGAGTCTGAGACCCGAATCAAGCTGAGACACAACAGGAAAACATTAGCAAGAATATAATTTGTGGGAATGGTGGCTTTGGAGAGGCTCTGGCATGTCTGAGGTTTGAGGACAGCAACCAAAACGTGGTTCTCCAGGATTGCTGTTAAATACTGGGTTCTAGATGCATTGCAGTGATCAACTCTCGTTTATTCAGTGATTTCAGCAAACTACCAGCCGAAGCTAGCAGGGCTGGAGCCCTGCTTATAACACCTGCAAACACCACACCCAACACACACACACTCCCCGTGATAGGCTATTTACATTACACCGCTCAGGGGTCATTTCCGGCAGGAGCGCACAGGAGCGGAGCTCCAGCAGTAAAGAGCCCAGGGGGCGGGCACATGCAACAAGCCCCACCCCTTTGTTACCATGGTGCTTGTAAATGTATTTTCTGTATGTGCTGATGCTGTGTTTGTCAAATGTCTGTGTATCTGTGCAATGGGATTCAGGGATCACTGCTGTGTTTGCTGTTGTTTGAATGGCTTGCTTTGCATTCCACACTCGCCCATGGCTGGGCAAGGCCTGGTGTCACAGGCTACAGAACATGTGCTTCCCTGGACTTTCCCAGTATGCCTCTGGACAAAGAAGGACAACGCCATTATCCTCAGTTGGGACACTTGGAGAAACCACAGGCTTCCCACCATGGCTGATCTGTGGGAAATCACGTAACTCTTCCCCACTATCTGGTTTGTGCATCACAAAGACAACATCCTGAATTGCCCATGGACCAGGCACAATCTCTGCAAGTCAAAGGTTGCCCATGGAAACGATGTTTCACACCTGACCACATGGCTCTTCAGGGCTCTGCTTTGAAGTTAGGGTAGCATATTTGAATATCGCCCCCTGCCCCTCATTAGGACGTCACCACTCTTTGACCTATAGCCTTAGCAAGGAGGACGGACCCCAAGGGTTTTATGGCCGTAAAGCCAAGCCCAAAACATAGCTTTTAAAAAGAGAAACACAGCTTTGTTTCTCTGGTTAACCCACCTCTCCCCTAGCTTGCAACTTAAGTGCCACAGGTGATTCTTACTGTGTTCCCGGGAGTCGCGACCCGAGAGCCCACACGTGGCTTGGCCGGTCCGGTCCGTGTGTTTTAGAGTTCACCCGCTGATCCTTAAGCTGTCCCCTTTTCTACAAGGAGATTTCTTCTCAGTTGGACCTCAGATAAGTATAAGCGATTTCCTGCTGTGTCATCCCGCTTGTCTGTTGCATTTATTATTTTCCATGCTGATTGTTTTCTATGAACTACTGTAACTAAGGATCTTGTGAGAATCTGTGTATGCATCTGTTTTCGTATGTCTGAGAATTGCTTAGTAAAGACAACATTTATTCAGTAACCCTAGTGTGTTGTCTCACTTCCTGGGAATTAGGAGCGTTCGTTACCAATCCGCCCTCTGGATACACGGGAGAGAACTCACGCACCGCCCACTGCTGTACATAAAGTGGACTTGGGCTTTTCCGGAACCATCGTTAGAGGAATCCGGGTAACACCTGCTCCCAGCAGCCCTCAGTCAGATCAAGAAGCAGCCAAGTTGCAGAGCTTTCCCCAGCCCGCCCCCCGGTCCAAAACAGTCCAGTGGCACCTTTAAGACCAAGTTTTACTCAGGTACAAGCTCTCCCTCCTCTGCGAGGACAGATCTGCACGTCCCCCCCCCCCGCAGCTACCACTCCACACAC
>NW_015172564.1:408261-423460 GCF_001447785.1 Gekko japonicus | reverse complement strand
CCCCCATAGCTAACAATCCAAAACAGTCCAGTGGCACCTTTAAGACCAAGTTTTGTTCAGGTACAAGCTCTCCCTTCTCTGCGAGGACAGATCTGCACGTCCCCCCCCCCTGCAGTAGCTATCAATCAAAAACAGTCCAGTGGAGCCTGAGCGGTGGGTGTTGCCTTCTGACACACTTCCGGTGATGTCAGGGGGTGTGGCATATGCAAATAAGTTATGCTAATGAGCTCCGGCACCTCTTTTTCTACAAAATGACCCCTGACCAATGTTCCCTCTAAGCTGTGGAGTCTTGTGAGCAAGAATTCTACCTTGTGAGCTACTGGCATTACAGTTGTGAGCCAGCGATTTGGCTGCTGCATACATTAGCTTGCTCTGGAGCCCTCCTTCCTGAGCGGAGACAAAAATGTGTGAGCCGGAGGGTAAAAAATTGTGAGCTAGCTCACACTAACTCAGCTTAGAGGGAACACTGCCCCTGACACCGCTTATCGATTGGCTAGTTCCCGGATCCAGGCGAGCTATTGTTCTAGAGAAGCAAGCTCAACCCTTTCTAGGTACAGCTTGAGGAATGGCTTTAGGCTCAGTACATAACAGTAGCCGTCCTCCCTTTCCCAAGACACCCCTGTGCAGCAGGGTCTGGGAGGGGGTGAACCTGCCAGCAGCCAGCAATTGGGCTAGCAATGCAGCCCCCAGTCCTGAAGCCAAGCTTAGAGCTTTACTCCTTGGAATGCCACGACCACCGCCACCACCGCCAATAACTCTTTGAGTGGAATGCACCGGGCAGATTGTGGTTGGGCACCTTTGGGGGGGGTTTGCCTTGGCTGGGTTTCAGCCAGAGCCTGGAAAGGCCAGATCTCTTGGCAATGCTGGGGGCTGCCAGGAAGTCTCCCCCAGCTCCAGACTCTCAAGCATTCACACGCACACGCGCACACACATGTCTCCTGAGGGCCCCCCCCCAGGACAGGACTGCACGTGTATGCATGTCTCCAGCTACAGAGCAGCATTCTGTATTCATGGAGCTGGCTGTCTGGGTGGCACAATGTCCACCTCGCCTCAACACCCAGTCCAGGACGTGGGAGAGGACCCGGTCCTTTGCAGTGTGGCAGGAAATGCCTACGACGGACGTGAAGAGGGTGGTCCCTCCATAAGCAGGATCTGGTGTGCAGGAGCCGGGTCCAGATCGATGGAGTGGAGCAGTGAGCGGCTGAGGGCGTCGGCATGTCCCATCGCCTCCCCAGGACGGTGGAGGGAGTACTTGTACCCCGCAAGGGAAATGGGCCAGGACTCGTTGGAGGCGAGCAGCTCCTTCATGGCCCGGAATGCAGCGGCTTGTTGGGGCCTTCTTGTCAAGAAGGCGGTGAAGCGGCTCCGCCAGAGCAAGTTTATGGGGCAAGAAGGAATGATAAAAGTTCAGGAGCCCAAGAAAGCCTGTAGCTCCTGCTTGGAGGTGGGCACGGGGGCGTTAACGATGGCATGAACCTCGTCTGGGGATGGATGGATGCCGTCGGTGTCTACGGAGAACCCCAGGAACTCGACCCGCGGGACCCCCAGGAGGCACTTCTCCCGCTTCACCTTCAGGCCGGCCGACTGGAACCGCTGCAGGACGGCACGCAACCAGCAGACGAATTCCTCCTTCATGGGGGCGGCGATCAGAACATCATCGAAGAAGGGCTGGACCCCCCGGGGCAATGTTCCCTCTAAACTGTGGGGTCTTGTGAGCAAAAATTCTACCTTGTGAGGTCCTGGCATTAAAGTTGTGAGTGAGTGATTTGGCTACTGCGTAAATTAGTGTGCTCTGCAGCCATCCCTCCTGAGCTAAGACAAAAATCTGTGAGGCTAAAAAACTGAGCCAGCTCACACCAACTCAGCTTAGAGGGAACACTGCCCCGGGGATTCCTTTACGGAAAGAGTCCATGAGATTTTGGGGGATCCCTGGGGCCACGCTGACACAAAATTGATGATGGGCTGTATGGGCCGCAACTCTGGGTTGAGCTGGAGGGAGACGGGGGGGAGGGGGGTTCAGTGTAGTGACCGAGCATCCCGTCGAAGACAGCCAGGAACTCGTCACATACCCACTGAAAGTCTTCTCGGGCAATTTGGTGTACCTGCATGACCTGGAACCCCAAGGGCTGGAACCATGCTAATCCTAGTAAACGCGTTGGCGGCCCCCCTACTACCAGCAAGTCCGAGAGTCCTTCAAAATCCCGATACTGCCTCCAAAACCTCCCCACCCCTTTCACGGCCACTTCGTTCTGTTGGAAGTCCCAGAGGGTGAAACTGGCCGGGCTGAGGCGAGGGCCCCCTTTAGGGGAGAGCCTACGGAGGGCGTCCTCCATGATTATGGAGATGGAGGGCCCCGTGTCTGGCCCCATCGTGCAAGGGGCTCTCTCGACTAGGACAGTCACTTTACTTTCATCTGGGGTGTCCTGGGGCAAGTGCAGCACCTGGCGAGGCCGGGTGGAGGTGGTGTGCAGGTCCGTGGCATGCGCAGACTCCCCGATGGGCGGACTGTCACCTCAAGGTTCCCTTGGCATGGCGGGCGCAGGCGACACGGCTGGCCTTTCCACAGCTCAGACACGAGGCATCTCAGAAACGGCAGGATTTCCACTCGTGGAATCTTGAGTGTTGAGCGGCCCCCCCCTGCCCCACCAGAGGAGGGATTCCAGGTGCTCCAGGGGACCCTGTTGCAAGACACATCTGTGTTCCGGAAGGGAATCCCCACCCGCCCGTGGGCAGGCCGCATCCCCTTCTTATTTCACTCTGCCCAAAGTGTGTGTAGAAAACTCACAAGACGCTCCAGGAGTCCGACTGGCCCCCGAGAGGCTGTGTTCCGTGTCAAAGTGCAGTGGCACTGGGGAAACACGCAGGGCCTGGCATCCAGCGCATCATGTACGGAGGCGGTCCTCCATCACCCATCCACGGAGGGATCAGCAAGACCCGCCCCCGCACAGAAACACCAGCAGGAGTCCTGTCCGTCCGGACCACTGCTTGGCACCTTTGGCCTTCTTTTCTTGGCCGCCCCCCAGAATAACCGTTGCCCAGTGGAGCTGGAAACCCTCGGATGAGTGGCACAGTCCCACCCAAGTCCAGCCACCTGGCAGTCCCCTCCCTTCCTTTCTTCCCCGGGCAGCCTGGACAAAAGCAGCCCACGCCTTTCCCTTTACAGAGCCACAGCTAAAGGGACAGAGACTTTACAAGAAAGGACCTTGGGATTTCAGAGGAAGTAAAGTTTGAAATGGACATGGGTAAGTGGCAAGAGACCATGATGAAGGGTGAGTCCCGTGGCACCTTTAAGACCAAAAGGTTTTATTCCAGGTTTGTTCTGCGTCTTCAGACCAACACGGCTCCCCAGCTGAACAGACCATTGTTTTGACATTGTTGTGCCCTGATGCAATTGCAGCTGCAGTTAACAACCGCAGTGATTAAAAACCCGTGTGGTGCACAGCAGGGGAAAATGGTGGGGAAATGGCACCCAGGAGGAGGATGATTAGCATGTGGCATCACATGGAGGCTCCAAAGAGGGGAGGGGCCTCCAGTTTGACATGGCAGGGATAGAAAACCCTCTGTGTGGTGGCAGCATTGGGCATTTGCTCCTCCGCCTGCCAGGGGAGCGAACCAGCTCCAGGTCTTTGCCTCTGCCAGCTTCCATGAGGGAGCTTTGGTATAGAATCATAGAACCATAGAACGTCAGAGTTGGAAGGTACCTTGCAGGTCATCTAGTCCAGCCCCTTGCACTCTGTGGGAGCCTAGCCGAAAGAGAGCCCTACATACCTACAACATAACCGAAAGAGAGTCATCCAGCCTCCGCTTGGAAACGTCCAGTGAAGGAGCATCCACGCCCTCCCGAGGCAGTCTGTCCCACTGCTCAACCACTCTTACATTTATGAAGTCTCTCCTGATACTTAGCCGGTAACGACTCCCTTGTAATTTCCACCCATTAGATCTAGTCTTGCAATCCGGTGCAAGAGAGAACAGATCTGCTCCATCTGCTGGATGGAGATTGCCATAGGCGATCTGGAAGGGGAGGCCCGGGGGGGGGGGCAAGCAGGGGCAGGGGGCCACTGGAACACAGGGAGCTGCCTGAAGTGGAGTCAGCTCTCCCCCCCCCCACCAGCAGAGACTCTCCGGGAGCACCGAGGATGGCCCCCGGGGGCTGGGTGCGTGCACACAAAGGAGATGCTCTGCCACAGGCCCTGCCCGGCACCTCTCGCTGTACAGGACAAAACGGAAGGGAGGAGTGCTGGATTCTCTGGACTTGGCATTGCCAGGGAACCACAAGAAAAGCAGCAGAGCGCTCAAGGCTTTAACGCAGCAGAGCTGGGCCTGGGTGTGGCGACAAAGGTACACAGAGGAGCCAGCAGTCAGCTCTAAGACTAGCAGGCAGCCTTTATTAGAGGAAATACATGCTGGGGAGGGCAGGTAAGAGAGAGGGGGATGGTGCTGGATGCTGGGCGCAAGACGGAGAGATCGTGATGCGCCTTCTTTGTGTGCCCGGGAGGGAGAGAGGAGTGTGAGGGAGAGCCGGGAGCAGAGGGGATTGCCCCTCAGAGCAGCACCCTGCTTCAAAGGGAAGGGTCAGGCAGGAGGAAGGCCAGGGGGCTCTGTCTTTCTGGGCCCCTCGGTCTAAACCAGGGGTGGCCAAACGTGCTCGACTTAAGAGCCACACAGAATAAAAGTCAGATGTCTGAGAGCCGCAAGACACGGAACAGATATCGCAAACACATTTTTACTGGAAAAGATGCAAATTTGCTTTTTATTAACATTAAATGAGACTGCCAAAAATAAAAACAACAGGTGTAGAATCAGATATTTATAATGATATTTGTCCAATGATACTTATTTGTTTGCTAATGATATTTATTTGTCTGAGAGACAGAAAGAGAGAGGTGGAAAGAGAGAGAGAGAAACAAAGAAAGCAAATAGATGGGGGAAGGAAGAAGAAGAAGAGGACGAAGAGGACGAAGAGGAGGAGGAGGAGGAGGAGTGGGAAATCAACCCTGATTCTCCCAGATTAGAGTCCGCGCACTTAACCACTGCACCAAACTGTAGAGAGAAAAAGGTGAAAAGAAAGCAAATAGATGGGGGAGGGAGCAAGGAAGGGAGAGAGAGAGAGAGAGAGAGAGAAAGGCCCTGTTCACACGAGAGGTTTTGGGACGGGAGGGGGACGGATCGGGGCCGCAGCAAATGGGTGCGATCCCACAGCAACATCTGGGAATCGTGCTGCGCCCGTTCCCAGCCCGTTCCCAATCCGCCCCTCCCGGCAAAACCCTGCAGCAAAAAAGAACCACCTACCTAGGTGGTTCTTTCCGAAAGGCCACATCACTGCCAGCCGTGGGATCGTCGGCGCGTCTTTCTGCCGGCGCATCCCCGGCCCCTGACCATACTGCGCATGCTCGAGCATGCGCAGTTCGGCAGCCTCCCCCTCCCGATCATCTCTTCCTCCCCAGCATCTGATCGTGTTGGGGAGCAATGGCGCCGCGGCTCAGGAGATCGTGGGATCCCACCGCGGCGTCTCTTTTTTGGTGCGGCTTTTAAAAGCTGCACTTTGGCCAGTGTTTTCCCTGCCGTGTGGCAGGGACCAAAAGAAAGCAGATAGATGGGGAGCCTGCCAAGAGCCTCACAATATGTGTGCAAGAGCCACATGTGGCTCCCGAGCCACAGTTTGGCCACCCCTGGTCTAGACTCTTTGGAGCGACAGGAGACAGTGCAAAGTCCTCCACTTCTAACAAGGAGGGGGGTGCAAGCAAGCGTTGGGGAAATGTTGGGGCATAAATGAAGCAAGCAGACAAACAAATACTTGACATCTGCTCCAGCAGGGCCCCTGCTTGACACAGAGACTCAAAGGGGCCTATTGGGTGCATCGCATGTGCAGAGGAGAGAGAGAGAGAGAGCTCCCTCTTAGCAAAGGGATGCCACCTGTCTGGGCAGCGGCACAGCTGTGCTCCTTTGCTCTTCGGAGGCGCAGCCAAGAGCCCTTGTGTGCCCGGCTGACCCACTTCTGGAAGAGTGAGGGGGCAACACATTCACATGCAAATGAAACCCAAGTGGCCAACAGAGGGGGGCTCCCACCCAGACGCTACTGCCCCCATCCTACGCTTCAATTGGCCTTGCCGCTTGCCAATCAGGCAGGAATTGCCATGTCCCTCCTCCTCTGGTCCTCAACCGCTGGATTCTGCCTCTGGGGGCAGCCTGCGTTTCAACCAGTGCAGCGTCTCCTCTGCCGAGAGGCGGGCAACAGGCAGTGCTCTCTTGAGCCCCCCTACCGGTCTGTGGGGCAGCTGCCAACAGCCCCCACTGCGGGCCCAGGAGGGACAGGAGAGCCGCTTTCCATGCAGCATCACAAACAGGCCTGGCCTGGAAGGAACAGGTAGGCAGGCTGCCGTGCTGCCTCACGTTTTAAATGGCTGGCCATTTAAGCTCAGGTTTGCTCTCATGCAAACCACATTTCTAGTCCTCGCCCCTCACTTCTCGTGAGGAAGAACCAAGTTGAAGGGAGGACTGGAGCACTGGCTGGAAACCGCCCCCCCCCCCCGCCCCTGCAAGGAGGATTGCAGACAGTTCTTGTTAGTCATGGCAGCTGAGCCCCACCGGGAACTCTGCTCCAGCACAGTGGCCCCCTCAGGTGGCCAGGCACCAGCCCCAAATGGTTTGGCCGTGCCAGCACCCAAAGACAGGCCTCGGCACACTTCCCGGAGCAGCAGCGGTGGTGGGTGGGTGTGTATGTGAGAGGGAGACAACCAGCCTCATTGGCCACATTCACAATGCCCACCTGCCTCCACTCGAAGCCTGCTAGAACCAAGCCGCACCTGGGCTCCCAAGCTGGCCTTCGGCTCTCAGTCACTAACAGCTCTTCCCTTCGTGGGGGTTTCGTCTTTTTATTCGGCCCAGAATCCACCGGTGGGTCTCTGCATGTCAGGTACATTTCCCAGTCATTCTGTGGATCTCTCTCCAGGGCGGGGAGGGAGTGTCCGGTGTCTCATGCCAAGAGTCCCCGGACTTTTTGAGCCTGTGGGCACCATTAGAATCCCGACACCAGGTGGTGGGCACAGTCTCAAAGTGGCCATTGCGGGAGGCGGAGCCCACCTCGAAACGTCAGGGAGCGCGGCTCTGTACAGATCGAATGGCCACGCTTCAGCACTCCGGGAACAAGCTCTGATTGACAGGATGCCTTATAAAAGTAACATGTTGTTTAAGAATATTTCCTTGCATACAGGCAGCTGACCTTCAGTCACACCGTGAAGATCCTCGGACTGTGGCGGCAGCCGCTGCCTGCCCAAGCGGGGTGTCTAAAAGATCCCCAGTGGGCCATCAGAAGCCTTGCTGGACAAAAGCCCCCCCCCCGACCCCTTCCGTTTCCTAATGGGCTCCAGAGGCCATGATTCAGAGGCTTCCTTTGGGCCAGCAGCGGCGTGATCCACCATGTCCCAGCCCCATCAGATGAATGTCCCAAATATAAAAAATCCACTAGTAGAAAACACCATCAAAAATTGCCAAACAATATATTACACAATTATAAAGTTGGTGGTGTCACAACAACAACATTAGTGCACACTGTAACTATGATAAGGCATAAGATACTAATATTTCCTCCTTTACAGATAAGACATAAAGTCCATGTAATCTCTGTGACCTGATAGGAGGAGTCCACATAGTCATGATATTGTCGAAAAAGCCTTTGCAAAGACACCCATTCCAGATACTTAGAAGATGTGTTCCCTTCGACTTCTTTAGTTTGCCGGCTGTGTGAGTGGAACCTGATTTCAGCAATTTCAACAGACCACAAGGGTCATAGTGTAAGAAGCGAATCATATGATTATGTGGACTCCTCCTATCAAGTTACACTGATTACATGGACTTTATGTCTTATCTACAAAGGAGGAAATATTAGTATCTTATGCCTTGTTATAGTTACAGTGTGCACTAATGCTGTTGTTGTGACACCAACAACTTCATAATTGTTTAATATATTGTTTGGCAATCTTTGATGGTGTTTTCTTTTTGTGGTTGTTATTCAGTCGCACAGTCGAGTCCGACTCTTCGCGAGCCCATGGACCAGCTCCCGCCAGGCCCTTCTGTCTTCTGCTCTTTTCCAGTGAGTGCTCCCTTCTCATTTGGTGGCCAAAGTATTTGAGCTTCAGTTTCATTATCTGGCCTTCCAGGGAACAGTCAGGGTTGATTTCTTTGAGGATTGACTGATTTGTTCTTCTTGCAGTCCAAGGGACTCTCAAGAGTCTTCTCCAGCACCATAGTTCAAAAGAATCTATTCTTCTGCGCTCGGCCTTCCTTATAGTCCAACTCTCGCAGCCATACATGACTACTGGGAATACCATTGCTTTGACCATGCGGACTTTTGTTGGCAGGGAGATGTCTCTACTTTTTATCATGCTGTTTAGGTTCGCCATCGCTTTCCTCCCAAGGAGCAGGCGTCTTTTAATTTCATGGCTGCTGTCACTGCCTGTGATGATCTGGGATCCCAGGAACGTGAAGTCTGTCACCACTTCCACGACTTCTCCTTCTATTTGCCAAGGAGTGATGGGGCTGGATGCCATGATCTTAGTTTTTTTGATGTTGAGCTTCAAGCCCACTTTTGCGCTCTCCTCTTTTATCCTGAGCAAGAGGCTCTTTAGGTCCTCTTCACTTTCTGCCATTAGAGTGGTATCGTCTGCATATCTGAGGTTGTTGATCTTTTCCCCAGCAGTCTTAGTTCCCGCTTGTGATTCATCCAGGCCAGCATTTCGCATGATGTACTCTGCATATAGATTAAATAAGCAAGGTGACAATATACATCCTTGTCGTACTCCTTTTCCTATGCTAAACCAATCAGTTGTTCCATATCCGGTTCTAACTGTCGCTTCTTGGCCCTTATACAGGTTTCTCAAGAGACATGTGAGGTGGTCTGGTACTCCCATCTCTTTAAGGACCTGCCATAGTTTGTTGTGATCCACACAGTCAAAGGCTTTAGCATAGTCAATGAAGCAGAAGTAGATGTTTTTACTAGTGGAATTTGTATATTTGGGACTTCTGTGACGCTGGTTTTTTTCCCCTTGTTCTTCTGGATTTACCGTCAGATGAATGAGCTTTAGCACCTCCATGCCAGGCTCAAACTGCCGCTACGGCTACAGGATCAGGGCCAGGAAGGAAGGCAAGAACTTGTTGATTTATTTGCTGTTATTTACAGTCCGCCTTTCCCACGGAGAATCAAGCAGATTACAGAACGTGAACCATCAGAGGAGGGTGACAACAATCAATGTGAGGAGACATCAAATGAGCAACAGACTAGGACTACCGGACTGTGAACTGAGCGTGGCATATGAGGCATGTTCCACAGAGTGTGGAGAGAATGAAGAAAAATGGGCTTACATCTGCAGAAAACAAGGAAATGGTAACAGGGTGAGACGTGCAGCAATCGGGTAATATGTCGGATACAGAGTGGTAGAATCCGCAGTCCTTCCCTTTCATAAAGTGCCCTTCCTGAACCTGCCTGTTGTAGTATAGCCCTTTTATCTTTATAGAAAAGCTTTATAGAAAAGAGCTTGACCTCCTGGCCTTATTTGCACCTGTAGACAAAATCCAAGATCCAGGTTCCCGAATCATTCTGGTGTGAGCTCGCACCCTGGCCAGCAACAAACAGCATGGGGAGGGGGGGAGTCGTAAATACTCCCCGGCTGCAGAGAAGGGCCTCTTCAGTCTCCATATAAATCTCATCACAGGGACAATTTACAGGCCAATAATGCTGAACGACTCCATCCCCTGCTCCTTGTTAAGCTTTATTTCGGGCCCTGGCGCAGCAGCTCTGTCATGCCCGTGGCCTCCAGGAGCGGCAGAGAGAGGCCAGCCCCATGCCCAAAGGGGCTCGCCAGTGTGCAGGCAGGTCCCATAGGGGGAGGCCCACAAGCAGGAACAGCCCCCCCCTTGGAAGACTGTGACGTGGGGGCTGGGGAATAGGGAGGACGGCAGGCCGCTGCACAACTCTTTTTGCATAAAGAAAAACGGTACACAAACTGCAAAGCACCTGACCCTCCCAAAGGGAGCAAGGGCCTTAGACTGGGGGCAATCATTGGCTGAGCTCCACAACTGTCAGTCACTGTCAGCCAGGAAACCCCCCTCCCCCCGCATGCACGCACGTGCGCACATGTGAACACACACACACTGAGGTCCCACTGGCCAATACCGTTTCCTGCCTTCAGGTAGGGACCTCCCCTACGGTGGTGCCAGTCTCCAGCAAGGCTTCTGATTGGCTGTGCAGAAGAGAGGAGAGATTTCGGCCCAAATGACACAAGGTGCTTTACCTGGAGGTTGGCAACCCGCAGGGCTGCTGAGTTGTGGTGGCCCAAATGCCAGAGGGGAGCTTCTGTATGCCTGAGGGCCTTAATCCACAAAGGAAAAGATGTAGCAAAAGAGTCTGTGGCGGACCAGGCCTGCGTCAACTGGCAGACCCCGCCCCGCCCACCCCTCCTTTGCCGAACCTGGCACCTGAAGGGGCCGTTCCACTCCACTGCCTCAATGGCACTGCTGCCGCCACTGTCCCTGCTGTCTGGGTCTCTGGTTAGGTGGGATGGCCCCCTAACCTCCCTCCGGTGTCACTAGCAACCTGCCTGGAGAGCCAGTGTGGTGCAGTGGTGAAGTGCGCGGATTCTAATCTGGGAGAACCGGGTTTGACCCCCCACTCCTCCACTTGCACCTGGCTGGATGACCTTGGGCAAGCCATAGTTCTGGCACAGCTGTCCTTGAAAAAAGAGCAGTTTCTGTCAGAGCTCTCTCAGCCCCACCCACCTCACAGGGTGTCTGTTGTGGGGAGGGGAAGGGAAAAGGAGTTTGTAAGCTGCTCTGAGACACCTTTGGGTAGTGAAGGGCCAGGGGTATGAATCCAGTCTCTTCTTCTTCTTCCCAGGAGCCTTTGGGGCTCCCCTGGAGAGTTGGCAAGTGGCTGCTTTACCCCTTTTCTGTTCCCTGACCCATTCCTAGCGTTTCCACGTGGCTGGGGGGACTATGTGGCACAGAGGGACTTCACTCCTGCAACCATCAAAGGATTTATTTAAAGCTCTCAGCTATACAATATGTGCAGGCACATCAGAAGTGAACGGAAGAAACAAAATAACATCGACAAAAACGCTTCCGCTCTCTCCCTCCTCTACACGCAGGCCCTATCTAGGTGGTAGAATAAAGAAAGCTGCATGAGAGGTGGACTCGAATTGGGGGGTTTAGGCATGTTATTTTGCCACAAGTATACTTTGTAGTAGTAAGTTTATTTTGGTTGTAGATTAATGTTTTGATCTGAAAAAGAATATTTAGAAAAGAAGAGAATAAGAAATCCGGAAATCTCTTGATCAACGTGACTTCAATTGAATAAATGTACAACTTCTACTCTACATCCCCCCTGCTGAGTCGGGTCTTCCTTTTGTAGTATGAATGGGAATATAAAGATTTTTATATATAGGTTTTCCCTTCTTAATTGTTCATATTCATATTGCTCTGGTTTTTATAGATTTATTCTTTAAGTAATATTTTATTAGGATGTTAGAAAGGCCTGTTATATAGAAGGCTTTCCTCTTGTAGGTCTGATATTGTTAGCAGACAACATAATAGGTACAAAGTTCATGATTCTGTAGTTCTTAGGGCAAACCTTTCAATGTCTGGGTCAGATAGGATTTTAGTCTCGTATCAGTAATGAATACTTTTGTTTGGGGAAGAACAAGCTTTAGCCGATATGCCTTGAGTCATGTCAAGTAAATATGTGACGCTATTGCATAGGCACACCTTTTTTACATTTGACCAATAAGGAGATTTTCATGTAAATGTTGTTTAAGTTTTTGTAACCAATTATGCCTTTTGAATATTATTCCCATGATGATGGTATGATGATGTAATTTTAAGTATTTAACTTTATGTATTTCCTGAATATGTTCAGAATATGCTCAAGAAGAAGATGAAGAAGAAAAAGAAGAAAGTTGTCAATTTCTGGTTAACTATTTGGTCTAATTGTTTTCCTATTGATTGAGGCATGTTTCCTGATTATGCTGAGAAGAAAGCAATCAGTTTTGATGGGTCCTTTGGACCAACTGTTTTCCATATTTCATTACAATAAAATACAAGAACTCATTTGACTTCATTTTTGACATGGAATCTAATGTTTACAACACTTTTGTGGATACTTTTTGGACCTTTTGCACGGACTTCTATATTGTGGACTCTATACGGTTTGAGCTGTTTGCCGTTTACTGTTTATGTATTTAGACTAAAGAGCTTTGCCCTCATACTGAATTGGGTCATTCTTCGGACATTTATTTCTTTTTCTTTATTCTGTTTCTGGTTTCCTGTGGGACTTTCTCTATCTAGGTGGTATGCAGGGCAGGTGCATTACTTGGTTACTCTGGAGTAAGCTGGACAAACATGTCCCCCCAAATGGCCTCTGTCTCTGGCCGGTGCATTGGCCCCCACCCCACCTTGTTTATTATTTGGGGGTGGGGGGCAGCTGCGAGCAAAGCACAGGCGGGGGGGCCGCCAGAATGCGCTCCCTCAGAATCAGCTTGTAGCAAGAACTCCATGTAATTATCTCAAATCAATTAGTCAGAGAGGAGAACATTCCAACCTGGAGGTCATCAGCATTAACGAAGGCAGACTTATTGTGCCTTAATGAAATTGCCAGCCTGGAGCAGAACGCCCGCTCACTCCTTACTGGCAAACAATGGGAACCGGCCTGGCACCCCCAAGGCCCCCGGAGGAGCCCGGGAGGGTGGTTGCTGCTGCTGCTGCTGCCGTTGCTGCCACCGCCGGCCCAGTTTCCCCAAAGAACAGTCCTGGGGCTTGTCTGGAAGAGGCGTCAGGAAGGGGACACAGCCCCACATGGCACAAAGTCCTCGTGGCACAGCCCACGATGACACCAGCTCTCTCGTCCGTCCCGTTCTGTGGGCTCCTGCCTGCCTGCCGACATCCAAGGGAGACAGCTATTTTCCCCGTTTGCCCTCCTGGAAAAGTCACCCACGGCTGCTTAATTCAAATTACAGCTTCTTTAGAAAAGACTTTTACAAACACTGACGCGCCTGGCTCTTTAGCCTTTTATGAGCAAAGGAGTTTATTTTGCTAATATTTTTTCTGCATGGCGTGCTTTAAATAAGAGCCTTCTGAAAGTCAATTGGTAAAGTATTTACTGCTGTTTATGCCTAAGCCAATAATAACAGCGAATCCTCTTTGAGCGGGGGTGGGGAGGGGGGAGGGAGGGAGAGAGAGCATCCAGTGGCCTTCTGCTGCTCACAGGTTTCACTGCGAGGCCGAGACGCCCTTGCTCGTGGCAGAGTGGAGCTGGGTGGAAAGCGGAAGGGACCCACCCGGGCAGACCAAGAGGACCACCCCCTGAGACGGGCAGGAAAGCCCTCCGCCGCCGGGCCCTCCCTTGTGGGGCCAGGGCATCACAATGCCTCCCCCCCCCCCTTTCCCTTCTGCCTTCCAGATAGGGTTGCCCTGGAATTACAAGAGATCTCCAGTTCACAGAGATCCGTTTGCCTGGGTGAAACAGCTGCTTTGCAGGGTGGGCCACGTGGCCCCTCCCCTCCCTGAACCCCACACTCCCCAGGCCCCCCTGCAAATCTCCCTGGATCTCCCAAACTAGACGGGGCCAGTCCGCTTGCACCCAGCCCAGCGAAGAGTAGCCGGTGCTCGGCCCCACCCGTGCAGGGCCACCCAGCTGCCTGGCTCTGGCCGCTCAAAGGGGCAGCCCCACCACCACCACCCCCGACCGCTCCTCGCCAGCCAGCCAGAGGAGAAATCCCTTTGTCTCCGAGACAGCCCTCGGCTAATCTGACGGTTTGTTCATTGCTCTAATTAAATCTGTGCCTGTGGTGCCCCTGTCCCCCGTGGGACCTGCATCAAACTTGAGTCAGTGGATTGCTGGGCTGGGCTGGGCGGGGAGGGGAGGGGCGGGGTGGGGTGGGGAGTCCCAGGGATTCCCTTTGATCTGCCGCATTCGCCGGGCTTCCCTCCCAGGGGCGGGGAGGGGGGCTGCTGGAGGAGGGGTGGAAACTGAGGGCAAGAACCAGCCGCCCAGGTGGCCCAAGTAGCTGGCCCCAAGCGGGCATGTTGGGTGCCCCCGGCTGGGTCTCTGGGGCCTGAGGGGGGGCACCCACCGTGGCCCTTCCTTCCCTTCTGCAGCTTCTCCCCCCTGTCGCCCGAAAGGAGGCGGCTTCTTCGGCAGTTTGGCTGGGAGGAAGCCACTGAGACCGGCCTCGGGAACGGAGGGCAAACCACGCTGGGGAGTGTGGGGCCCCGGGAGGGCAGAGAAGCCTGCAGAGAGCCGGAGGGGTCCTTGGCCACCAGGGGCTCAGCTCAGCAGTCTCTGCCGCAGGAGCAGCGTCTCCGCTGGTGCCGCAGAAGCCCCCACCCCCCCGGGTCTCTCGCAGGCCACGCCTGACTCCCTTCCGGCCTCAACTCCTCCGCACCCAGAGCGGGGGGGGGTTCTGCCTGGGGCGGGGAGGTCAGAGGGCAGCCTTCACCCAGCAGCCCTCGAGGGACACCCACCCACCCACACACCCACCCACCCACACACCCACACACATCCTCGGGTGCCTGCCTCTGGGGGCTTCTTGATCCACCCGCCGCCCTCAGCCCCACTGCTGACTCCCCAGGGGCTCTTGCAGCCCCATAGCTAGGGATGTTTTTAGGAGGGGGCCTGGGGGCCCCCCACCAGCTAATTAAATCAAAGTCAGTTAGTGAAACGAAGCCAGCCTTCCCCTAAGGCAGCCCTGCACCCCTCGCCAGACTCCAGGGCGGGGGGTGGTGGTGGTAATGCCCAGCAGCCGCAGCCTCCTCTCTCCCCTGGAGCACTGCGTACCTGCTGAAGTCATGGAGCTAGGCAGGGAGCGGCCGGCCCCGAAGAAAGGCCAGGGGCCTGGGCCCCACGTTAGCTACGGGCCTGGCCTCCTGGCGCGCAGCAACATCAAGCGTCACTCTGAGCAGACCCCCCCCTTCTTCCTCCCGCGTCTGCTCTCCACAGCATCCCCCCGCGCCCCCCCCCCCCGGCCCCCGGGGGGGGGGGGGGGCGCTGCCGGACCTGTCCAGAGCCACAGGCCCAGGTCCTGGCAAGCTGGGAAGAGGCAGCGCCCCCAGACTCACCTCTGCTGCCCGCCCTCCCTCGGGGGCTGGCTCAGGGCCTCCATGTGGGCCAAGCAGCAGGAGCAGTCCAAGCCCAGAGGGAATTGCCGGCTCTGGG
>NW_015172564.1:406500-408188 GCF_001447785.1 Gekko japonicus | reverse complement strand
GGGGGGGGGGAACCCCTGGACAGTTCAGGGGTGGGGGTCTGGGAAGGGTGGGGTTTGAGGAGGGGAGGGGTGGGGTGGGGAGGGACCTCCGTGGGTCCACAGAGTCCACCCTCCCCAGCAGCCCTTTTCTCCAGGGGGCCGGCCGTGCTGCCGTGAGGTCTCCAGCCCGCAGGCTGGCAACCCTCGCCAGGGTGGTGGTTGAGCCCAGGGCAGCAGCTGACCGGGCTCAAGGAAGAGACTCCAGCTGCACGTCCCCGAAGGCCCCCCACCTGCTCCTCGTCTTCCCCCACACCCCGGGTCTGTCTGCCCACGCGAGCAGCCCCACTCCGTGTCCCTCTGGCCCCTGGGGGGGGGCTTCCCATGGTGGGGCTCCCAGACAGAGGGGCAGGGGCGGGGGGGGCCCTTCCCCATCCCCACCCCCGGCTTCCTTGGGCTCACGGGAGTCTGAGTCTCCCTTTCTCCCAGCCTCACCTCCCGTCAGGCTCAGCTTGCAAACTGGTCTCAGGGTCTGCTCACCGGTGCGCTTCTGAGCATGTGCAGAGTGCCTGGGATCTGCTCCCACACACCGGCCATTCCGAGGCATCTTCCCAGAGCCGCAAATGTCACGTGGGAGGAGGAGGGCCCTGCCCTGTAGAAAAGGCCACAGGTGGGATCAATCTCCCTAGTCGGGGGTCCCTCTGCCTCCCCCCCCACACACCTACCGGCTCTCCTGCGAAGGCCAGGTCTGCAGGGGGGGGGCCTCCTCACCTGGCACTCATTAGTGGTGCAGGATGTGCTGGAATCCCTGGAGCTTTGCCAGAAGGGGAGTCGACTGCAGCCTTGGCCGGTCTTGTGCAGGGGCAGGGGGGGCGGGTGGGGGGTGCCCAGGCAGGCAGGCAGGCAGCCAGGCCGGGCCAAGCCCCAAGGGCTGTGTGGCAGAGGGCGGCGCTCTGGAAGGCGGCTCTTTCACGGGCAGGCAGCGTCTCCCTCCCTCTCCTCTGGCCTGGTGGCTCGGTGACGGGCGGACGGAGGCGAGGCACACCCTGTGGAGGCCAGGCGGGGAGGGAATGCCTGGGGGAGAAAGAGAGAGACTCTGCGTGCGCCCAGAGGTCCTCATCTCTTCCACAGTCTTCCTGACGAACCGGGTCTCTCTGGCTGCACCCAGGCACCAGGTGGTTTTCAAACTGAGTTCTACAGGTTGGCAGACGATGGGTCCATCGACAGTGATGAGCTACAATGCCTCAACTGGACCTCCAGGTTCAGAGGCGGTATGTTGGAATTGCAAGTTGCTTACGCTTCAGTCATTACAGAGTTAAATGTTGCTTGTTAGGAAACAGGATGTTACGTTACATAATGTATTCTACAGCGGGAAAGTTTGTGGGAGTTGTTTATCCTAATGAAGTGAAATGCTTTGATCTAGCATTCATGTATTCACAAGGTTTATGGCCCTTTGTGTGAACCAAAGAGGAAGTTCTCTTCTAGAAGCCAGGACAGTTAGAAAGATTTCATAGCATATAGTACTGAAAGTAACTGCAAGTATGTAACCTTTTATTTTATTTATTTTATCCAAAGTACCCTACCCATGTTTTATTTTGTTTTATAGTAAAGATATATTTTTTTTACTAAGTGTGTGCTCTTGTGTTTGCAATACAACCATCGACCCTGAAACAAAGAATCCCAACACAGTATCTTTCCCCCAGCTGGGGGGG
>NW_015172564.1:389379-406457 GCF_001447785.1 Gekko japonicus | reverse complement strand
CAAATGGGGGGTCGCTGGCCCCACCCTGCTTAGTGCGGGCAAAGGGAGCGCCAGGTCCCCTGGGGCCTGCGGGGGAGAGCCGGTCTGCCCTCTCTTCTGCGGCAGGTCAGGGAACACCTGCGCCCAGCCCACCCCACAGCAACCTCAAGCAAATTCGGCTCTTTAAGCTTTGGAGAGAAAGGATAACCCTCGAGGCACAGGGTGGGACTGGCCTGACCGAGACGCTGCGGAAGACGGGCCAAAAAGCAGCTCACATGCTCCAGCCGGCCTCTTTCCACGAGGAACGCCCTTTGCTCTGATACATACATCACAACCATTTTGCCATTCCGTCTCTGTGTGAAGCAGCCCTGAGGAGACCTCAGTCGTGGTTCTGGAGTCAGCTGCCAGCTCCACCCTTCTTTACCCAAACTGCCTGGGGACACGGTGGGTGGAGACTCGGAACCCACGTCCGACTGCTGCTGCGGTGGAGTGGCTGAGGGCACAGGGGCTGAGACCCAGTCCGGACAAGGCGGAGAGGATGGTGGCTGGGAAATTTTGCTGAGGCCATGAAGGGCACGGCACTCCCCAGCTTTGAATGGGTCCAGCTGACTTTCAGCGGGGGGAGGGGGATCATCAGGAAAATCCCTAAAGTGACCCCGGGGAGCTCCGGGAATTGCCACCGCGTGGACAAAAGGCTGGGCTGGAAGGGTCTGGCCTCTGCTCCGGCAGGGCTCCTCTTCTGTCCACGGTGAGCCAAAGGGACCTCCTGCCCCTTTCTCCAAAGGGTGGTCCTCTGACACCCCTTACAACACACAGGCGGAGCTGGATTCATGGAGACGCTCAGAAAAGGCCAGTTTAGGGCCTCTGGATACAAAAAAGACTTTCTTTCTTTGTTCCTTTTGGGGAGATGTGGCTTAGTCTTAATCTAGCCCTGGCTTACACCAAATCAAAAGAACTGGTTTTGAAGGCGGGGGGCTCAGTGCTGGGCTTAGCAAAGTGGAAGCCCCTCTGGGCACATGCAGAATCCCCTTCCCTCCCCACAGGATGAGCACAAATGGGGAGAGGAGCCACTGGGCAGACTGGTCCTTGGCACCTCCCCCCCTTGGGAACTGCCCTCATAGAATCATAGAATGTTAGAGTTGGAAGGGACCTTGCAGGTCATCCAGTCCAACCCCCGGCACTCTGCAGGAGCAGAGCCAAAAGATGGCCCTACAACGTACCCGAAAGATGGTCATCCAGCCTCCGCTTGAAAACGTCCAGCGAAGGAGCCTCCACCACCTCCCGAGGCAGTCTGCTCCACTGCTCAACCACTCTCACGGTTAGGAAGTTTCTCCTGATATTTAGCTGGTAATGACTCCCTTGTAATTTCCGCCCATTAGATCTAGTCTTGCAATCCGGAGCAAGAGAGAGAATAGATTTGCTCCATCTTCTACATGACAGCCCTTCAGATACTTGAAGACTGTGATCCTGTCCCCTCTAAGCCTTCTCTTTCCCAGGCTAAACATGCCCAACTCTTTCAGACTTGGATTCCAACCCTCTCACCATCCTGGTTGCCCTCTTCTGGACACACTCGAGCTTGACAACATCCTTCCTCAAATGTGGTGCCCAAAACTGGACACAGTCCTTCAGGTGAGGCCTGACCATAGCCTTCCTCCTCCTCCTCCTCCCGTGAAAGGCAGAGGCTGAGGAGCTGTTCAGAGCAGAAGCCCAAAGGTTCCCCCCCCCCCGCAGGCGTGCTGGAGACCGGTCCCAGAAGGGAGCAGTGGATCCCGCACCCCGTCCTCAGCTCTGCCTCAGAGCTCTCCGATGGGCCGTCCTGGTGCCAACCTTCTCAACAGGGAAAGCCTGGTTGGTGCTGGGGGCACACCCAGCAGTGCCGTGCCCAGAAGAGTCAGGCCTCGCTCTCGATTGGCTGCTTCTGGGCCATCCAGTGAGGGCTGCTGAGGAGGGACACCAGCCTCATCCTTGGGGAGGAGGGCCCTTGCTGGAAGGCTGCTCCGGCCCACTCCCCAGCCCCCCCCCCGCCCCGGGCTCAGTCCAGCCTCAGGCGGCCCTCCTGGGCCCAGGGAAGGAGCGCTGGCCCTGTCGCTGCTGCTGAAGATGAGCGCAGGGTGTTGCCTCCTGCCAATCGCCTCCCATTTAAATGCAAATTTTGACTTTTTCCCTCTGCGAAGCAAGAGAATTGCTCACACTGCAAAGAGGGTCACGATAATAATTTATCCACCGGCCCCTTTCGACAATTACCCTTGGCACAAGAAAGGGGTTTATCCTGAAGGAGCCGGAGGAGGGTCTCTTCAGAGGCACAGGAGGCGCACCAGGGCCCTGGCAGCGATCCAACGGGTGAGCCACTTCTGGGAAAGGGCCTGGAGCGGCCGCTGCCGAAGGAGAGAGGAGTTGTCACGGAGAGCAGGATGGGGGCCGGCCCCATGGGGGCTGCTGCCACACAGCTTCCCTTCTGCAGAACTCCATCCAGCCCCCGTGGCCGGGCTGCTGAGCGCTGATCAGGCAGCAGTTGGGTGGATGGCCACCCCCACCCCCCGTCCTTGCCAGCTGGGCAGGTGCTGCTGGAGACCTACGGGAGGAAATGGCTGTGGCGAAAAGAGCAGAGGATGGGGTGGCGCCGCGCCCCTTTACTGCCACAGAAGTTCATGAGGTGGGAACCTGCTGAGCCTGAGAGGGGGAAAGATCTTGGGGTCCTCGTGGAAAGCTCAGTGGAAGTGTCAGCCCAGTGCACTGCGGCAGAGGAAAAGGTTCAGGATTATCAGGAACGGGATTGAGAATAAGATGGCTGATACCGTAACGCCCTGGTACAGAGAAGAAGAAGAAGAGATTGGATTTATACCCCATGGCCCTTCACTACCCAAAGGTGTCTCAGAGCGGCTGACAAACCCCTCTCCCTTCCCCTCCCCACAGCAGACGCCCTGTGAGGTAGGAGGGGCTGAGAGAGCCCCTGACAGAACTGCTCTTTTTAAAGAACAGCTCTTATCAGAACTATGGCTAGCCCAAGGCCATCCGGCAGGTGCGAGTGGAGGAGGAGTGGGGGATCAAATCCGGTTCTCCCAGATTAGAGTCCGCGCACTTAACCACGACACCAAACTGGCTCAAACAGATCTGTGGTACGGCCTCATTTGGAATACCGTGGGCAGTTCTGGTCACCCGATCTCAAAAAGGACACTGCAGAGCTGGAAGAAGTACAGAGGAGGGCAACCAAGAGGATGCGGAACATCTTCCCTATGAGGAAAGGCTGAAGGGTCTGGGACTTTTCAGTGCAGAAAACAGAGGACTAAGGTTGGACATGACAGAGGTTTGTAAAATTGAGGGTTGACGAAGGGACATTTTTATCCCTCTCCCAAAATACTAGAACTTGAGGGCATCCAATGAAGCTGGTGGGCAGTAGATTCAGGACAGGCAAAAGGAAAGACTACCACACAGAGAGTGGTAAAAATGTGGAATTTGCTGACAGAGGATGTACTGATGGCCACAGAAATAGAATCATAGAGTGGGAAGGGACCTCCAGGGTCATCTAGCCCAACCCCCTGCACAAGGCAGGAAATTCACAAATGCCTCCCCTCCCCTGCACCCTCAATGACCCAGAAGATGACAAAAATCCTCCAGGATCTCCAGCCAAATTGGCCTGGAGAAAAATTGCTTCCTGACCCCAAAGTGGCGATCAGCGTTTCCCTGGGCGTGTAAGAAAGGGCCACAGGAACGAAGCACTGAGGCAACCCTTCCTGCCCTCTCTCTCATGATCTGCCCTTAAGTTCACAGAATCCACATTGCTGTCTAGCCTCTGTTTGAACACCTCCAAAGAAGGAGAGTCCACCACCTCCCAAGGAAGCCTGTTCCATGAAGGAACTGCTCTGTCAGGAAGTTCTTCCTAATGTTTAGCTGAAAACTCTTCTATTTAAATTCAACCTGTTGGTCCTGGTTCAGCCTTTTGGGGCAACAGAAAACAACTCCGCACCGTCCTCTCGATGACAGCCCTTCAAGTTCTTGAAGAGGGTTATATCACCTCTCAGTCATCTCCCCTCCAGGCTCAACATACCCAGCTCCTTCAGCACTTTCCTCACAGGACTTGGTCTCCGGACCCCTCACCATCTCTGTTGCCCTCCTCTGAACACGTGTCAGCTTGTCTATATCCTTCTTAAATTGTGGTGCCCAAAACTGAACACAATGGGTGAAGTCTAACCAGAGCAAAGCGATACTATCACTTCACGTGATCTGGACACTATGCTTCTGTGGATATAGCCCAAAATGGCATTTGCCTTTTTAGCTACTGCATCACACTGCTGACTCATGTTCAGTGTATGGTCTACTAAGACCCCTAGATCCTTTTCACACATACGACTGCTAAGATAAGTCTTCCCCATCCTATAATTATGCAGTTGATTTTTCCTACATAAATGCAGAACTTTACATTTATCTCAATTGAAATTCATTTTATTTGTTTTAACCCAGTTTTCCAGCCTGTATCATCCTGTATCCTGACTCTGTCTTCTACCATATTTGCTACCCCTCCCAATTTAGTATCATCTGCAAATTTAATAAGCATTCCCTCTATTCCTTCACCCAGATCATTTATAAAGATGTTGAACAAAACAGATCCCGGGATAGATCCTTGAGGCACTCCACTGGTCACTCCTCTTCAAGAGGATGAGGAACCATTCACAAGCACTCTTTGGATGCGATCTGTCAACCAGTTACAGATCCACCTAACAGTCATAGGATCCAAACCACATTTTACCAATTTGTCAACAAGAATATTATGTGGAACCTTATCAAAAGCCTTACTGAAATCAAGATAAACTACGTCCACAGCATTCCCCTGATCCAGCAAGGTAGTAACGTTCTCGAAAAAAGAGATAAGGTTAGTCTGACATGACTTGTTCTTGAGAAACCCATGCTGACTCTTGGTAATCACAGCAGTCCTTTCTAAATGCTCAAGGACTGACTGTTTGACGATTGTTCTAAAACTTTCCCTGGTATAGACGTCAAGCTGATGGGTCGGTAGTTACCTGAATCCTTGAAGATGAGGACAACATTTGCCCACCTCCAATCTTCTGGCACCTCAACTGTTCTCCAAGAATTCTCAAAAACAATGGACAGAGGCTCAGAAATTACATCCAGAAGTTTAGCACCCTTGGATACAGTTCATCTGGCCCTGAGGACTTAGTTTCATTTAAACAAACTAGGTCTTTTTGTACCACTCCTGTGCTGATGCTGGGCTGCAACTCCCTTCCCTCGTCAAGGGTTCTGTTTTTGCCATGCTGAGCACAGTTTCCCTCGCAAGACAAGACTGAGGAATAGTAGGAATCGTGCAGGTCTGCCCCTCTCTCCAACACCTGTTACAATTTCACTTTCCTGTGCCTGCAATGGGCTTACCATGTCCTTGCTTTAAAAGCAATTAGACAGATTCTGTGGGGATATGGGGCGATCAGTGGCTACTATCCAGGGTGACTGAGAAGAACCTCCACCTTCAGAGGTACCCTGAATCCCAGAGCCAGGAGGCAACCTTAGGGGGAAGGCCTCGGCCTCTCTGCCCTGTTGTTGGCCCTCCAGAGGAACTGGCTGGCCACCGTGTGAGGCAGGAGGCTGGACTGGAGGGACCCTCCCTGGTCTGACCCAGCAGGGCTCTTCTGAGGTTCTTATGCCTTTCAGCAACCTTCTTCTCTCAGCCGTTTGAACCTCACCGTCCCCACTTGACTTTGCATGCCTTTTCTTTTGCAGCCTCATGCAGCGAAGGCATTCAGACACCCTCCAGGGTCTTCTGCCAGTCCCGCCCGATGCACAGATGCCAAACTGAATTCAGAACGGGGGGGGGGGCGCGGGGGGAGGTGCACTGTGAGAGGAGAAGGCAGTGTGAGACGCAGGGTTGCCAACTCTGGGCTGGGAAATTCCTGGAGATTTGGGGGGTGGAGACTGGGGAGGGCAGGGTTTGGGGAGAGGAGGGACCACGGCAGAGGGGAAACTGACCTCTGCCGTCTGGAGACCAGTTTCCGTTCCAAGGGATCTCCAGGCCCCACCTGGAGGCTGGCAGCCCTCAGTGGGAGACTCTTTACTTAATCATGGGAACAAGAATGTACCGAGTTCCTGAGCCTGTGGCCTTGTTATGAATGTCTGTCCTGCCCTTTTCCCACAGAGGGACTGGCCGGGTCACCACCACGCCTGATGTTTCCGGGGGCTGAGTGGATCCAGGCCCATTCTGAGGGCGAGTCTAGCCCCCGGACCCGCCTGCCTCCCAGCAGACCGTGCCCCCACCCACACACCACGGGGGGCTTCCCCTCCCCCTCCCTCAGGCCTCCCCCCCCCTTCTCTCTCCTGAGCCCTCTGGCCGGAGGTCACCTCCCGTTCTCAAAGGGGAATTAATCTGAGTTCAGACTTAATTCGGAGCGTTTTCTGTTAACTAAGCAAGAAATCTTACAGCAACACAATCAGGTGCCATTTTGCAGCCTCTAAATGGAGCCTCATTTCCATGCAATTCCACACTCACCCCCCAGCCCGGCCACAGTTGCTGACGCGGCAGCTTTTAATGTATTCACATTGGCAGAAGCACTGGTGTCACGATGCAATTATGACTTTGCAGGCTCCTTCCTGAAAGCTCGGGGCGGGGGGGGGAGCAACCGCCACTCAGGGACCCTTTCCTTACCCGTCCCTTTGTGGGGTCCAATTAAAGAAGTGGTGGCAGCAGGCGCATCCACGAGGGACCACGCGGCAGGCGGGGGGGGGCGACTCTGCACAACAAGAGCCCCTCTCCAGTCCTCGCGCGTGGGGAGGGGGGGGTGGCCCGGCCTCCTGAGCCAAGACAAGCCGTTCGCTTGAGGCTTTTATATACAGGAGGCTTCCAGGATGGAGGGCATCCCCCCCCCCCCCGGGCATGAATGTAAAAACACGGCTGAGTGGCAGACAGGAGCAGGAGAGGGCTCCTTCTCTCCCTCAAAACAGGGGACCTCTGGCCAGGGAGCAAGGTTTGCATAAACGGAAGACAGTGGCCCGTGGAAGGCGTCACCAGAGGGGTTTGTGGCAGCACCTTTGGCTTCCTCTAGAAAATGCACCAGTGTCCCTGGGCATCGGCCACAAGGGCTGAAAGTACCCAAAAGCACACACACACACACACCCCGGCTTCATGTCCCCCGTCGTGGGCGGGAGTCAAAGGCCAGATGTGCCTGGAGGCAGGAAGTGAGCTGGAAGTCCAAGCAGGTGTCGGTCTGGCCCAGCAGCAGTTCTGGGGGTTTTTTTTGGGGGGGAGAGAGTGGGCACCCCAGAAGAAGAGGTCCCGGCTGCTTGGTGATCCTGAGTCTTGAAGCGCCTGGCCCTTGAGGGGCCCTTTTGGGCGGAGAGGCTGGGAGGGAGGGGGTGCCCTAGAGCGGGTTCTCCCCCTCCCCTCCCCAGTCCCCTCCCTGCCTGTCTCTTCTCCGCAGCCGTTCCCACACAAAACAGGCCTGTCCCCCTCAGGAGTCCGAGGCAGAGAGACTGCAGTGCTCGCCCCGGGGAAACTGAGAGGCAGGGGTGGAGCAGAGGGCAGAGGAAGGCCACTGGCAAGGAGAACATCTGGCCGAGTGACTGGTGGGCCAGAGAGAAGAAGTCCCCGCTGCTGCTCACGGCCCATGGCGTGATGCTGGGGTGAAACCCCGCAGCTGTCGGCGGGAAGGTGGGGTTCCTGCTGCGCAAAGAAGTGCTGTGAGGATTGGGTTGCCAGTGCAGTAGCATGGCGTGCTGTTATAACATCCTTGTCAGGTACATATATTCAGTACATTCAGTATAACAATAACATTCAGTTCATACAATTTCACAACTACCAGTCAATGCACTTTACAGAATGATAGTTATAATACAGAACACGTTGATTTACAAAAGCTTCTTGCAGTGTATATTTATTCATTACCTGGCTCTAACACTGCAGCTCGGGTTGCTACAGTCTCCAGGTGGGGCCTGGAGACCTCCCGGAATCACACTTGATCTTCAGACACCTGTTCCCTCGTAGGAGGAGGAGGAAGAGGCTGCTTTAAAGGGTGGGCTGTCTGGCAATATGGTCCCTACCTGAGTCCCTGCCCTCCCCTCCCCAGAGGCTCTGCCCTCAAATCTCCAGCCTGGTGTCGTGGTTAAGAGCAGCAGACTCTAATCGAGAGAGCCGGGAGGTTGGATTCCCCACTCCTCCCTCCGCAGGAAGCCTGCTGGGCAGCCCTGGGCCAGTCACAGTTCTTTCAGGACTCTCTCAGCCCCACCTACCCCACAGGCAACAGGACCTGCTGGCCAGCCACTGGAATTAGCCAGCGCACACACCCCCACCGCCCTCCCCGAGGGATCTGTAGAACAGAAGAGTCCCCAGGCTGGACTGAAAGACTAACAGCCTTTATTTCAGCTTCTGTGGATCACAGCAGCCTTCTTCAGATGCCCTGCGGAGGAAATGAGGACCTGGGAAGTCAGCTCTGACTCACAGCAGCAGCTCAGGTTGAAATAAATGCCCTTAATCCAGGGGGTGTCAAACAAGTGGCCCGAGGGCCGGATCAGGCCCCCAGAGGGCTTCTATCAGGCCCACAGTGGAACTGGCTGTCTTCTGCTTCTTCTTCCAGCTCTGCTGCTGCTGCTGCATCATCGTAGGTTTTCAGCCTACAGATACACACCTGAACAGCATACTCAAGACTGCAACAGCACAGGCATTTTGATGTAATAATTCAGAGCAAGAAGTGTCAGTTATCAGACACTGTTAAATAAACAAAATACTGCAAGAGAGCTAATGTTTTAAGCATGTCTTTATTTTAGGTTAAAAAAAACCTTTTGTGTTTGTGTCCTTTATAAAGTTTATATCTCCACTACCTGACATTACATTTTATGACACAGATGGCCCAGGGGCCCAACAAGGTCTCATTTATGCAAGATCCAGCCCTCATAACAAATGAGTTCGACACCCCTGCCTTAGTCCTTGGACTCCTTTGTTTGTTTGTTTGTTTGTTTATGGGGGTTTCATCCCACCCTCCCCAAACCAATGAAATTGGTAGCAGCAATATAAATCTGTTGGGGCCACAAGGTGGGATCAGATGGGCTTGTGCTTTGTTTGGCTACAACAGACCGGCAGGGCTGTCCCTTGTGCCCCTCCCTTGGGGGCCGGGGAAGCGGGGGGGGCTTGGCCCCGGCACCTCGGAGGGGGGCCGCCTGGGGCCTTCTGTCCCCAAGGCCACACACACACACACACACACCTTTCGTGGGCTTCCTCTTTGCTGAGCGCATCTCTGGTCTCCGGCACCAGGAAAGGTCAGGAAGACTTTTGAAAGGAAAAAGTCTCCATCTTAACCCAGGAAGAGTGGGAGCCGCGGGAGGGAAGCAGAGCGAAGGCCGGGGAGCCGCGGGAGCCGGCAGCGCTGCGAGACGCTGATAAGAGGCGCTTGAGCCGGAGAATGGGGGCGCCTTGTCTGTCAGCCCATTAAAGGCTATTCTTACAAGACTCTCCCCCCCCCTTCATTAATACGCAGGGTGAATAGAACATTGAATAAAGATCAGTACTTACTGCACAATTGTCAGATTGAAAGGTAACTGTCAACAGAAGGAATGGGGTTACAAAAGGGCCCATTTCAGTGCTTAGCAAATGGGTTTCGGCTTGTCATTTCAATAGGCCGTGTTTTTCAGAGATTGTGGTTTTCTGAATAGCATTTTATTACCATGCTTTTTTTAAAAAAACCAAACCATGTTGTCTCTTTGCAGGCCCCATTCAGTTGCAGATGTGGGGCTCCTTTTCAGTTGTCAGAGGGATCCTGCCTTAGAGTTGCAGAGGACAGTCCAAGGGAGAGAGCCCAGGAGGAAAAGGGGAGGGGCCGGCTAGTGGCTGCTGGGGGCTTCTGGCCATCCTGGCAGGCCGTGGGGCTGATTCCCTGCCCCTCCCCTGAAGGAGGCGGCCACAGAGGCATTGGCTGAGGGCTCGGACTGCATGGTTAAAGCAGAGCCAGCGGGAACCAAGTCCAGCGAAGACGGAGGTCCTGTACCCAGGTCGTGGGCAGTGTTCCCTCTAAGCTGAGTTGGTGTGAGCTGGCTCACAGTTTTTTAGCCTCCGGCTCACACAACTTTGTCTCAGCTCAGGAAGGAGGGCTCCAGAGCAGACTCATTTATGCAGCAGCCAAATCACCAGCTCACAACTTTAATGCCAGGAGCTCAGATATTGTACATTATATTCTGAGAGGCCCACACCATGAAGCCCCTAGGCCAAAGTACATCATCCCTATTATTCCGCAGCATAATAGACCCTCCAATCTGGATCTGGTCAAATTTTTACTCTCGGACCTTGATGACTATGTCTCTAGCAGAATGGTGGTGTTTGCCTTAGCAACAAGGAAAATCAGAATGAGTTTAGTACTTAATGCAAAGGAGGAGTATAGGAGTATACTGACATTTTTTATTGTTTAAGTTACCATTTATAGTAATGGCTAAGACAATAAACTTATACTAACCTGCTCCTGCTCACAACATTAATGCCAGTAGCTCAGAAAGTAGAATTTCTGCTCACAGGACTCCACAGCTTAGAGGAAGCGTTGGTCGCGGGGTGATGGGATCGGGGATTCAGCTCCCAACTCTTGATGCACCAGCGGTGAGGAGTTTGGGCGTGGTCCGGGATGCCTCGCTTGCAGAGGAGGCCCAGGTCATAGCAGTTGCTAGATTTGCATTCTTCCACCTTCGGCCGGTCAAGCGGCTGGTCCCCTATCTCTCTCCCCGCGAATCAGCCACAGCGATCCATGCAAAGGTCACTTCCAGGCTGGATTGCTGTAACTTGCTTTATGCAGGGCTACTCTTGAGACGTACCCGGAAACTGCAGCTGGTTCAGAATGCAGCGGCGCGTGTCCTTACAGGGACGTCACTAGGAGCACAGGTACACCCACTGCTGCGTCAGCCGCACCCGCTCCCCGTTGAATTCCAGATCGACTTCAAGGTTCTGGTTCTAACTTTTAAAGCCCTGTGTGGACTGGGACCAACATACCTACAGGCAGGGGTCATTTCGTACAAAAAGAGGTGCTCATTAGCGAAACTTATTTGCATACCTCATTTACATAGGCCACACCCCCTGACATCACCAGAAGTGTGTCAGAAGGCAACACCCACCGGTCAGGCTCCACTGGACTGTTTTGGATTGCTAGCTACTGGGGGGGGGATGTGCAGATCTGTCCTCGCGGAGGAGGGAGAGCTTATACCTGAATAAAACTTGGCCTTAAAGGTGGCACTGGACTGTTTTGGATTGGGGGGGGGATGTGCAGATCTGTCCTCGCGGAGGAGGGAGAGCTTATACCTGAATAAAACTTGGCCTTAAAGGTGGCACTGGACTGTTTTGAACCAGGGGGGTGGGGTGGGGCTCTGCAGCTTACCTGGCTGCTTCTTGCTCTGACTGAGGGCTGCTGGGAGCAGGGGACGGGGCTTGTTGCATGTGCCCACCCCCTGGGCTCCTTACTGCTGGAGTGCCGCTCCTGTGTGCTCCTGCAGGAAATGACCCCTGCCTACAGGGCTGTCTCTCCCAATATGTCCCTCACAGGGCTTTGCGCTCCTACGATCAACGTCTCCTGGCAATCCCCATCCCAAAGGAGGTCGGCCTGGCCTCAGCCAGAGCCACCACCTTCTCAGCTCTGGCGCCGACCTGGTGGCACACTCTCCCGGCTGAGATCCGCGGCCTGCGGGATGTAAGGTCGTTCTGCAGGGCCCTGTAAAACAGAGATGTTCCACCAGGCCCATGGTGGTGGAGGCAGTGGCAACTCATCTGGACTGACCTCCCCTGCTCAGCCGGCTCTGTTCCATCACGGCTGATCTTCCCACCCGCCCGTTTGCTCTGTACGGGTCCATCTGTGGCTCCCAACGATTAGAAAGAATCCGCTGGGACTTTTTAATCGTGCAGCAGATGCCATCAAATGCTTCACTGAAGTTTTAGAAATGCTGGGTATTGGTTAATTAGTGAGTTTATGGATTTGATGGTTGTATTATATTTTAATGGTGTTGTATGTTTTAACCATGTTGTAACCCGCCCTGAGCCTGCCTGCGGGGGGGGGGGGGGAGGGCTAAAAATTGAACAAACAAACAAACAGACACAGGGCCAGTGATCCCCAGAGGAGCCCCTCAACTCTGTGCAGTGGTTGCCCGCCTCTGGGGCACACCGCCCAAGTTGCATCTGGCAGGTTCCACAGCCCTGGCCGGGGTGAGGGTGGGTGGGATGGCAGAGCCACCTTGGAGCACAGGCCAGAGAAGGATCTGAACCTCCCTCCCACTCAGGCCGTTCTGGGGAGGAGCGACCCGCCCAACCTACGTGCACAAGACAGAGGAGGAGGGGAAGCCGCCAAGCGCCTCGCTCTCATCCTGTACCCGGAGGGGTGCCCAGGTGGGTCTGGCGGGTCAGCAGTGCCGCCCTAGGCGGAGGGAGGCCCTCCTGAGACTCCCGGGGGCTGGGGAGGAGGAGGGCTGTCCCGCCCTTAACTCTGCTACTGCTCCAGTCCTCTGTGCAGTCCAGGCATGTCACGTGTGCCGGGCAGGGGTCCAACGATGGGCTGGGGGATTCCTGGAGCTCTGGGGGCTGCGCCTGGGGAGGATGGGGTTTGGGGAGGATAAGAAAGGGCTCCCCCTGAGGAAAACTGGCCTGTCTTTTCCCAGACGGGTTCCAGGCCAGAAACCACCAGAAAGCAGCCTTGCATGGCCCACGATAGCAAGCCTGCTGGCGCTGTGCCCCTTAGAGCCTGCCTTGACCCAGGACAGGTGGCAGGAGGGGGGCCCGCCAAGCCCTGCTTGTGAAGGAGGGGGTGGCTCCCCTTGAACCACTTCTCTGTGTGTGTGCCAGGCCCAACCTCCACGGAGCCCTGGCAGCCCCCAGCCCCAAATGAACGTCAAATGCACTGCAGCCCACAGAAACCCCCGGCTGGCCTGTCCCTTGTGGACGCATGGCTGCAACTCCACAGCCCCAGAGGAAGGCAGAAGCAGGCAGGAGATCTGCTGTGTAGCGCTTCCGGCTGTGTAAAAGGAGGCTGCACGTCTGAATGCCCCTCGCAGGGCCGGGCAAAAGCCTTGGAACAGGCATGTAGCCCTGGAACAGGCATTTAGCCACAGAGCATCCCCGGTGTGAATGCACTGGGCTATTCTTGCTAAGGACTGCTTTTCTGGAACCTTCAGGGCAGTCCTATGTGCTTTCTGATGGAGCAGGTCCCCGTCACTGCTCTGCATTTTTCTTCATGGAAGGAGCTTTTCTCTTGACCACGACTGTTTTGAACAAGACAGTTCAAACATCAGGTTTGTTGGTCTCTCTTGATTCAGCCCATCGATATATTCCCTACCTCCCACCCCACCCGCAATGCCACCCCTGGTACTAAATTCCCAAAACCGGGCCGGGACTCATCGCTGCCTTTGGAACCCAGGATGAAACTCCTCCTTGGAGAGGGAGGCTGGGGAAGCTGCGAGCGCCCCAGAAGACACAGTGCAAAGTCCGCCCATGACCTTGTGTTCAGGGATCCCCGATGAAGCTGCGGGGTGGGGGGGAAGCAAAGCAGAGGGGCCAATGGCTCAGTGGCAGAGCCGTCGCTCGGCATGCAGAAGGTCCCGGGTTCAATCACAGGCAGCATCTCCAGCCAAGAGCATCAGATGAGAAGCGGCAGGGAAGGCCACTGCCTGAGACTCTGGAGAGCAGCTGCCAGGCTGAGTCGTCAAGATGGACTCCGCAGGCAGCCGCTTCTTGTGTCCAACCAGGCCAGCTGGCTGCCCAGGATCGGCCCTTTGGGGGTCCTCCGTAGCGCAGCGCCGGTGATCCGCCCCCCGGGTTCCAAGGCAGGAGGAGAAACCCTGGCATGGCCCACCAAGGGGGGGTATGTGGATGCACCTGACTGGAGGGGAGTAGTCCAGCCAACTCCGGGGAGAGAAGGGGAGGCAGAAGGCAGCCCCTCCCCCCTGTCAACCACGGGTCTATTTCCCTGATACCAGGGCCTTGGATGCAGATAGCGCCTTATCTTAAATGACCATGTCTTCTTCAATTTGTACTTAACAGTCAGACCTATTTTCCTGTGTGATGCTATCACAGTGGGATGAAAAATGCATTACTGTAATCCCCCGGGATCTTCATATATCAATATCAAATGGGCTGAAATTGACCTGTTATAAAAACCAGGCTTTCACTGCGGGGGGGGGATCCCAGCAGTGCCCAGTGTGGGCCACGTATTCCACCCAGCCGCCCCCTCCATCCACCGCAAGGCAACATGCGCAGCCTCTTTCTTAATGACGCTGGGTGGTTGCGGCAGCTGTGGCTGCGGCAGGAGCAAGGGGGCCACTGGAGCACGGCTTGACAGATGCAGCTGAGACCAAGCCCACAACCTCCCTTGAGTCGTTCTGGAACCCGCTGGGCTGCTTGGGCCTGGTACTGCGTCGGCCTTCTTCTCCGAGCCGTCTAAACCACAAATGGGTCCTTTTCCACTTTGCGTCATGTCTCACTAAGTGCAGAACGTCCCTGCTGTGAGCCCAGGCAGAGGAAGAAGGGGGGAGGCTTCGGAGTGGAAGATCCAGGAAGTCCAGCATGGGGCCGGCCCTGGAGGAGCCAGAGGTCAGAGGGAGCCATGTTGCTTGGGAGTGCAATGCAACCCTATTGCAGGTGGCACCCTTGAGACACGTTGCAAGTTTTGATCAGGGTTGCCGACCTCTGACTCACTTTCCCCACAATCTCACAGCAGCTGCAAGGAAAGGGATTTTTTTAAGTGCTACAGTGGCCTGATTCAGCTCGGGACAGCAGTGCAGGTTGATGGTAGGCTTCTGCCTCTGCCCCTTGCCATTTTTCTGAGCTGAAACAGCCTCAGGGAGCTCCAAAGCGGGGTTAATGACTCCCTTGGGGCCATTTTGGTTCCAGAAAAGGGCAGAGAGAGAGAGAGAGGAGCCCCTGAAGGGAGCCAAACTAGGCCCTGGCACACCTTAAAAATTTCTTTCTCGTGAGCTGCTCTGGGACTGCGGGGAGAGCAAGTCATGTATACTTTGGCCCTAAGTCCCTTGGCTTCAGTGGACATGGAAGGGTGTAACCATCCCACTTTTTTGTTGTTGTTCAGTCGCACAGTCGAGTCCGACTCTTCGCGACCCCATGGACCAGCTCCCACCAGGCCTTCCGGTCTTCCGCCATCCTCTGAAGTTTGCGCAACTTCATGTTCGTTGCATCGATGACACTGTCTAACCACCTCATCCTTTGCCGTCCCCGTCTTCTTTGACCTTCAGTCTTTCCCAGCATCAGGGTCTCCTTCTCCAGTGAGTGCTCCCTTCTCATTGGGTGGCCAAAGTATTTGAGCTTCAGTTTCATAACCACCCCACTTAGGAAGCCACAAAACTCTCTTGATGCCACCCGGGTGTGTCACCATCAATTCAAGGTTATGACGGTGAATAAAAAAGGTAGAGTACCCGGTCAGATTTCAGGGAGGGGGATCTTTCCTGTGGAGGCAGGTGGGGGGGGCAGCATTCTTTACCAGTGTCTGGCCCAAGTTGCCATCTACCATGATATTTATGTCATTTCAGAAATAAAATTAACATTTCTCATTCCCGACTCCTACGATTGTGCATGTGAGACAGGAGCGGGTGGCAGCGGTGTGTGTGGGGGCGTGCTACAGGTTTGTGCCAAGCCCAGAGGAATGTTGATTGGGGCCTGCAAGGTGAGGGTTGTAATCCTTTACCCGGTTGAAAGGCTTTTTCCTGGATACACATGAACACCTGCAGCGGCCTCCTGCTGAGACAGACCCCCTTTGGTCTACCCAGAGCAGCCTTGTCCCCTCCGAATGGCAGTGGAAAGGCCTCCCTCGTGTGACTGGAGATGCTGCCGGGGAGGAGTGAACCTGGGGCCTGCTGCAGGCTCATCGGGTGGCCTGTGTCCCCACCTCCAGTGCCTTCACAATTGCCCTGGCCCGGATAGCCCAGCCTAGCCCAATTCCATCAGGTACCGGAAGCTAAGCAGGGCTGGCCTTGGAATACCAGGGTCGTGACTCGTGACGCGGAGGCAGACACTGGCAAACCACCCCTAAAACATATCTTGCCTTAAAAACAAGTCTAGCTTGCCATCTAGTGGTGCATAAAGCTAAAGCGCCATAACTGACTGCCAGACAATCTTAGGATCTCCTATCTATTCTACACACAGTGCCATATGATAATAACTGCTATTATTACCTTCAAGATTAAATTGCATTTCCAAAAAAGCCGCCTCCTTTGAAAGTCTTTGCTACTGTTACTTTGTTTAAATCACCGTAACCCTGGTTACTAGAGTAGGCTACCCCTCCTGGCCCCCAGACAAATAACACCAAGACCACCAGTTTTGGAGGCGGATGTTTCCATCTGACTTGAAAAGCAGTTGGCTGGGGGGGGTTGTTACCCCATGTTAGTGTTTTGCTGCCATTATTCTACAATTATTCTAGGATTGCTTTGTGTCTCTGAATCTTTGCTGCTCTGGAGATATGAACCTGTTTTATTCCGGTGGCATCCTGACTGCTGAAATGGTTTTGAGGTTTGTCCTTTGAAAACAGGATTTGTAACTGTTTGCATTTCATGGGCTTTGGAACTTGGGAATCCACGGCAGCCATCTCTCTCTCTCTCTCTCTCTCTCTCTCTCTCTCTCTCTCTCTTAATGCTTGTTCCATTTAAGGCAAGAGAGGAATTTTCTCTTGAGTCGTATAAATTAATGGCTCCAAGGCTTTCCTCTTTTCTCTCAAAGCTTGTGAGCATAGCTCACATACTTGACTGCCTGTGTTTTAATGCAAACTTATTTGTGGTCTGACGGGCATTCCTCGTCACTTGGTTGGAGGGGGGGGGGTGATTGTAAATTCCACCTGGGGAATTCTGCCATGAATATGCTTCACCTTTTGCAGAGTCTCCCGCCCTGCCTCAGAGGATAACTGACCTTTGGAGGAAAATAATGAAAAGAAGAAATTCCTTGGAGAAAATCTTGTGGCCGGGCCTCGGTAATGAGATCTGCTCCCTTTATGTTTCCATGGCAACGGCAGTCATTTTATAATATGGAATACGTGAATGAGAAGAAGGGGCCATCTGCCCTCGCCAGAGTCCGGGCCGCAGCCGCTTCCAGCCGCCCCCAAATGGCAAAGACCAGGCTGCCGGCTGCCTCTCCCCCGCCCGCCACCACGCGA
>NW_015172564.1:373595-389244 GCF_001447785.1 Gekko japonicus | reverse complement strand
GCCCCCCCCCCCCCCCCAGTCAGTTCTCGCTTTTGCCTCGGTGGGGTGGTGTTATGTTAAAATGTATGTGTGGCTTTCCTCAGGATGTGCTGCAGGGTTTAGCCCCCCCCCCCGATCTTGCCGCTTCAGTCTCAGAACGACGCATCCCACGTGCGCCTGAGCTCTAAGGCCGTCCAGTCACACAGGTTGCGCGGCTGAGTGCTGTGGAGTGCTGGCAGGCCTTCAGCCTGGCAGGCCTTGGGCAGGGATCCCTGCCGGTCATGTGCAGTGGGGACTTCCTGGCCCCCTTTTTGTGTGTGAGATGCCAGAGGTCTCTCTCATCCTTCGGTTCAGTAACGGGGGCACCAACAGGTGGGCACACTCAACCAAATCTGCGTCTGAAAAATTCGGGGCAAAGGCTGGTGTCCGACACAGAATCTGTTCTTCAGCCTGTTTTTGTCTTAAAATGAAGTTTGGACACCACTCTGCTGGGGGCGGGTCAGAGACCGCACAGTTGCAGCACGAGGGTGAAATCTTGGCTGAGGGGAGTAGCGGTGGTCACCAAGGCAGGCTGAAGGGTCACTCCTGCTGGTCTCCGAAGGGCTGGCAAAGACAGCAGTCACGCCTGGAGGGCTGCTGGGGGGGGGGGCGAGAAGGGGGATTTGGATTGCCTGCCACACAAGGCGGCCACTTCCCCTGACCCTTTCCCTGTGACAGCCACCCCCAACCCCTGGGGGGCTTTTGGTATTTTTTTAATTGGCACCAGAATATAATCATATTGATTATATACAGATCAGGCGTCTCAATGCGTGGATGAGACGATGGTGTAGGGGGGAAGGGTTCAAGTTTGTTAGGCACTGGGGTGCTTTTTGGAACAAGAGGGAGCTGTACAGGCGAGACGGTCTCCACTTGTCTCAAGAAGGAACCAGGCTGCTGGCGCTTAAAATCAAAAAGGTGGCAGAGCAGTTTTTAAACTGAATATTGGGGGAAAGCCGACAGGAGATGAAAAGTCTCTGGTTTGGGTTGGCTCATCTCAGAGAGATCAGGGGGTACCTGTTGCTTTTCTACAGGGACGTAGATTGAAATTGTCCACTGAAACCATGGCTAGTGACATGGACTGCCTGACAAGGTCTTGAGATAGCAAGAGGAAGGTTGCAGGCTTAACTTGTATGGGAAATTATAGGTGTTTCTATACATATGGCTAGAAGTGTCTGAGGTAAAATCAGGGAGTTGGAGTGCTTGGTGTTGGGGGGGGAATAGACATTGTGGGTATTTCAGAAACGTGGTGGGATGAGGAAAATCAGTGGGATACGGTGATTCCCGGTTATATATTATATCGGAAGGATAGGGGGGGAAGGGTTGGAGGTGGGGTAGCTCTGTATGTCAGAGAGGGTATAAAGTCCAGAAAGATCGAGAGGCTAAGAGAATTGGATTCGCTTCTTGAAGTTCTGTGGGTTGAAATAGGGGGGCCAAAAGGAAACTTAACACTGGGAGTTTGTTATCGCCCACCGGATCAAAAGATAGAGGAGGATTATAAAATGATGAATGAATTAAAGATAGCAGCTAGACAAAAACACTGTGTCGTAATAGGTGATTTTAACTACCCACACATTGATTGGGTCAATATGTGTTCTAGTCGAGAGAAAGAGATTGAGTTTCTAGACACTCTAAATGACTGTGCTATGGAGCAGATGGTCATGGAACCTACCAGGGGAGAGGCGATCCTTGATTTGGTCCTAAGTAACACTCAAGACCTGGTGAGAGATGTAAAAGTGATTGCACCACTTGGAAACAGTGATCATAATGTTGTTGAGTTCAACATTTGTACAAATAGGGAATTGGCCAAAAAGACTCACACAACCACTTTTAACTTTAAAAGGGGTAATTTTTCTGATATGAGGGGACATGTGGGGAGGAAACTGAAGGGAAAAGTAGAAAGGGTCAAAACCATTGGGGAAGCTTGGAAACTGTTTAAAACTACAATTCTAGAAGCTCAAATAAAATATATTCCGCAGGTTAGGAAAGGCACAAACAGGTATAAGAAAAAGCCTACATGGTTAACAAACAAAGTAATGGAAGCTGTAAAAGGTAAAAAGGATTCCTTTAAGCGGTGGAAAGCTAGTCACAGTGAGGCTGATAAAACAGAACACAGGCTATGGCAAATAAAATGCAAGTCTGTGGTCAGGCATGCAAAAAGGGAATATGAGGAGCATATAGCAAAAAATGTAAAGACCAACAATAAAACTTTCTTCAAATACATTAGAAACAGGAAACCAGCCAGGGAGGCAGTGGGGCCCTTGGATGACCAAGGGGTAAAAGGAGTACTGAAGGATGATAGGGAAATGGCTGAGAAGCTAAATGCATTTTTTGCCTCCGTCTTCACTGTGGAAGATGAGAGGTGCTTGCCCACTCCAGAGCCGCTGAGTTCGGGAGGGGTGTTGAAAGACCTGAGTCAGATTGAGGTGACGAGAGAGGAGGTCCTAAAACTGATAAACAACTTAAAAACTGATAAATCACCAGGCCCAGATGGCATACATCCAAGAGTTCTGAAAGAACTCAATTGTGAACTTGTGGATCTCCTGACAAAAATATGTAATCTCTCCTTAAAATCAGCCTCCATTCCTGAGGACTGGAAGGTAGCTAATGTCACTCCCATCTTTAAAAAGGGTTCCAGAGGAGATCCGGGAAATTACAGGCCTGTCAGTCTGACGTCGATACCGGGTAAATTGGTGGAAACCATTATTAAGGAAAGAATTAGTAGGCACATAGATGAACAAAACCTATTGAGGCAGACTCAACATGGGTTCTGTAAGGGAAGATCTTGTCTCACTAACCTGTTAATGTTCTTTGAGGGGGTGAACAAACATGTGGACAAGGGGGATCCAATAGATATTGTTTACCTTGACTTCCAGAAAGCTTTTGATAAAGTTCCTCATCAAAGGCTCCTAAGCAAGCTCAAAAATCATGGGATAAAAGGACAAGTCCTTTTATGGATCAAAAACTGGCTAATTAATAGAAAACAGAGAGTGAGTATAAATGGGCAGTTCTCCCAGTGGAGGGGTGTAAGCAGTGGGGTACCACAGGGATCAGTACTTGGTCCACTGCTTTTTAACTTGTTCATTAATGATTTGGAGTTGGGAGTAAGCAGTGAAGTGGCTAAATTTGCGGATGATACGAAGTTGTTCAGGGTGGTGAAAACCAGTGAGGATTGTGAGGCACTCCAAAGGGATCTGTCAAAGTTGGGCGAGTGGGCGTCAACATGGCAAATGGGGTTCAATGTGGCCAAGTGCAAGGTGATGCACATTGGAGCCAAAAATCCTAACTATAAATACACGTTGATGGGGTCTGAACTGGCAGAGACAGATCAAGAGAGAGATCTTGGAGTTGTAGTAGATAACTCACTGAAAATGTCGAGACAGTGTGTGACTGCAATAAAGAAGGCCAATGCTATGCTGGGGATTATTAGGAAGGGTATTGTAAACAGATCAGCCAATATCATAATGCCGCTATATAAATCAATGGTGCGACCTCATCTGGAATACTGTGTGCAATTCTGGTCACCACACCTTAAAAAGGATATTATAGCTTTGGAAAAAGTGCAGAAAAGAGCAACTCGAATGATAAAAGGGTTGGAACACTTTCCCTATGAGGAACGGTTAAGGCGCTTAGGGCTCTTTAGCTTGGAGAAACGACGACTGAGGGGTGACATGATTGAGGTTTATAAGATTATGCATGGGAAAGAGCAGGTAGAGAAAGAGGTACTTTTCTCCCTTTCTCACAATACAAGAACCCGTGGGCACTCCATGAAATTGCTGAGCGGTCGGGTTAGAACGGATAAAAGGAAGTACTTCTTCACCCAAAGAGTGATTAACACTTGGAATTCACTGCCACAGGAAGTGGTGGCAGCTACAAGCATGGACGGCTTCAAAAGGGAATTAGATAAGCATATGGAGCAGAGGTCCATCAGTGGCTATTAGCCACAAGGTATAGATAGGGACTCTGGGGCAAGTGATGCTCTGTCATCTTGGTGCTTGGGGGGGGGTCAACAGTGGGAGGGCTTCTAATGTCCTGGCCCAGGACGTCCTTCTTCACCCAAAGAGTGATTAACACTTGGAATTCACTGCCACAGGAAGTGGTGGGTGCTACAAGCATGGACGGCTTCAAAAGGGAATTAGATAAGCATATGGAGCAGAGGTCCATCAGTGGCTATTAGCCACAAGGTATAGCTAGGGGCTCTGGGGCAAGTGATGCTCTGTCTTCTTGGTGCTTGGGGGGGGGTCAACAGTGGGAGGGCTTCTAATGTCCTGGTCCCACTGGTGGACCTCCTGATGGCACTGGTATTTCTGGCCACTGTGTGACACAGAGTGTTGGACTGGATGGGCCTTTGGCCTGATCCAACATTGGCGTCTCTTATGTTCTTATGTTCTTAATGAAATTGCTGAGCGGTCGGGTTAGAACAGATAAAAGGAAGTACTTCTTCACCCAAAAAGTGATTAACACATGGAATTCACTGCCGCAAGAGGTGGCGGCGGCTACAAGCATGGACGGCTTCAAGAGGGAATTAGATAAGCATATGGGGCAGAGGTCCATCGGTGGCTATTAGCCACAAGGTATAGATAGGGGCTCTAGGGCAAGTGATGCTCTGTCTTCTTGGTGCTTGAAGGGGTCAACAGTGGGAGGGCTTCTAGTGTCCTGGCCCCACTGGGGGACCTCCTAATGGCAACTGGTATTTCTTGCCACTGTGTGACACAGAGTGTTGGACTGGATGGGCCACTGGCCTGATCCAGCATTGGCTTCTCTTATGTTCTTATACACCATGATAACAATAAGTGTAGCTGGTTCTTTTAATTCTCAGCTTTTGTTGTCATTTTTTTAAAAGTCTCTGTGCCCTTGCCTTGTGGAGATACAAAGGGAAAGGCATCGTTTCACAAGGGACACAAAATGAAAGATGCTACTACCCCTATTGTTACAACAGTATATCGATATGATATTCTTGTGCAAAAGCCCCGGTGGCTGGGTGTGTGGCCAGTTCTGGGGATGAGGGCAGGGGAACTGTGGGGAAGCCTGCTATGTGGGAGCCCCGTTCTGGCTGTACTGTATCTGGAGATGCACCAGCAATGAGGAGACCACAGAACCCCCATCCCTATGTGGGAGACACCCTGGATGTGAAGGTCACTTCCCATGAATCTTCAAGATACATTCTTTCTTTATTTAGGGTGTTTATGCACCCTCTCTTTCATGGATCGCTGCCTTGACGTGGCGAGGGGGGTTGCGTGGTTCGATGAGGCTGTGGGCTATGCTGTGGAGGGCCACCCAGGATGGACAGGCCACAGCAGAGAACTCAGGCAAAGCGTGATCCACTGGAGAAGGAAATGGCAACCCACTCCAGTATCTTTGCCAAGAAAACCCCATGGACAGTAACAAAAGGCTGAAAGATATGACGCCGGAAGATGAGCCCCTCAGGTCAGAAGGTGTCCAATATGCTACTGAGGAAGAGCAGAGGGCAAGTACAAGTAACCCCAGAAAGAGTGAAGCGGCTGGGCCAAAGCCAAAAGGATGCTCAGCTGTGGATGTGTCTGATGGTGAAAGGAAAGTCCGATGCTGCAAAGAACAATACTGCATAGGAACCTGGACTGTAAGATCTATGAATTGAGGTAAGTTAGATGTGGTCAAAAATGAGATAGCAAGTCTGAACATCGACAACTTGGGAATCAGTGAACTAAAATGGATGGCAACGGGCGAATTTAACTCAGAAGACCATTATATCTACTACTGTGGCCAAGAATCCCATAGAAAAAATAGTGGGGCCTTTATAGTCAACAAGAGAGTGGGAAAGGCAGTAATGGGATACAATCTCAAAAACGACAGAATGATCTCAGTCCAAAACCAAGGCAAACCATTCAACATCACAGTAATCCAAATCTATGCCCCAACCACTGACGCAGAAGAGACTGAAGTGGACCAGTTCTATGAAGATCTACAACACCTAACATTAGAAAACGATGTCCTTATCATCATAGGGGACTGGAATGCAAAAGTAGGAAGTCAAAAAGTAACCAGAATAACAGACAGGTTTGGCCTTGGAGAACAAAAGGAAGCTGGGCAAAGGCTAACAGAGTTTTGTCAAGAGAACACACTGGTCATAGCGAACACCCTCTTCCAACAACTGAAGAGGCGACTCTACACATGGACATCACCAGATGGGTGACACCGAAATCAGATTGATTATATAATTTGCAGTCAAAGATGGAGAAGCTCTATAAAGTCAGTAAAAGCAAGACCTGGAGCTGACTATGGCTCAGATCATGAGCTACTCGTTGCAAAATTCAGGCTTAAACTGACGAAAGTTGGGAAAACCAGTAGGCCATTCAGGTTTGACCTAGATCACATCCCTGATGAATATACAGTGGAGGTGAAGAATAGGTTTAAGGGACTAGATTTTATAGACAGAGTTCCTGAAGAACTATGAACGGAGGTTCGTGACATTGTACAGGAGGCAGCAATCAGCACCATCCCAAAGAAAAATAAATGCAAGAAAACAAAGTAGCTGTCGGATGAGGCTTTACAAACAAGTGAGGAAAGAAGGAATGCGAAAGGCAGAGGTGAAAAGGAAAGATTTACCCAACTGAATGTGGATTTCCAGAGAACAGCAAGGAGAGATAAGGAGGCTTTCCTGAATGAACAATGCAGAGTAATAGAGGAAAACGATAGAATGGGAAGGACTAGAGATCTCTTCAAGAAAATTGGAGAAATCAAGGGGATGTTCCTTGCAAAGCTGGCCATGATAAAGGAAGCATAATAATAGAAGCAGAAGAGATTAGGAAGAGATGGCAAGAATACACAGAAGAACTATACAAGAAGGATCTAAATGTCCTTGACAACCATGACTGATCTCAAGCCAGACATCCTGAAGTGTGAAGTCAAATGGGCCTTAGAAAGCATTACTAACAACAAAGCTAGTGGAGGTGATGGTATCCCAGCTGAGCTATTCAAAGTCTTACAAGATGATGATGTTAAAGTGCTGCACTCCATATGCCAGCAAATTTGGAAAACACAACAGTGGCCACAGGATTGGAAAAGGTCAGTTTACATTCCAATCCGAAAGAAGGGCAATGCCAAGGAATGTTCAAGCTATTGCACAATTGCACTCATATCACACGCTAGCAAGGTCATGCTCAAGATCCTACAAGATAGGCTTCAGCAGTACTTGGATAGAGAACTGCCAGAAGTACAAGCTGGGTTTCGAAGAGGTAGAGGAACCAGAGATCAAATTGCCAACATTCGCTGAATTATGGGCACGAGCAGGGGCAGCAGGAGTTGTGGGGCATTAGTGAGGGGGCACTGCCCCAAATGCCCCACTGTGGCTATGGACCTGCAAATGAGTCAAGATCGATGACATTTAGTTGCCTTTTCCCAGCAGTTTTCAGCATCTTTCTTTTGAGATGCAGCAGCCAGAACTCTGCCCGGTATTCTGGATGTGTTTGTTCTACAAGGAACTTGTGTAAGGGCGTTTGGACATTGGTAGTTTTGTCGTTGGTTCCTTTTTTTGCGATCCACTTATGAATTAAACTAATCAGCACTGGTCCCAAAACTGATCCCTAGAGGACTCCACTGCTCACCATCCTCTGCTGCAAAAATGGCTAATTTCTTCCCATCTTCTGCTTCCTCGTTTTTAACCAGTCACCAGTCCTCAGAAGGACACATCCTCTTGCCCTGTGATGACGGTTAAGTTACTCAGAGGCCTTGGATCAGGCACCTTGTCAGGTGGAGGTCCAAAAGGCAGCCCTTCACCCTCATGCTCACTGACATTCAAAGAACCCCCAGAGTTGCTGAGGCAGCACTTCCTCTCCTGCATAGCAAAGAACATAAGAGAGAAGCCAGTGTTGGATCAGGCCAATTGTCCATCCAGTCCAACACTCAGTCTGTCACACACAGTGGCCAGAAACACCAGGTGCCATCAGGAGGTCCAGCAGTGGGGCCTGGACACCAGGAGCCCTCCCACAGTTGCCCCCCCCAAGCACCGAGAAGACAGAGCCTCACTTGCCCCAGAGCCCCTATCTATACCTTTTGGCTAATAGCCGATGGACCTCTGCTCCACATGCTTATCTAATTCCCTCTTGAAGCCGTCCATGCTTGTAGCCGCCACCATCTCCTGTGGCAGTGAATTCCATGTGTTAATCACTCTTTGGGTGAAGAAGTACTTCCTTTTATCTGTTCTAACAAGAAGCTTGTTCTTCGATGTGTTTTACAAGGTGGTCTTTAATAACACTTATGCAAATATGTGCAAGACAGACATAAGCTAACTAGTCAGTAATTTTTTGGTGCCCCTGATATCTTTTTAACTATCAGCTTGACATTGGCTATCATCCTGGTATTCCTGTTCCAAAATTGTTAATGATAAATTTCCAAAAAAAATTGTTCAGAAGATCAACCATTCCATTTTTCAGTTCTTTAAGAACCCAGTAGTTGACTTATTTCTAATTTGTCAGATAATGGTAGAACTTCTTTGGGCATCTCTTATTTTATTTGATTTTATTCCGTTCCTTTTGCATCCTCCCAGAGAATCTGGCTCAGGGGCAAGAATCTGCCCAACATCTTCCACAGTGAAGATGCCTGCAATGAATTTGGTTAGCTTGTCTAGAGTCTCCCCACCACCACCCCAGAATCCTTTGCCATCCTTCGGCATCCCAGGCTGGTTTTCTGCTTCTGACATAGTCGAGGTAGTTTTTGTTATTGGCCCTAATGCTTCTGGTGGTAGAAGGTGCCTTCAGGTTGCAGCTGACTTATGGCGACCCTGTAGGGTTTTCAAGGCAAGAGACATTCAGAACTGATTTGCCACACCCTGCCTCTGCGTAGCGACCCTGGACTTCCTCAGTGGTCTCCCATCCAAGGACTCACCGGGGCCGGCCCTGCTTAGCTTCTGAGATCGGTTAAGATCAGGCCAGCCTGGGGGCCATAATGCTTCAAGCGATGCCTCTTTATGGGCTTGCCTGACTTGTGTCTCTCCTTCCAGAGGGGGTGCTCCCTCAATTTCCCCCCACTGGGCAGGGCTTCCACTTCATAAAGGAGGCCTTGCTGCATCCTTGGCTCCCCTTGACAACCATGCCAGCCTCTTCTGCCAAGACCTTTCCTTGTCTGTGCCCCAGCTGAGCTTCCATGACCCTGAAAGGATCTGGCCCTACCCCACCCCAACTCTTCCTTGCAGTTTGCATTCAGATAATCCCCTCATCTATGCGCGGTCCATCAGTGGCTATTAGCCACAAGGTATAGCTAGGGGCTCTGGGGCAAGTGATGCTCTGTCTTCTTGGTGCTTGGGGGGGGTCAACAGTGGGAGGGCTTCTAATGTCCTGGCCCCACTGCTGGACCTCCTGATGGCACTGGTATTTCTGGCCACTGTGTGACACAGAGTGTTGGACTGGATGGGCCTTTGGCCTGATCCAACATTGGCGTCTCTCTACTGTGTACAGTTCTGGTCACCACACCTCAAAAAGGATATAGCATTGGAAAAAGTGCAGAAAAGGGCAACTAGAATAATAAAAGAGTTGTAACACTTTTCCTATGAAGAAAGGTTAAAACGCTTGGGGTTCTTTAGCTTGGAGAAACGACGGCTGAGGGGTGGCATGATCGAGGTTTATAAGATTATGCATGGGATAGAGCAGGTCGAGAAAGAAGTACTTTTCTCCCTTTCTCACAATACAAGAACTCGTGGGCATTCAATGAAACTGAGCAGTCGGGTTAGGATAGATAAAAGGAAGTACTTCTTCACCCAAAGAGTGATTCACACATGGAATTCACTGCCACAGGAGGTGGTGGCAGCTACAAGCATGGACAGCTTCAAGAGGGAATTAGATAAACATATGGAGCAGAGGTCCATCAGTGGCTATTAGCCACAAGGTATAGATAGGAACTCTGGGGTAACTGATGCTCTGTATTCTTGGTGCTTGGGGGGGGGACAGTGGGAGGGCTTCTAGTGTCCTGGCCCCACTGCTGGACCTCCTGATGGTACCTGGTATTTCTGGCCACTGTGTGATACAGAGTGTTGGACTGGATGGGCCATTGGCCTGATCCAACATTGGATTCTCTTATGTTCTTATGTTAAGAAGAGTTGGTTTTTATACCCCGGCCTTCAGTACCTGGAGGAGTCTCAGAGGGGCTTGCAATCCCCCCCCCTCCCCACAACAGACACCCTGTGAGGTAGGTGGGGCTGAGAGAGCTCTGACAGAAACTGCCCTTGAGAGAACAGCTCTGAGAGAATTTGTGACTGACCCAAGCTCACACCAGCAGCTAGCTACATGTGGCAGAGGAGTGGGGAATCAAACCCAGTTCTCCCAGATTAGAGTCCGCACTCCTAACCACTACACCAAACTGGGGCCAGCCAATGAGTGCTCACACATGCACATGTGTGTTCAGACTGATGGCCCCGCAGTCACTCATCTCTAGCAGCTCAACCCTTTTGCCAGATCCTGGGCACCAGGCAGGATCAAACCCAGACAAAGTAGCAAAGGAGAAGTTTTTAAAATCACATTTTCCATTCAACAAATATTACTGTTTAACATGCCCACCACCCCCACCTCCAATCTTGCGAAAAGGATATCAGGCATGAGAAGAAAGAACGGCCAGTGTTGTGGTGCACACAGGCAGACACACAAACACTGGTGGGAAAGGATCCCAGGGGCTTTGCAAGCTTTTGCCTTCCCAAAAAAAGCCAGTTCAGTTAAACCTCAGTCCCTTTTCCTCTAAGCACCCCTGGGGAACCAGTGTCCCCTCTAAGCTGAGTTAGTGTGAGTTAGCTCACAGTTTTTTAGCCTCCGGCTCACACATTTTTGTCTCAGCTCAGGAAGGATGACTCCAGATGCAGTAGCCAAGTGGCTCACTCACAACTTTAATGCCAGTAGCTCACAAAGTAGAATTTCTGCTCACAGGACCCCACGACATAGAGGGAGCATTGCCCTGAACCTGAAGAGGAAACCTGTCTAACCCAACAATTTGCTTCCTTACTTCTTGTCCAGAACAATGTCTTGCTTGTTCTGCATTTCTTAAGGTGTGGCTGAGCCTTCTATGAGTCTCTCTTGCCTGGCCATGAGGCAAAGGAGCTGGCTTGCGCATGCGCACACACACAGACACCCGCCCCCGATTAAGGCCCTGAGAGGACCCAAGCTGGCAAATCTTTCCCACCCGAGTGGAGCAGCTGCTCATCCTTCTCAGTGGAGTGGGACTGGATGAATCAGAACCCTCCTGGGTCAGACCCGTCTCGGTCTGCCTAGTCCAGCCTCCTGCCACCTCGCGGAGTGGCCGCCCAGACAGAGGCCGCAGAGGAGGGCCAGCGAAGAGGGCACAGGGGGCAAACGGCCTTCCCCTGCTGCAGCCTCCCAGCACTGGGGCTCAGAGATTTGCTGCCTCTGGACCTGGAGGCTCCCTTGAGTCACCACGGCTGGCAGCGCCACCGGGCCCCACCTGGTCTTGGCAGGGACTCCAGGACCTTACCTGCGAGGCAGGTCCCGGTTGCAGGCCGCGGCAGCCACACAAAAGACCCACTCCTCCTGGTCCCCTCATCAATTAACTCTGAGTCAAATTAGAAGGGTTAGAAAAATGAGCCATAGAGGAAAGGGTTTGGGAGTGTGGGGCTGTAATCAGAAGCAGTATTGATTACCACCAGAAAGGTTTTATAAATCATTCATGGTCTCTATCAATCTGCCCAGCTGATTTCCCCGAAGCTTTTTGCTTCTGAGGTGGAATGGAAATGGAAGGGTGGGGGGCAGCGGCTGTCCGGGGTAGGGGTTTCCAGGGTGGCATCTCGGGATCCCAGCCTCCGTTCAGACCCCCCCCCCCGGCCTCTGTCGATGAAAAACAATGATGATAACAACACTAAAATAAAGGAGGCGCCATCCTACCCAGCCCCGCCTCCTGACTCATGAGGACAAAGGCACTGGCCGCAGGGTTGCCAGCCTCCAGGTGGGGCCTGGGGACCTCCCGCTTTTACGCCTGATCCCCAGCCGGCAGAGATCGGCTCCCCTGGGGGAGAAACTGGCTGCTTTGGAGGGGGGACTCTCTGGCATTACACCCTGCTGAGGCCCCTCCCCTCCCCAAACCCCGCCTCCTCCCGGCTCCACCCCCAAAGTCTCCAGGTATTTTCCCACCCAGACCTGGCAACCCTAGCACTGGGATTATTGGCATGCGAGGAGACCGCTGATATCCTGATCGCAGCTAGTTTTGTTCCTATTGGCTGCTGGGGGAGGAGAAGGCAGGACTCAAGAGGGCGGGCCCTGAGCTGCTAAGGTGTCTGCCGTGCCTGTCCCAATTGACCAGTGAAAGGCCCTCTTCTCTGGTTTCCCAATGTGGTCCCTGTTTTTTGTGGAGGACTTGATAACCTCACACAATAGGTTCCTTCCCTGTGTCTAATGTGCATGCGCAAAACTCAGGCATGGCTCCCCAGTAGTCTTCCAGCTGGCCCTTTCACCCGTGGCGAGGCTCCACTGACGGCATGGGTCTCGTGGGTTGCAAACCTCAGGTCAGATACCAAAAGGGTTAGGTAAACCAGCCTCAAAAATGCATCCAAACTAAACTAAAAAAAAAGAGAGTTTTAATTACAATAACATAATAACCAAATGACCCCACAAACCATTAAAAATTGTTCCATTGTACATAGGTTCCTTCACCCTAACCCTAACCACTGAACTAATTTGTACAGAGCAATCACCAGGTAAGACATATTTGGTTGGTCAAAAGAATACGATAAAATAATAAACACAAACATGTTTCAGCAACCCCCTTCCTCAGTGGCGCAAGAAATATTGTCAAGCTCAAAGTTTCTAGTGAACACAATAAACATCAGATAATCACTATATACAAATGTATCCACAAGTGTCCTGTGAAATAACAAATGAGAAAAGAAAAAAGAAGGGAAAAAATTCATTTTCAAAAGTAAATCTTCATTCAGAATATAATAAATAAATATACGAATAAGTAAACCTACTAATATATCCGAAAACCTCATGTTCAGTGGATACTTTAGACTTGTAATTGAGTTTGAAGTAAGGAGAATTCTTACAGTCTACATTTCTATCACGGTTTCTTTGAAGTTCTGCCACTATATTTGAGATGTGAGGCACATAACCTAAAAGGTATAATCCCAAAAATCATAAAAATCAATGAAAATAGGGAACCAGACAGAAAATTAAGTATAAACATATCTGTGTTCCAAAACAACACACACCATACATTACCAGGACAAACAATATTCAAGACCAACTAAATACTCTTTCAAACCATACAGGGTGTTGTTATTCTTGTAATTCACAAGCCAAAAGGCCTTGGCGGGGGGGAAAGCCCAGTCAACATCACAAAACTGACTAGCCCCCATTTCCAGCAGTATTCTCTGGATGGACAGAAGCTCTTCCCATTTGGTGTGCGGGGGAGGGCAACAGCAGGAGGGCTTCTGGTGTCCTGGCCCCACCGCTGGACCTCCCGATGGCCCCTGGTATTTCTGGCCACTGTCTGACAGAGTGTTGGACTGGATGGGCCATTGGCCTGATCCAGCACTGGCTTCTCTCTTATGTTCTTAGGGGTATACTGCCTTGGAACGTGGAGGCCCTAGCATTTAGCTTGCAGGCAATGAGTGTCCAGTTCTCCATGTTCAGAGTTCAGGTGCCAGACTACAGTGGCTTCTCTCTGAGCTTCCTCACGAGCTTCTCGTGGGCTATTATCTCTCTGTGGTTTCCTCATCATTTCTTAAACCACATGGGACCCAATTTTGAGAGAGCCCAGAGGAATGATAAGGAAACCATGGAAAGACAACCAGTAGACAACGAGGTGCTGCAGCCGGGCAACCAAACTGTGGGGAAACCTCCGCTCAAAGGACCCCACCCATGCTTCCCTCTGTTCCTCCATGCTGACGTGAGGCCCCGTGCTCCTCCTGCACCTCTGAGGATACACAGCCTAGGGCGTGAATGATGCCTGTCAAAGCCAAGAGGTATCCGAGTGTGAGCACACAAGGCCACGGGACACGGGGAGGAGGTGGGGAGGAAAGCCCTGAGCTCACACTCGCCTGTGTGCATGCTTGTGAATGCACCAGCAGGACAGCTGAGTCAGGCCATTGGGCCGTCTATCCCAGACACACTGGTCCTGGCAAGGGCTCCCCTAGGGCTTGGCCGAAGGTGTTTCCACAGATCCTTGTGGCGAGGTTTGATTCTGGGAGACGCCACAGGCGAAAAAATCCTTTCTGCTGCTGAGCGAGGGGTGCTCTGAGCTTGCTTCGGTGCCTCAGTTATGCTTGTGTTGGAACAGACAGGACAGTGGCAGTCCCTACCAATGTTCCCTCTAAACTGTGGAGTCTTGTGAGCAAAAATTCTATTTTGTGAGCCACTGGCATTAAAGTTGTGAGCGAGCCATTTGGCTACTGCATAAATTAGTTTGCTCTGGAGCCCTCCTTCCTGAGCTAAGACAAAAATGTGTGAGCCGGAGGCTAAAAAACAGTGAGCTAGCTCACACTAACTCAGCTTAGAGGGAACACTGGTCCCTACTGCTCCGGAGGCTGCTGGCTGGAGAAAGCACTGCCTTCCGTGCCTTTCTCTCCCCCCCCCCAACAGCTCTGGGGGTGCAGCCAGGTTGCCAGCCTCCTAGAGGGGCCTGGGGACCTCCTGACTAGAGATCAGTTCCCCTGGAGAAAATGGCAGCTCCGGAGGGCAAGCACCGTGGTAGGCAAGAGATGCTGGGTGGAATCCCTCCCCAGGTGGCCCCGCGTCCACAGGGCGCCCCCCCCAATCTCCAGGAATCCCCCAGGCCAGGGTTGGCAGCCCCAGTCCAGGCTGGCATCGCAGCCGCAATCCAACTGTTGCCTGGGAGAGAGAGAGGAGGAGGAGGAGGAGGAGGAGGAGGAGGAAGCAGAGCCAGGCCTGTGGTGGGCTCCGGAGGGAGCGGGGTTGCCGTGGAGATGGCAGACAATAGGCTTGTAAACAGAAGCCTGGGAAGGGGGGGGCGGTGTGGACCTTCTCCAGGGGAGGGAGGGGGAGGGAGGGAGAGAGAGCCCCCCATGAACTGATCCCCCCTACTTGGCAGCCTCCCAATGGGGGGATCATCGGGATGAATGGGGAGGGGGGGCCCTGCCTGGCTGACAGGGAGTCCAAAGAACTGCGCCTCCCGCAACTTCTGGGCCGCGCTTGAGAGGCAGGGGCTTCCTTGCACACCCCCAGCCCCCCCCCCCGCTCATTCCCCATTTGCATCCCTGTGCCCCTCCGCCCTGGACCTGGAAGCGCCTTCCCGGAGCCCCTTCCCCCTTTTCCCTCCCTCCCTCCCACCCACCCACACAAGCCTCTGTCTCTCCTGCCAAAGCTTTTCCTCCTGGCCCAGGGCAGGTTGCTTGGGCCCACTCCTACCCCTGCTGGAGAGAGAAGGGCCGGCTTGGAACACCCTTGCCCCATCCCCTCCAGACTGGGAGGGAGCCGGTCTGTCTGGCCTCCCCCCCTTCACAGCCTCCCAGGCCTTGGCTCAGCCACTCGTCCTTGGCCAGGCCCTGCTCTCCCCCCCACACACACACACACACCACATTTGTATGCGCACCATGTCCTCTGTCGCCTCCCCCCCCTCCCCTTGCCTCCCGGCCACATTGAAATGGCCAGCTCCTGAGGCAGAGGCCTCTCTCTCTCTCTCTCTCTCTCTCTCTCTCTCTCTTTTT
>NW_015172564.1:372203-373460 GCF_001447785.1 Gekko japonicus | reverse complement strand
CCACCCACCCACCCTAGAGCCCCCACAAGGGCTGCCTCTTCATGGCCACCAAGAGAAGCAAGTGACTGGCCTGCGGGCGGTCGGCCCTGCTGCACATCGGACCCCCCTGACAGAATTCTGTGCCCCTCTCCCCACACACACACACACACCCGCGCCCCATGCGCAACTAAAGGCTGCCAGGTCTGGGTTGGAAGGTACCTGGAGGCTTTGGGGTTAGATCCAGGAGCGGGTGGGGTTTAAGGAGGGGAGGGGCCTCCGCCCCTCAAAGCAGGGGAGCTGGCCTCTGTCAGGTGGGGAATCAGTTGTAAAAGCAGTGAATCTCCAGGCACCACCTGGAGGCTGGCATCCCTATGCACAACTCATCATCAGGCTTGCCAACCATTTGTGCCACCCAGGGGGCATAATCAGAAGCTATTGGCTCAAATGCAAGCCAGGGCACTCCCCCCCCCCCACACCCTTGGGCAGAAGAACAAATCAGTCAAACGGGTGTCCTGCTGCAGGCTCCGGAAATGCAGGTGGGGGCCTTCCACTCACAACCTCCCTCCTGCACCCCTTCTGGGCCATTCTTTAAGAACAGATTGTTTAAAGAAAGGAGCACCTCAGGTGGTGGCCCTTTGCTGTATCACTAGCCCCTGTATCACACAGTCTCCATCAATGTAATTCTGATTTCCCACCCAGGCCTCCTTTTTCTGGACAGAGGTGCAGCCACAGGCAGGGCCCCTGGGGCACAGAAGAAGAAGAAGAAGAAGAAGAGCTGGATTTGTATACCCCCACTTTCCTCTGCCCTCAGGGGTCTCATAGGGGCCTTCCCTTCCCCTCCCCACAACAGTCCCCTTGTGAGGGACGTGGGGCTGAGAGAGTTCTGGGAGAACTGTGGCAATGGAAGCCTCCGGACTGACGGACTGGTCACTCTTTCTCAATTCTGTCGGGGGGGGGGGGCATTCTTAGTTGGTGGAGCAGTTTGTCTGATTAACCCCTATAAGGAAGGTCCAACTTCTTAGAGGGACAAGTGGCGTCACCACCCACTGGGCGGCTTCTGGGAAACCAAAGACTTTGTGTTCCAGGGGGAGCTGAAACTTCAGAGAACTGTGACTGGCCCAAGGCCACCCAGCACTACAGGCTTCATGTGGAGGAGGAGGAGGAGTAGTGGTGGACTCGGTTCCCCGGATTACAGCCCACTGCTCTGAGCCAAAACACCACACTGGCAAAAGGGGGCGCCATGCCAGGAGTCCAGGCCATGGGCAGCGGGGGGGGGGG
>NW_015172564.1:353635-372153 GCF_001447785.1 Gekko japonicus | reverse complement strand
ACCGCTGGCGAGCGGCGTGGGGGGGGGGGGGGTTCGGCTCAAAGGGGAGCTCTCACGGGGGCTTCCTAGCTGCTTTTATTGTTTTTAGTTTGAAGTGGCCCCTTCTGCACCGGATATTTGTGTGTGTGTGTGTTTGTGTTGACCACCCTGAATGATCTGGGAGATGGTCAGGAAATAAACAGAGCCAGGGAAAACCTTTGGCCCCCTGTCCCTGGCCCAGTTTCCCTGCAACCCAGAAAACAGTGACGCTGAAGGCAGCTTACCACAGCCTGGGCCGCATGGGGGCCTGTATAGGGACAGGTGGAATGGGAAGGGGCCCCAACAAGACCCTTCAGCTCTTAGCTGTTTGTGTATCTGGGAGATCCAGGGTGAAGCGATGCAGCCAAGCCACCCAGCTTGCCCTTTGAGGGCCTCGCCCCTCCTTCATCTGAAAGCAGCCAGTGGGCCGCAGGACGAAACAGTGTGTCCAGGGGTCATTTCCTAGAAAAAGAGCGGCAGGAGTTCATTAGCATATCTAATAGGCTATTAGCATAATGGCTCATTAGCATATGCCACGCCCCCTGCCATCACCGGAAGTGATGTCAGAAGCCTCCCCTTCCCTTCCCCAGCCGGCCTGCCAAGGCAGGCTGGGAGGGGGGAGCGAAGAGAGAAGGGGTTTAAAGTTTAAACCTGTAATGTATCCGCCATTACCACGTGCGCGACCGTTGGGCCATGCGGTCAAGCACAAGCCTTTAGCTTCGTTCGTTTAGAACAATAGCCAAGCGGATCCTAGCCCGCACCAATCAGAGGGCCAGGTCCGCAGCCGAGAGCCTATGAGACTCTCGGCTACTGTAAATAACCTATAGGGTGAATAGGGGCGTGTTTTGGTGGTGGGTTTTCTGGGCATATATACCGGCCTGCGAGCCGGCTGTCCTTGTCTGGTTCCTGATTGAATAAAGTACTCTTGCTGAAATCACTCCACATTTCTGAGTACTTTTTAAAACCCCTTCTCTATGGAGTTGCGCCGCAGCGGCGGTGCAATCTTTCCATTGTATTCTATGGGGCCACAGAATATAATGGAAGAAGCGCGGGGGAGGGGAACTGGGGGCGGGGCTTGCCACCACCGCCGCCATTTGTGCCTGCTCCTGGGCTGCTGGAGCAGTGCTCCGGCACGCTCTGGCCCCAAACAACCCCTGAGCGTGCCTCTGTCTGAGTCACTGTGCAGCAACACTGCTATAACACCACTGTAGAGCATCCTGCCAGAAAATGCCGTAAACCAACAAAACTGAGGCATTACAGCTAGTAAAGAGAACTAAAAATAAAGAAGCTGTAATGATGTACAAACACTTATAATCTCACAATAATTATACAAAAATGGACAGTCAAATTGAAAATTATTAATTCCCAACGAGTATCAGAAAGATGGATGGACTTCTCCAGAGTTTTGCCATTCGTTTCATGAAGAACGACTTCCAAACATCAAGATGTGATAATGTTGCTTCTTATTCCATAATGTGTAAATCCAATACAAAGGTACTAATATCCTATATGTTGAACATGTTCTTATATAACAAATCCTTCCGGAGAAGTTCGTCCATCTTTCTGATACTTGTTGGGAATTAATAATTTTCAATTTGACTGTCTATTTTTGTATCATTATTGTGAGATTATAAGCGTTTTGTACATCATTACAGAAAATGCAGGAAGACACAACAGGGCAACTCTAGCTGTTTGACCATGTCTGTCTGTCTGTCAAGAATGGGGGGCTGTTGGGGTGGCCGTGCTGGCTGACTGGCTGGGTTGTGTACCCAGAATCTGGGCATGCTACCCTGTGCCCATGTGGCTTTAGCTGACCCAGTTTTCTTTCTTTTAAACCAAGTCGCTGGGCTTTCTAGAGATGGAGATAAAAGGTATAACATTTCTGCTTAATTTGTGTCACGGAAATAGTCCTGTCCCACCACTCAGAGAAGTCAGGGCTGTGATCAGCCAGGCGGCAGCAGCCATTGGTAGCGACACTGGCGGGTTAATGCTTTGCAGGCTTTAACTGGCTTCTCAGAGCAGGTACCTGAAGGGAAAGTGTCTCATCCATTCTTGTGGATTTGTCAAGTATTTTAAAAAAAAACAGTGATGTAATGAAATTTGAGTCTCCCTCTTTAAAAATATAAAAGGGCCATGTAATCCCGCTCCTCCTTGGGTCCCTTGGTAAGGCTGTGAGCAACTGAAAACACAAGTGTTGTATTTTTAAATGTGAAGAGTAGTATCCGATGGGGCATTAGCAAGTCAAAGGGAACAGAAATGGGTGTTATTTACTGGTGGATGGAGGACCCGTAATCAGTCCCAGATTTGTAGGGGGAACACATACTTGGAGAATCCATTTCCCTTTATTACAAATTCACACAGTACAAGTCTAAAATATCTCTTTGGAAGCTGTGTAGATTGCCTGAATGGCTACATGAAGCAACTGGCTTGTACCTGTTTTCTTTTTACAGAGCCCGGTTTCAACCTCCCCCCCCCCCCCCCCCCCAGAAGCACTCTGGAAGCTGGCAAAAATATTGAGGTCCAGTTTAAAGTTCCTTCACAAAAGAACCCTCTTCCTTTCACTTGTGTATTAAATATTCTGAGGAAAGTCTTATTCCAGTGACTTAACAATCTATATTCTGATCTTCAGCCAAGAGCTTTAAGTGGGCACCCAACTTCAAAGGGCTCTTGGGGTGGGGTGCAGCAGTTGGCGAGGATTCCCTGACCACCTTTCTCAGGGTTCCGATCAGCGGCCGAGCCGAGCCAACAGGCTGTTCAGTTAAGTCAGGTTTACAGTCATTTGTGCACAGAGACTCTGAGACTTGGTATTACTGCATGTTGCTGAGTTCCAAACACTTTTTTGGAAGTTAGTCTTAATTAAATGGATGGGAAAGTTGTCTAGCCCGATCTCGTCAGATCAGGGAAGATGGTTTTCAAGATGACTCTACACTTTGATTGACAATCCCACTCCGGTTTTACGATATTGTCCATTTTATGTAGTGGCTGAGCGTATTTTAGTTTATATAGTAGTAGGAACAATCTTTATAAGTCCTAGTTAATTGTAAAGGGAAAAGTTTTGTTAAGATAGTTACACAAGTTAATACGACTTATATATGTATGCATTCTGCATGTTGATTGGACAGTTGTATTATTGTTTTAAATGAAAATATTTAAAATTAAAAAAAAAATCTCAGAAGCCAAGCAGGGTCTGCCCCGGTTAGTAGTTGGCTGGGAGACCACCGAGGGAGCCCAGGGTCACCACGCAGAGGCCGGCCATGGTCAAATCACCTCTGTAGGTCTCTGGCCTTGGAAACCCCGCGGTGGTCGCCATTAGCTGGCTGGGAGTGGAGAGGGCACTTTCCATCATGACCAAACCAGGACCCAGCGTCAGTGCTGCAGGTCTTGCTCACACTCCACTGACTGCTCACAGAAACCAGTGAAAGCCCCAACCTGACCTCAGCAGCTGTGTGCCGGGGCTTTCCACTCGGGGGCAGCCTGGGAGGAATTACACAACCCTGGAAAAGGGAGGGTCTGTGTGTGAAGAAATGCATTTTTCCTTTGGAGGTTTGAAATGAGCAGAGCCTTCCCTCTGAGTTTTAGAAGTCCCCCTGCCCTGGGCAGAGAGCAGGCAGAAAAGAGGAAGTCAGTCAATGGCTTTCCAGGCTTGCTTCAGCTCACCTTCATATAATGGCTAATATATCTAGAATGGGTGGGTCAAGCTCCCCCCCCCCTTCTCCAAGCAGAGAACAGAGATCTGGAGGACTTTAGACTAGAAAGGCTCCAGGAAACGCTTCTCTGACTGGCCTTACCTGGTCAGTGGGTGAGGTAAAGAGAGGTGATAAAACTCAGGGGAGTGAGGAGAAATGGCTCTTTCTCATGCTGGGTCCATCAGGGCAGACATAACTCTTAACCAAGGTCTGGAGGAGCCAGCCATTGACCATGTGCTGGCCCAGAGAGCTACAGAAAGCTTCAAGGCAACTCTGTAAAAATCTGTAACTTACTAAGCTTTAGGAGCCTTCTAATAGTGCATGCATAGAGAGAGGGAGAGAGGATTTTCATTTTACCCATTTCTTTTGAATCCCTTGCTCAGTCTGGTGCTGTGCTAAAAGTCTGCTTGTGAACATTTTATTTTTAATAAATACTTTATAACTTCTGATGCTGGTACCAAATAGACCTCCACTGTCTTGGACACGCTATTTTAAAAAGAGCCCCAGGGGAAAGGGAGGCAGGTGGCAAGGGGCTGATCCTCCAGGGGCTTGCGCAAGGCAGTAAATTGTTCTCCATGGGGACCAGGGTCTGGGCAGCAGGAGGCACAGAGGCAAGGCCTCAGAACTTGGAAGGGGAGCTGGGAGTCCTGGCCCTCCCAGCGGGCAACTCCTTATAAAGGTCAGGTGGCGGTGGTGGTACCAGAGAGAGAAAGAAAAACCTCTCCAGGTGTTGGGGAAACTTGGAGGACAGGGAGGAACGGGGCCCATTCTGCCACAGAGGGAGAGAGAGTGTGCCCGCCTGGCTGCCTGCCCAGCCAACCCCACCCCGCGTGGGGCTTGTCTGGGTACCACCCTTCTTGCCACTGGAGTGGCCCAGCCTAAGTGGGTGGGCAGGCTATCAGCCCCCCCCCCCCCGAGAAATCCATGTGACCGGAATGGCCAATCCACGCCCGAGGGCCATTCCCACTAAGGCTAAGTGCTCATTGCTAAGCAGTGTGTGTGTGTGTGTGTGTGTGTGTGTGTGTGTGTGTGTGTGTGTGTGCTTCTGTTCAGTCCTTGACTATCAAGGGGGTGAGAGGCAGGAGGAATGACAAGCACAGCCCCCCAGGCTGGGAATGGCTGCTGCACCGTTCACTGCTGAGCCCTGCACGGCTGGAGCCTCCCCAGCCCCGTCTGCCTCCATTCCGGGCAAGCTCTGCTGTGGCCACAGAAGGGGGCCGGGGCAGATCCCGGCAGGAGCCGCTCTCGAGGCCTGGCCTGTGGTCCCGTGAACAGGAGGAGGTGCCATGCAAGAGGGAGAGGCCACAACTTTGGGCCCTGGCTGGGGGGGGTGTGCAGGATGAAGGGGAGGGCCGTTGCGGGGATGGGTGTGTTTACAAGCTGCCCTCCCCCTCAGAACAGCCCCCGGTGCCCTCTTGCTTCTGGCCGGGAGAGGAATCGGCACCAGCGGTCAGGAGCGGGGAGGGGACAGCCTGCGCGCCTGGCCTGAGAGCCCCCCCCCCCCGTGGAGGGAGTGGGGAGTGCACCACTGAGAAGGGTTCCCAGCTGCCCCCAGAGGCGGTGGGGGGGGGAGGCAGCAGCAGGAGGCAGGAGGCGGCGCTGGAGCACCCCCTCCATTCCCCTCTGGACTCTAAGGGGCACGGATTTATTTAGTCTATTAAGATATTTATGTCCCGCCTTTCTTCCTGGTTCAAAGCAGCTTACAAATCATAACAAAAGAGACCACAGCTTCAGAGCAACAAAACAAACCCCCAAATAATGGCTCTTCTCAACCCCACCACCACCAAGACCGAGATCCTGCCGTTTATGCCCCCTTAAAGCCTTGGCTCACAAGGGGACCTTGCAGCGCCTGCCAGGAAGGTCTGCAGATGGCTTCCCTCTCCTTCCCCCCTCCTCGGGAGCCCCTTCCACGGAGTGGGAGGTGTCGCCGTGGAGAAGGCCCGGGCTCCAGCTGGTGCCAGGCGGGCTGCCGTAAGTGAGGCAGAACCAGGAGGTGCCCGCCTGAGCAGCACAGCTGCCCCCCCACACACACACACAGCGACACGTGTTCCTGTGGATGAGAGGAGTCAGTCAGATCCTGCCCGCTCTCTGCCCCCTGCTGAGCTCCTTCATGCACTTTCCCCCTCTGGTTGTCCAGCCTGGCCGCCTTCCAGTTGCGGACCTGCTTGGGGAAGTGTCAGGGGCGTGGATGAAGAGGAGCTGACAGAGCCTGCAGAAACCACAGCTGGCCCCTCTGAAGCAGCAGAGGAGGATACCTGGCAAGTGCCTGTAACAGCTGTCTGCACACCTGGCTCAGATAAGGAGGAAGAACTGCAAGCTGGAAGTCCTCCTGACTCACCCCCACCTGTGACTCGTTTAAGGGAGCGACTGCGGCAAAACTTAGCAACCAGGCGACAAGAGGCCAGGCTACAGGGGAGAAGCTCAGCCAGCCCAGAGTTCTAACAGGAGCCTGGCCGATCGTGCAGCTGGCTAATTGGTAGCAGCATTTAACTCCACACTCCGGGCAGTACTCTTCATGGAAGCAACGAGTCAGCTTCGTGCCGCTTGCATCCACTCCGGCTCGGCTCTTGCACCTAGACCTTCGGACCCCCTGGCTTTGGACTTGGCTCTGTGTTCCTGGCTCCTGACCTTGGCTTGGCTTTGGACTTTGCACTGTCTTCTTGGCTCCCGACCTTGGCCTGCTCTGGAATCCCTTTGACTGGCACCGCAGCCGCTCTCTGGCTCGTGTGGGCTGCTGCCTCACCGTCCCAGCAAGGGTCCCCTCAGAAATCAGCAGAGCCAACCGCAGGCCCAGGGCAGATCCTTGAGCATTCCAGAGGCTGTCGAGCCAGCCCTGCTTTACCTCTTGCGGAACTGGCTGGCCCTGAGTGGCTGCCAAATGCCTCCCGAGGCAGCGAGAGCAAGAGGGGCAGCAGCCGCCTGCCCTGCGGGGGTGAAGACCACGACCCTCTGTGGCTTGCCAGTCAAGCGGGGTGTTGGCTTAAAGGAGTGTGTCGGGGGATGGGGGGCCCAGCAGAGACTGGTGTGCCAAGGCAGGGCCCCTTTTGCAGAGGGGGGGGAGGCGAAGCCCTGCTTTTGCTTCCCCTGTGCTCCTCCCCCAGGGAGTGGGTTCCAGGCAGGGGGGATCTCCCAAGCAGAGTTCCCGCGTGGCTCCAGCAGGACTCCTTCCCGGCCAGAGGAGATTTATTGGGGCTTTCACAGTTTAAACAAATCCTGGTTTTACTCCTTGGATTTTTACTTCTCCCAGCTCAGCCTCATGACACAAGACCGTGTTTTTGATAAGGAGGCCAAGAAGATGAGGCAAGGCTTTCCATCCACTTCCCCGCAAAGAGCCCTTTTTACAGCTTCCAGAAAGTGGAGGCTGGCCAAACCAAAGCCGAGGAGCAGCGTAAAGCTATCCCTCAGCAGGGTCTTGTTTGGCTGGGCAGGTTCTCTCCTCTCCTCAACACACACACACCCTTCCCATCCTCCTTCACGCAGCTTGGGCTGGCTGGTGCTCCAGTTTGTCTGGAAAGACTGACGTCTCACACACGTTGCAGCCAAAGGCTCTGCAGGAGGAAGCCAGAGGTGTCTTGAGGAGAGACTCCTCTCTGGGCATCCAGATTTTCCTGGCACAGGCACCGTGATGTCATGCTGAACCCCACTGTGCACATTTTTGCACGCAGAAATACCCTCTTGTACGGGAGAGGCCACACACCAAGGAGGAGATGGGTGGCATCATGCATGTCTAGCTGCTGGAGGACTGGGCCAAGTTACTGGGTGGGGTGGGGGGTGGGGGCCACCCCCTCCCTACTTGACCTTTGCCCCACTAGACTTACATGACATCTTTCCAGTTGGGTCCAGCAGACAGAGAATGCTTCATGGAATGAGGGCAATATCCTGGCTGCCTCAAAAGGGGTTACTGTGAAGAGTAAAGAAAAACGTTGAGACCAAAAAAACCCCCAAACTAAAGTATAGCTAAGCTACGCACACAGTGCTAATGTTCAACATACCACTGGTTACCAGTGGAGCACCGAGTCAGGTTTAAGTTGTTACTATTGACTTTCAAGGCCTTGAGCAGTTGGAGACACACGTACCTTCTAGGGCAGCTGGGTACCATTACCAATTATATCCATATACAAGAACCAATAAGTCTAAACTAATTCCTTAAGCTCTTCACAGTGACTTAAATCTTTATGTTAAGAGGCTTTTATTTCAGTGTTTTCCCCAAACACTTCAGTACACGGAGTGTTCTCTGACTCTTTTCACTTCCAGAAGTCTGGTGCAATCTTTCCAGTACCCAAACCCCTTCTCTTGAAGAATCAGTACTCATCTTGAGTTTTTAACAGTCTCGTTAGGTCTCCAAAGGCAGTTCCTAACCAGACCAAACCAGGGATCTCTACACGCTTCAGAGCTAACTCCCTGTTTGACTGGGTAGGGAAATTCCCTTCTCACTAGAAGATCTATCCCCTTTCTTTGGTCGGAATGGGAGTCCCTGTCTAACTACCCACTCGTCTTTGCCGACTTTCCCCAGTTCTCCTGTCTGTGTCAAACTGTAGAATGTGCAAATTCAGTCAGTGCTAAATGTGACTGTCAGTAGTCAACTCTTCTTAGCTAGGGCTGAAATCAGACTGAATCCTCCTCAGCATCCAGTTCAGAAGTCTTTCTCTGCTCAGCTGATGCTGACCAATCAGATCTCTTGGAGCAGCCTGTCACGCAAGGCTCTCTGGCTCTGTAAAGAATTAACCCTTCACAGTCCTTCGGCTGTTTGTACAGCACTTCTGAGCTTTTAAAAAGTGCAGTACATCACAACCCTCATTCTGCAGCCACTCCGCTGGTTACTGATCAGTGGCTGGCCTCAGTTCAAGGCATCGGTCATCACCCACAAAGCCCCTAACTGCCTTATTTATTTGTTCAAAAAAAATTATGCTGCCTCTCCAGGAACCTGCCTGAGGCATCACAAAATAAAAATAATAAAAGCCAAACATTAAAAGTTAGTAATTAAAACTCAGCAGTGTGTGTAGGGGGAGAAATTCAGTTCAGCATAAAAACACAGAGAAAGCATAAAAGAGTTTTCATACTAAAACAGTGTTAAAGAAGTGATAAAATCAGTGTTAAAACCAGCAGGACCGCCTCCCCCGCTGGGGTCCACCACGACATCTTTGCTCACTGGAGCTAAGCCTGCTGGGGGTGCGGCCCTGCAAATGGGCAAGACCAACAACGTGCCTTCTCAGTGGTGGCTCCCCCCTTGCGGAATGGCCTGCCAGAGGAGGTCGGGAAGGCCCCCACACGTGTCTCATTCTGTAGAATCTGCAAAACAGATGTTCAGGGGCACATCTTTAGAAAGGGATTAAAGGCAGGGGTCATTTCCTGTGGGAGCGCACAGGAGCAGAGCTCCGGCAGTAAGGAGCCATGGGGGTGGGCACATGCAACAAGGTACAAGCTCTCCCTCCTCTGCGAGGACAGATCTGCATGTCCCCCCCCCCAATACCTAGCAATCCAAAACAGTCCAGTGGAGCCTGAGCAGTGGGTGTTGCCTTCTGACACACTTCTGTTGATGTCAGGGGGTGTGGCATATGCAAATGAGTTATATGCTAATGAGCTCCTGCACCTCTTTTTCTACGAAATGACCCCTGATTAAAGGACTGTAGTGGAATGGAACAGCTGAGGAGAATGCTTTTTAAAGGAACACGATTGCAGTCCATCACAATGTTTATTGTGTTAGAAAAGTGAAGAACCATGCACTGTCTCAGTCTTCAGGAGGTCACCATAGATTTAGTCTGATAGGTCAGCACGCAGCATCTTTTCCTTCCTGTTATCTGATCCTGTCCTCCTTCCCCTTTGCAGTGGAATGCTATTTGTAGGAACCAGTTTCCTTCCCTCCGGCTTGACACCTCACTCTCACACACAAACACTTCCTCTCACTCACACAAAGAAGGAGCCCGTTTACTCTCCATCTCTGAACAGCGGATGCAGGGGCACTCCTCCCTGCATCCATACCCATCCTAGGTCGTTAGAATAGATCCTAGCTCTGTCTCTCATCTATACTGTCTAGAATGGAGTTCCATATGATAAAGAGCTCTTATTAGTTTTGAAGCTGACTACTGGCTCCGTGTAACTTTGTCAGTCTGCCAGCACACTCAGCACTGAAGCTTTGCTGCGTGGAAATGCCTAGTGCATGCAGCTACATTAACAGGGATTCCTGGCTCTACTAAAACCAGAGAATCCAACATATTTTGTGTGTGGCTTTTACTGAATATCTTCTGCCTTGTATGAAGATCATTTCAGAAGGGTAGCTGTGCTGGTCTGCAGTGGAAGAGCTAGATCTGAGATTTTTGGGTTTGGGGCTTTTGAGAGTCAAGGAGCTCCCTTCAGCCGAGAGCTTTGACTTTTGAAAGCTCCTACCCCCAAAATCTTATTGGTCTCAAATCAAGATCTGCTAATTTGGCAATCCTCTTTCTTCATTGTTTATGGGTGGGCCATGCCTTAAACAGTTTTTCATTCACACTATTTTTATTCTGTAAAACTAATCCTGTTGCATTGTTTATCGGATGTCTTCTGCTGTCTGGTTGAATTGTTTTCTATATTTTGTAATCTGCCTTGAGGAGGAGGAGGAGGAGGAGGAGGAGGAGGAGATTGGATTTATACCCCGCCCTTCACTCAGAGTCTCAGAGCAGTTTACAAACTCCCTCCCCTTCCCCTCCCCACAACAGACACCCGGTGAGGTAGGTGGGGCTGAGAGAGCTCTTAACTGCCTTTTTAAGGACAGCTCTGACTGGAACTGTGGCTTGCCCAAGCTCATCCAGCAGCTGCAAGTGGAGGAGTGGAGGATCAAACCTGGTTCTCCCAGATTAGAGTCCGTGCACTTAACCGCACTTAACAATTGCATCAGCAGATTTTCATAAGTAGATTCAAATCCAAAAGCACCTTAAAAACCAACAAGATTTGGGGGGTGCCAGCTTTTGGCAGTGAAAGCGCCCTCCGTCAGATAGCTGATGAAGGGAGCACTGACCCTTAAAAGCTCAGACCCTGAAAACTGGTCTCTAAGGTGCCGCTGGACTCGAATCGAGCTCTTCCACTGCGGACCAGCATGGCGGCCCTCTGAGATTTTCACAAAATACCAAACTCTTTTACACACACACACACACACACACCATTTCTTTAACAAACACAACTTATGCAACTTGCACATCAACTTTTAAACGTGGCTGGCTGGCTGGCTGGCTGGCAGGGGGGAGGGGGCTTGAGGCATGGGGCTTCAGGTGAGGACTTGCCCCTAAACTCTCCACACTACCCTCCCCCCCCCCAATGGCTGCAGGAGCCGTGGCCCAGCCAGGCTTGGAAGTTGTCCTTTTGCATGTCTGACTAAATTAAATGTTTGCCTCATTCTCCTGCAGTTTGCAAACTTTGAGAAAATTAATCCCCTCATTTCAACAAGTGTAACAACTAAATTTTCATCTTTACATGATTAAAGTCTGTGCAGTGTCTTTTCTTGGCAAACCTTAAATGCCCATAATTCCCCTAAATGTAATAAACCAACCATAGAACTATTAATTTTAACATGGTATTCATAACAATTAGAAACACGTGAACCTTAAAATGATCCGTACTGAACTGAATGCTAAAACTTCCTTGGGTGTGGAGGCCCCCAGCTCCCGACTTTGCCAGCCGAAGCGCGCTGGCAGTGGGGGGGGGGGCTTTGGGAGATTCCAGACAGCCCCAACAGCCTCCCCGCATGCACACGCACACACTGCTTGGAAGTGGGGCTCTTGGCTGCCATGGGAAATCGGTGGCAACACACATGTGCACACAGCACAGCACGCACACCCACCCACACAGAGAGAGAGCAAAACATTGATTCAGAACCAGGGCGAGGGGGGGGGGGGGGGGGGGAGCACGAAAAACTACCAAGAGGAAGCCGTTTGCATGGATGGCCCCGGGTGGTGCCTCCGCCTAGCCCCTCTGGGGATCACCCCGGCCCTTTCTGGGCACACTCCCCACTTCTTTGGGGGAGGCAGATCCTCCTCGCTGAGCCTGAGCCGTGCACATGGGCTTGCCCTGAGTCCGGGAGAGACCCAGGAGGCCGCCTCCCCCCCCCACTTCCACTCAAGGGGAGGAATCCCCCTGGCACCTAAGCATTTCACAGGTACTTTTTAACTCGATAAGGCTGCCAACCTCCTGGAATGACAAAGGATCCCGAGGCTGGCAGAGAGAGCTCTGCGAGAGAAGAAGACGGCGGGTCTGGACGGGAAACTCTCCGGCACTGCATCTGGGCTGAGCTCCCGGGCCTCCCCAGCCCCCACCCTCCCAAAGCACCGCCCACCCCCCAACCCCAGGGATCTCCTGGGCTGGAGTGGGCAGGCATTGCATGCCAGGAAGTGACTGGCTCAGGGGCAGAGCCTCTGCTTGGCATGCAGGAGGCCCCAGGTTCAATCCGTGACAGCATCTCCGATTAAGCAAGCGTCAGGTACTCTGTGATGGGGAGGGGCCTCTGCCTGAGACCCTCTGCCTGAGACCCTGGAGAGCCGCTGCCAGCCTGAGAGGGACCTAGACGGACGGAGGGTCTGACTCAGCAGAAGGCCGCTCCTTGTGAGCTTCCTGCCTTGCAGCGACTGAGGCTTGTTCTGAATGGCCCTGGACCTGTTCTGGGGCCCCCCCCCCCCAGCCTCCGAATGAAGGGAGGAAGGCGGGTGATGACAGGGCAAAGGAATGCGGGCTCTGAGAATATGGAAGGCGGAGGAGCAGACCAGGGTGTGTGTGTGTGTGTGTGTGCATGTGCGTGCCTTCCCCTGACAATGAGGGTGTCTGTGGTGAGGGTCCTGATTGTCGCCTCTTGAACGTTATCAAGGACCAGGGCAAGCCAGCACCTCTCAGGGCCGAATGTGAGTCCTGGGAACAAGGGGCAAGAGGGCATCCCCACCACGGCTTCTAGCACCAAAGTCCCCCGGGGGAGCTCACCCTTCCCTGCCGCTTCCTCTCAAACACTCTGAGTCACCAAAGCATCTGTCTGGCGGGGCACAGGGACTGGCCTGGCAGAAGGAGGGCCCAGGGGTCGATGGTGGGGGGGAGGGCCCTTCCCCTGACCTCAAGGCTGCAGGAGGAACAGGCCTTTCCACTGCAGAGCTCCACCAAGGAGGCTGGAGGTCGGGCCGCTCTGCCCCAGGGCAGCGGAGGGAGGGGCTCAGCCGGGACCTCAGCCAGGCCCCTGGCACCTTTCCCTCCGCCCTCCTGCAGCCTCGGAGGGGGGAATGGCTGAGAGGAGGCCCCTTGGCCCCACCCCCAGCCCCACCCCCAGCCAAGCGCCTGCAGCCCCAAGAGAGTCGCCTTGCCCCGGCTTGCAGCAGAGGAAGCGGGAGGAGCCCCGGAGGAGGGCACGGCTGGAAACTGTCTGGATGGAACATTCCGATCCCGTCTCAGAAGCAAAGGCCAAGGCCGAAGGAGAGGGATTCACCTGGGCCTGGGGACCTCCTGGCTCCCCCACACACACACACGCACACCCAGTGACCCCTGCTCTATGCTCAGAAGAGGGGGAGGGGACCAACTGTGGCCTGGAGAACATAAGAACATAAGAGATGCCAATGTTGGATCAGGCCAAAGACCCATCCAGTCCAACACTCTTGTGTCACACAGGGGCCAAAAAGACCAGATGCCATCAGGAGGTCCAGCAGTGGGACCAGGACATTAGAAGCCCTCCCACTGTTGACCCCCCCCCCAAGCACCAAGAATACAGAGCGTCCCTTGCCCCAGACATAAGAACATAAGAGACGCCAATGTTGGATCAGGCCAAAGGCCCATCCAGTCCAACACTCTGTGTCACACAGTGGCCAGAAATACCAGTGCCATCAGGAGGTCCACCAGTGGGGCCAGGACATTAGAAGCCTTCCCACTGTTGACCCCCCCCCAAGCACCAAGAAGACAGAGCATCACTTGCCCCAGAGTCCCTATCTAAACCTTGTGGCTAATAGCCACTGATGGACCTCTGCCTTCCTTGAGGGGCCTGGTGCCTTCGGGGCCTGCGCCATCCTTTCTGCCGGGCCAGCCAGGAGCCTCCTTTGGATTCAGCCCCCCAGAGGGCGAGAGAGAAGGGTCGTCCCGGCCACAGGAGGCTGGCTGGCTTCCTTGGCTCCTGCCCCCAGGAACTGGCCAGAGTCTTGCCTGCCACCTCCTTGCACGGCCCCTGTCTCCTCTGCCTCTGGCCAGCGGTGGCTGAGGCTGGATGGGCGGGTCCTCCCTGCTCCAGCAGTGGGATGGCACCCGGCCTTCCCAGAATGCCTCTGGAGTCTCCGTAGATGGCCGCACCGTCGGGGGTTTGCTCCCCCCCCTCCAGGAGGGAGTTTTCAGGGCCATGCAGCCCTGCCGTCGCCTGCCCTACGGTCTGTTCCCGGAGGCGCCTTCCTCAGGGTCCCCCGCTGGCTGGCTCTGCTTGTGCTCTGGAGGGCATGGGGGTTTGCCCATGGCGTGGCTGGAAGGTGGCCCGGCATGAGCGGAGCAGGGCTGCCCTGGCCGGGGCCTTGGTGGCTTCCATTGGGCTGCTTCTGAGCCCCGCTGCGGCCTTGTCCCACCTGGCTTTGACCCAGCGTTTCCTCGGCACCCTCCAGGGCGCAGTTTTGGGCCCAGGTGCCCCCTGCCCCAAGCCAGCCTCCTGGCCACATGGTGTGCCGGCAATCAGTTGCACTGAAGCAGGACAGAGTAAAACAAAGGCTTGAGCCCAATAATCTCCAGACTACCAGGCAAAGCAAGAGGAGAGATTTTTTTTATTGACGTCAAGGTGCGCCGAGCCTAAGAGCTCTCTAAAATTGGCTGCACGCCTGACAAAGGGCTTCAATGAGTTTTTGTACACACTAGATATGCAGAATACACATCATAAACATTTTAAGCAATTTAAACATAGGTAATAGTTTTCCTAACTGAAAAATTTACAGAGCAAAAGAGAACTGTCTTGCACATTTTCCTTATTTCACACACTTTCTGTAGGGCTCATGTCTCTTTCAGCAAGCCTTCCAATTAGATTGCACCATCCAACGCATCTGCTTCCTCAAACTCTTACTGAAAAACAGTTACCATAGCTTACAGGAATAAATGTCTTAACCTAAGATACTGGCAGATTTCTTAACCACAGATACTGGCAAAATGTTGCAAGGTTCCTATTGTTGGCTCTTAGTCAAGTGGGTGAGAAAAGGTGGGGGCAGATTGCAAATATCAATTTCAGATGTCTGATGACCTCTGAGCAAAAGGGTTTTAATCATAAAGCCTGTTCCTTATAGGGATTTTTTTATATGTTCCTTCAGCACGACGGCACGGGTAGCACTCTGAGATCTGTATCGAATGGCTCGAGGTTCCTGCCTAGGCTGAGAGCAAAGTTCCCCTTACAGAGGGTCAGAGCCCGGCCCGGCCCGTGCCAGGCCGGCCAGCGGGTGAGCCCTCAGCCTTCAGTGCTGCTCGGGACTCCCTCGGCTGGCTTGCGGCTTGAAGGAGAGAAGTTGCTCTGGCCGAGGGGCCTGCTGGCAGCCCTTGTCGAGAAACTGGAGAGGTCGTGCAGGCCCAAACTGTTTCCTGGAATGGCTCCCCTCCTCCTCCTCCTCTTGCTGCCTGTCCTGGCCTGCCAGGGGTAGCCCCTCTGTCCGTTGGCTTGACTGGAACTTTCGGAAGCGGTGTCAGCAGGCACGCACGCACACGCACACCCTCCGGGGTCTTCCTCCCAGACCCTCCTGCTGGGGGACCCATGGCCACGGCCACCGAGGAGGCCTGGCCTGTCCAGACATGGCCTAGCAGCTAGCGGGGAAGTCCAGCCTCTGGCTCGGCAGGCCTGGGGGACAGGGGGGAGGGGAGGGGAGAGAGGAGGAGGCCCCAGCCGCTCCCTCATCCGCAGGCTCCCTAGAAGGGCCGACTGGGCGAGGGTCCCCAGCTGTGGTTCAGGAGGTCCCTGGGGATTCGGGGCAGCTCAGGGCATGGGGAGTTTAGGGGAGGGAAGGAGCCATAGCGGCCGCCCTCCAGAGATGGCCTTTTCTCCGGGGGGAGCTGCTCCGTAATTCTGGGAGGTCTTCAGGTCCCACCTGGGGGTTGGTGGCCCGAGCTGGGCACCACCACCGTCTCTCGGGGGAGCCCACCCGGCACCTGCTGTGACAGTGAGAGGCCCCGGGGGGCAGAGTGCAGCCCCAGAACAGGCCGTGGAGCCATGGACGAGGGCACTAATTCATCACAGAATGTTGGAGTTGGAAGGGACCTTGCAGGTCATCTAGTCCAACCCCCTGCACCCTGCAGGTGCATAGCTGAAAGATAACCCTACATACCTACAACATACTCGAAAGATGGTTGTCCAACCTCCGCTTGAAAATGATGGCTGCCTTGAGCATGCACAGAGCGCATTTTCCTCCCCCGTCCCCGAAGAACCACAGCTCAATGGCAATCACTGGGCCTGGACACAAAGTATCTCTGCAGCCTTCCCCTTCACTATGAGGAGAGGCCCCCCCTGGAGACATCTCCTGAGGTGTGTGTGTCCCCCCCCCCTGCCAAATCCTAAACCATCCCATTTGCTTGGAAGCTCAGGAGATCCCGTCAGGTCCACAGGATTGCCGCTTCAGCCAGAACAGCCCTTCCCACCCCTCCACCCCACCTCTCCCCAACAGAAAAGGGCGCCTTTTGGTGACGGGGCCAAGTGGCTGGCTGGGGGGAAGACAGCGAGATCTTTGGGCTGCTCTTTTCCGTTCCCTTGTGGCTTCCCATCATCCGTCTTCACCGTTTCCCCTCCTGACAGGCCGACAAAGAGTTGATTTCGGATGGTGTCAAAGGAACTGGAATGCAGATCTTGCTTGGAAAGGGCCAGAAGGACCAAGGAAGCAAAGGGAGCCTTTAGAACTGTTAATGCCCCCCTGGCTGGAGATACGAGCCCACGAAGAAGAAGCCGCCTTCTGCTGAATCGGACCGTCCGTCCATCAGTCAGTCTTGTCTCCCCCTGTGAGGTGGGCAGGGCTGAGAGCGCTCCGACAGAAACGGCTCTTTTTCAAGGACAACTCTTGTCAGAACTCGGGCTTGCCCAAGGTCATCCAGCAGGTGCACATGGAGGAGGAGTGGGGAATCAAACCCGGTTAGTTCGCGCACTTCACCACCACGCCAAACTGGAAGCCAGGGAAAGGGCCGGGGAAGAGAGGCCTCCCTGGCAGGGCAGGGGCAGGGGCAGGGAGCGTAATGAGTGGCCGGGCTCCCCATCAACCAGGAAGCTGCCATTAGAGGCTGGGGCTGGCTGGGAGGCGCAGAGCAGCCAGCGGGGTAATTAAACTGCTTGTTTAATTGAGAGCCGTATGATTTATGGGGCCATAAAATCAAAGTCTTTCCACTTACTGACCGAGGCCTGGCATGTAAGCAATTGCCTAATGGATGTTCATTTCCACTTGGGTGAGGGGGACACTCTGCCCGCCCGGCCCTCACCGGCATCATCTGTCACTCCACAGAGTTGTTCTGCGCTTGACCGGGCCCAGCGGACTGGATGGCCAGCCAGGCTTCCCCCAGTGCCCGGAAAGCCCAGGAGGGCAGGGCCAGCGGGGCATCCCTGGGGAAGGAAGCCCCCCGTTGACTGCGTGTCGGCTGGCCAGAGGGACTGCCAATCAGGAGCCCTGGTGACCAATACCCTTCTCTGGGGCTGACACAGCAGGAGGCCTTTTGGTCCCCACAATCACCAGGTGTGGGGGGGTTGCAGGGCCCTTCCCCCGGGGCTGCCCAGCTGGCATTCCTCGGGGGGGGGAGGGCATGCAGCTCCTCTCTGTGGTAGGCCTTGTATGGGTTCATCCCTGGTGGTGGCGGCTGCCACAGCTGCAGGCCAGTCCCCAGGGCACAGGGGGGCTTGGGGAGTGACCCCTGCTGCCCCCCCCCACCGAGAACACCCCATTGCTGCTCAGCCTCCTCCAGCGCAGGGAGGAGCCAGGGCAGAGCTGGGGGGGGAGGCAGGTGAACCCCCATTGGCTCCTTGTCGCACCAGACCCCCCACCCCACCCCACTGAAAGGCCTTCTGCCTGCCAACTGCACCTGTGGTGCCCCAGAGCCCCAGACAGCAGGGCAGAGGCTCCCTCTTCTGGGGAGTCCGTCTACTTGCTCACACTCACACACGCACACACACACGCACAGAGGGGTGGCTTTTGTTCCTCAGACTCTGGAACCCCGTTCCCTACCTGAGCCGTACGGGTAGGGCGGGATATAAATCCCAGAATAAATAAATAAATAAAAATAAATAAAAGCGCCGCTCTGCCGGAGACGGGGCAGCAAGGATCTCGCTTTCCATGCCAGCCGTCAGTGGCCAGGATCACCTCCTCCTCCCTGACCGCCCCCCCCTGACTCCCAGGCAAAGGGCGACAACCCCCTTCCCCCCCCTCGTGAAACGAAGCCCTGGTGAAGGCCCGCCCGCCATTCCTTGACACTCCCCTCCTCCTCCGTGGGGAAATGGGCCCTTTCGGAGGCATGTCTGCTTTCATGGCACATGAAGGGCTCCTTTCCCGGCTGGCTGGCTGGCTGCAGAGAGAGGCATGAAACCCTCCCTCCCTCCCACCCTTGTTGGGTGACAGTGAGATATTGAAAAAATGGTATTTAGCAGAGATAAGATAGTCCACCAGTGCCAGAGTAAAATAATTCAGACTGAGAGTCCATGTGTGATTAAAGTATAAAGTTTTTACTAAATTCTAGCATGGGAAGGGTAACTGGGATGAAAATAACAACAGAGCTAAATCGACTACATCCTTACTCTACAAAGACAAAACTAGAAGACAGAGATTATGGCAATTCTTCTTCTTCAGCAGAACACCAAACAAAGACGGGAAGAGAAGCCATAAAATGGTAATATACCTTGAC
>NW_015172564.1:339774-352211 GCF_001447785.1 Gekko japonicus | reverse complement strand
CCATCATTTTCCATTTCATCTAAATCAGTATCAGCAATATTTCTCAGGTAATGAAAACAATCCTTTTCTTCAAGCATCACATTAAATCCATTTTCACGCCAAATTTTTCCATGGCTTGGTCTGAGATCAATATTAAGACCATTTTGCATGATTCTCTTTGTGGATATGAGATTATGTATGGCTTGGGGAATCAGAACACATTCTCTGATTTCCACCATCTCATTGCAATCGTTCAAGGCATACAGTTTAACTAAACCACATCCCTCCACAGAGAGATTCCTCCCTTCTGCCCCTTGCAGAGCAGACTTCTTTTCTCTGTCCAAATCAATGAACCATTTCTCTGAATTGACTATGTGATACGCACTACCGCTATCTAGTAAAAATGAGTCATTTTGCTCATTATTCCTCTTAGTGACATAGTTTTCATGTTACTGTTCTGCTTTACAGCATCAGGCTCTCTGTACTTTTCTCTTATGGCAAACACACCCCGTTTCTCAGAGTGACCGCTTGCCTTTCCTTGGCCATGCCCCTTAGGGGGTCTGGTTTCAGAACGGTAAGATTTGGTGTGATCTCTTTGTTCTGGTAAAGTCTTTGATCTACAATGTCTTGCCATATGCCCGAATTTCCCACAGTTGCGGCAATTTATTCCTCTTTTGGCATTCTCCGGCCCCTGCCACACGGCAGGGGAAAAGCCTCTAAAGGCGGGATCCCACGGATCCCCTGGCCGCGGCGCCTTTTCTCCCCGGCACGATCAAACGCCGGGGAAAAAACACGGCCCTGACTGGGAGCCGGCCGAACTGCGCATGTCGGACCATGCGCAGTTCAGCTATGGGCCGGGGTTGTGCCGGCGCAAGGACGCGCCGGCGATCAAACGCCCTTCTTGCCGCGCCGCTTCCCCTTGAACCACCAAGGTAGGTGGTTGCAAGTTGAGGCGGATTTTCACAGGGAAGGGCCAGTTCGGGGACGGAAGCACGACGCTTCCCAGATGTTGTGGTGTGATCGCGCCGGTTTGATCCGCCCCCGAACTGTCCCGCTCCCGGCCCAAATCGCCTAGTGTGAACGGGACCTCCTTTTTATAATCAGGCTTTATGCTAAGTACAGACAAGTCATTTGCAGTCTGAGACATTTCACGTCTATGTCCTTCATCTTTTAGATATGCTAACACATATTCCAGTTTTAAGTCTTTTGTTCCCTTTAAAACAGCCACTTCATGAGAATATTCTCTGGTCAAAGAACCAAGAATCACAGCAACAACAGCTTTTTACCCTGGTGCACATTCCATACCTTTCATTGCATTATAAGCATCCATGACATAATTCAAATGTTTAAGTAGTGATTCACCATTTCTCTTTTTTGCATTTATTAATCTTTGATAAAGGAACAAGTAATTAGCATCATTTTTCGAAGCATAAGTTTGCTCGAGCTTCAACATCATTTGTTTCTTGGACATGCACTCTAAAAGTTCCTGATTAGCATTTACAGTTCCCAAAATTAAAGACATCCCGAATCCATCGTGCCCTCTGTACTTTTCAAGAGCAGCCCCAGCTGCAGGAGGATCCTCACTGAGTACAGAAATAACTCCATGAGCCTGAAGGGCATTATTTACTGATCTCTTCCACCAAGAGAAATTACTTGAGTCTAAGGTGGGAAGATTGAATGTTGGATTTTTAAAATTGTAATTCAGCAGAGTTAAAATAACTTAGCAATGCCAGAGTAAAATAATCAGACTCAGAGTCCATGTGTGTTTAAAATAGAAAAGTTTTACTACATCCTAGCATAGGGAAAGGATAACTGGGATGAAAATAACAACAGAGCTAAACAGCTACATCCTCACTTTACAAAGGACAACACTAGAAGAGCGATAATGGCTTCTGTACTTCTTCTTGGAAACAGCAAACAAAGAGAGGAAGAGAAGCCATAAAATGCTAAAACACTTTGACACTTTGCTTCCAATGAAACTCCGAGATCAGGAAGAATTTTCCCGGGCTCCTAGCATCTAAACTAGCATTGGCTTATTTAAAACATGTGATTTCCTGTAACAACACAAACAGACATTTAACCCAATATATACTAAGTGTTTTTAACATGTAACACCCAACACCCCTTCTCGAGTTAAAACACGAAAGTCATGCAAATATAAACATTCACGAAAAGTCTCAAAACGTTGCTTGTCAAGCGGCTTGGTCAGGATGTCAGCAATCATCTGGTCAGTAGGACAGTATAGCAGTTCAATCAGTCTTTGGTCTTGCAACTCTCTCACGTAGTGACATTTGAGCGCGATGGTCTTGTTCTTAGATTTGGTGCCTTCTCCTTTGCAGATAGCGATACAGGCTTGATTGTCCACAAAAAGTATTATTGGCTTTGGTTCATCTATGCCAAAGTCTTTCAATAGATGAATGATCCAGTAAAGTTCATAGCTGGCCCTTTGTGCTGATACACATTCAGCTTCTCCAGTAGACATGGCTACAATACTTTGCTTTTGACTAGTCCATGCAATTAAACTGTCTCCATAGTAGAATAAGTATCCACTTGTAGATTTTCCATCAGGTGAGGCTTTGTCCCAGTTGGCATCCATGTATCCAGTCAGTCTGGGTTCAACACAGGCTGAAATCTTAAGATTGTAATCCAAGTCTCTTAATAGCTTTCCAGTCATGCTCATTAGGTGAACTGGTCTTTCTGCACAAAATTCCAACAGCTGAAGTAATGTCTGGACGACAGATTGTGCTCAGGTACAATAATTTTCCAATTGCAGATCTGTATTCATGATTGTCTCAGTGGTTTTCCTTCAGTAAGCTTGGGATAGTCCTTATCCATTGGAGTGCTTACAGGCGTAGAGTCTTTCATTCCTATAGATTCAATAAAGTCCATGATCTTTTGCTTTTGGCTCAAAAGAAAACTTCCATCATCAGTCCTTTCAATTTGTATTCCAAGATAGTATTGTACAGTTCCCAATTGTTTCACTTCAACTTCCTTGTTCAGTTCATCAGCAATTTCTTGTACATCACTTTGATTTTGACAGCAAATAATCAAATCACTAACATGAATGAGTAGGTATTGATACTTTCCATTTTTAAGTCTTGAGAACAAGCAAGGTTCTATTATTCCTTGTTGAAAGTTCTGCTTTAGTAACAGTGGAGTCAGCTTTTCGTTCCAAGCTTTGTAGATTTCCTCATTCAGGTCTCCATTGATTAAGTAGTTTTGACATTCAAATGTCCAACATGCATGCCCCTTGAGGCTGCTATGCTTAAAAGTGTCCTGAAGGCTGTATAGTTCTCAACAGGTGTAGAAAACTCTGATAAATCAACTCCAAATTTTTGTGAGAAGTCTTTTAATGCAGGTGGTTGATTGACTTCCTTCCATTTACAAGGTTCCTTCTCTGGTTGCACACTTGCACAAATTCCATACATCGGTGGTGGTACACCTTTGGTACTCCTTGCTTGATTGTCTCACAGTGGTTGTCTCTCTTACCCTTGGCGTACCTTCTCCAGGTTCCCCTTCTGAGCTGGAACTCTCTCGTGGAGATGGACCTGCCTGTTCACAGGTGGTCTGCGCAGACTGCCAAGCGAACACGTCGAAGAAGGATACATCTGTAGGTTCCCGTGTAGTGGGTTGCACTGTGGACTCAGCTAGGTTAGAAGTCAGTAGAACATTGCTTTCATCTACATGTACCACATTGCGTACTTTAACTGAGCAAGTCTCAGGGTTTAGGATTCTGTATCCTTTTCCTCCAGAGGCATATCCCACCAGGATACCAGTCTCTGCTCTTGGGTCAAGCTTGCCTCTTTTCTCCTTTGGTATATGCGCATAAGCTTTAGATCCAAAAGCTCTTATATGTTTAAGTCCAGGCTTTCTGTTATGCCATAATTCAAAAGGACTTTTATTGGTAGCTTTTGATGGAACTCTGTTATGCAGATAAATGGCAGTGTGGACTGCTTCTGCCCAGTAAGACTCTGACAGTCCAGATTGCATTAGCATAGAACGCGCCATCTCTTGTATGGTTCTGTTTAAGCATTCCGCTGTTCCATTTTGTTGAGGTGAATAAGGAATTGTAGTCTTATGTTCAATTCCTTCTTGTTCCATGAATCTTTGGAACTCACTGCTGCAGTACTCTGTCCCATTATCTGTGAATAGCACTTCTGGCGCTTTGCCAAATTTGTTTTTAACAACAGCTACATAGTATTTAAACTTGTGAAGCACCTCATCTTTGCTTCTAAGCAGGTAGGTATAAACATATCTGGTTTTTCCTTCCAGGAAACTAACAAAGTACTTGTTACCACCAGCAGATTCTTGTATAGGACCAACTAAATCAGAGTAAACACAATCTAGAAATTTAGTGTTGGAGTCATGAGGTCTATTTTTGTAAGAGGGAGCTGTGCCTTTAGATTTTAGACAAACATCACAGCCATTTCTCATGACATCACATTCTGCTGCTTCAATATTGCATTCCTTCAATAACTGTTGCACACTCTTCACATTTCTATGTGCAAATTTTACATGCCATGCAAATAAACAGTCTTTATGATTGCATTCAGCTGATCTGGTTTGGCATACCAGCCCATCAGCTTCCTTGTCATCATTAAAATCAGCATTAGCAATATTTCTCAGATAATGAAAACCATTGTTTGCTTCCAGCATCACATTAAATCCAAATCTTTCCATAGCTTGGTCTGAGATCAACATTAAGACCATTCTGCATGATTCTCTGTGTGGATATGAGATTATTAATTGCATTAGGGATTAAAACACAGTCTTTGAGTGTAATTTCAACAACTTGGTTATCAGTGTTCAAACCGTGCACTTTGATAGATCCAGATCCCTTAACTGAGAGGGTTTCACCATCGGCCCCTTGAAGACTGGGTGTGCAGTTTCTGTCCAAGTCAGTAAACCACTTTTCAGAATTCACAATATGAAATCCACTCCCACTGTCTAACAAGAATGAATTATCTTTCATATCATACTCTTCAGTGACAGTCAATGCATGCATATTGCTCTCTTGCTTTATAACATCAGCTCTCTGCTCCTTCTCTGTTATGGCAAACACATTCCGTCTCTCAGTGTGACCGTTTGGCTTTCCTTGGCCACGCCCCTTAAGGGGTCCTGTTTCAGAGCGGTTAGTTTCAGAGTGGTTAGTTTTGGCGCGAGGCCTTTGATCCCTTTGTTCCTGCAACTCCTTTGATTTAGGCAAACTCTCTGACCGGCAATGGCGTGCGATGTGCCCAAATTTCCCACACCGAAAACATTTAACATCTCTCTTGCCATTCTTCCCCTCACAATCAGATTTAACACTTAACACCGACAAGTCATTTGTAGTTTTAAGCATTTCTCTTCTATGGCTTTCATCTTTTAAATAAGCTAGCACATGGGCCAAAGTTAAATTCTGACACGCTTTCAGAGCCGCAACCTCGTGTGCGTATTCTTTGCTTAAAGAACCAAGAATTACTCATATCAGTGCCTTATCACTCGGTTCTTCCTGTATTTCCTTGAGAGCATCGTAAGCTTCCATTATAAAACTTAAATGTTCAAGTACAGACTGGCCACTTTGCATGCGCGCATTGAAAAGCTTTTGATGGAGGAACACGTAATTAGCATCATTTTTCGAAGCATACATCTGCTTAAGCTTCACCATCATCTCCTTTGCGCTTGCACATTTTAAAAGTTCCAAATTATTTCTAGCATCAACAGAATTCATGATTAAGGACATCGCGAAGCCATCGTGTTCCTGGTATTTAGCCAGGGCATTTCCTGCTTGGGGAGGCTCGCCATCTTCCAGAACAGAAAGGGCTGAATGCGACTGTAAAGCATTCCTTATTGATCTGTTCCACCATGCATAATTATTAGAAGTTAAAATCGGAAGGTTAAAGAAAGCAAGATTTTTGTGAGCCGACATGCTGTCTATTGTAATACTCAGCCAATTGTAGAAAGTAAAGAGGAAACCGACGATCCTTTGATGTGCGTGGGACCCCGAGGCTTTTCAGCAGCGCTGGCAGGACACGGCAGGATCGCTCTCACACCCCTCCTCCTCCTGTTTCTCGCTCCGGCACTCAAGCTTCTTCGCAGGGAAAAAGATGATCCAGATCAAACGCCACGAGCTCCTTCCAACTTGAAAACACAGACATTCAGTGTGGTTCCACAGGCTCTTGGAAAAAACTGGATGTTGCCTGAACACCATAGATCCAATGCGAGTTAAAATAAAAATTTCTGTCTTAGAAAAAATTCCTAGCACACATGATTTTCTTATGAATCTGATCTCTGGCCACAGCTGAAGCTATCTGGGCCCATAACCTTTTTTGTTGGATTTTTAAAATTGTAATTCAGCAGAGTTAAAATAACTTAGCAATGCCAGAGTAAAATAATCAGACTCAGAGTCCATGTGTGTTTAAAATAGAAAAGTTTTAGTACATCCTAGCATAGGGAAAGGGTAACTGGGATGAAAATAACAACAGAGCTAAACAGCTACATCCTCACTCTACAAAGGACAACACTAGAAGAGTGATAATGGCTTCTGTACTTCTTCTTGGAAACAGCAAACAAAGAGAGGAAGAGAAGCCATAAAATGCTAAAACACTTTGACACTTTGCTTCCAATGAAACTCCTAGATCAGGAAGAATTTTCCCAGGCTCCTAGCATCTAAACTAGCATTGGCTTATATAAAAACATGTGATTTCCTGTGACAACACAAACAGACATATAACCCAATATATACTGAGTGTTTTTAGCATGTAACACCCAACATTGAAAAAAGCAAGATTCTTACCTGCAGACATAATGATTTCTCCTTTTTAATACGTTACCGAAACCTGAGAGTGATGAGGGCAACGGGCGATCTTTTGTGAGCGCGGGATTAAGCTTTTCAGTAGGAAACAGCCAGGACCGGTCTCACCCCCTTTCCTTCTTTTTTTCACTCGGCATGGGAAGAAGACAAATTCAGATCAAAACACTACAGGCTTTCTCCGACTTGGAAACACAAGCTTTTAGTCTGGTCCCACAAGTTCATGAAAAAAACAGGATGTTGTCTGAATCTCATAAATCTAATGCGAGTTAAGATAAAAATTCTGTTTTAGAAAACTCCAGCACACATGATTTTTTTTGACTTCAAGTCTGGTTGCTGCACTCTGCTTAGCTATCTGGCGCAGCTGAAGCAATCTGGGCACCCATAACCTTTGTTGGGTGATAGTGAGATATTGAAAAAATTATATTTAGCAGAGATAAGATAGTCCAGCAGTGCAGGCTAAAATAATTCAGACTGAGAGTCCATGTGTGATTAAAATATAAAGTTTTTCCTAAATTCTGGGAAGGGTAACTGGGATGAAAATAAGAACAGAGCAAAATCGACTACATCCTTACTCTACAAAGACAAAACTAGAAGAGAGAGATTATGGCTACTCTTCTTCTTCTTCAGAACACGAAACAAAGATGGAAAGATAAGCCATAAAATGGTAATACACCTTAACACTTTAGTCCCAATCAAACTCCTAGATCAGGGAGAAAATTCCCGGGCTTTCTACAGCTACAGAACATTGGTTACATGAGAAACATGTGACTTCCTGTGAGTAACATAAGCAAACATTTAACCCCAGATATACTGAGTGTTTTCGACTTGTAATACCAAACACTCTTGGAGGGCCTCCCCACCATTCCCACCTCCCCGGCCAGCCCTTGGCATCCTGGGGGGGAGGCTGGGAGGTGGGGGGGTGCAGAGCAAGGGATGGATCAGGAGAGCGAGCGGCCGGGCAAGCTCCTGGCTGCCCAGAGTGGCCCAGAGGGTCACACAACATGTCCAATCCGCTCTTCAGTCTCCGAGGAGCTGGGATCAAGCCCACCACCTCCGATTCACTGCCTGCCCATCATGCCATCCACCGGCTGTGGCAGAGGGTGAGAGAAACTGGCACCTCGCCCTCCATGTTTGGAATCAACCGCAAACAAAAAGATCTGGAAGGGCAAGGCATGGCAGGTGGGGGCTCTGTGGGACATGGACCACACAGGCACTGGCCAAGACACCCCAGACGCCTTCCACACAGCCAAGAGGCAGCAAGAGGGAACACTCTACAGGCAACTTGGGTTGGTTTTGTTTGTTTTTTTGCCGCCTGGTAGCCAAGTGGCAGATACTTTTTGTCAGACTAGGTGTGCTAGTTGAGGCCAGAGTCCTACAGGGATGCCCAGCTGAGGGTTTGGGTGCTTCTACCCTTGGTTAGCTGGTGTGGTCTCCAAATTTTACAGGGGGGAAGCAAGAGCCAATGCCACGCTGGCTGCCATTCCACCATGGCTGCGTCTCCAGAGCTCCAGCACACACAAAGGCACTTCCTGTGGGCACTGATTCCTGGGTCTTGCTCCAAATCATCCACAGGCATTGATTGCAGGCTGGCTTGCGTGTGCCGTCAAGAGAGATCCAGCACCCAGCTGCTCCTGGTCCCGAGAACGGCCCTCTCCCTTTCGGTCTGCAGTTAGCCTTGGCAGAGACATTGCTCTGACATTGCACGGGTGTGACTAAAGACACTCTTGCCACCCCATGTCCCAGGGGAAGGGCCTGGTGCCCTCTGGAGTGGGAGAGGGTTGGACTGATCTGCGGCTGGATTTGGAGCCTACGCTGTGTTCTCTGGGGCCAGCTAGAGCCCAGCTTGGGGGGTGCAATGCCCGGGGCTGCGACTGCCTGGGTGGCAGCTCCAGGTTCCTGTTGGAGGGAGAAGGCCACTCTGCTCCCCACACTTCCCTCCCTCCTGCCTCCCTGGAGTGGCCCACAGCATAGCGAGCTATCACCTCAGAGGAGGGGCACTGGCCCGCGTCCAAGGCCTGGCCAGAGGGCTGCTCTTGGCGTGGCAGAGGAGCCTCGGAGTGTGTAGCCAAGATGGCGCCACATGGACCTCACCAGCTGGGGGGGGAGCAAAATGCCACTCTTGTTTTGGAGAGCAGGCCAGGCCTGGGTGGGGGTGGCCAAGGCAGCAGGTCACCCACCCACCCACCCCCGCCGCCTGTCTGGTGGAGGACTCCTGGAAGGCCGCAGGGCAGCCCATTCCTGGGAGGACAGGCCTTCCACCTGGCCTGGCAGCACCACCCCAGGAACTCTGGGACTCCTCCCTGGGAGAGGGAGAGAAAGGCCCCCCGCGGGGCAGGCAGGAGGACGACCAGGAAGGCCGCCAGCCTCCAGGTCCCACGATGACAGCCGATGGATCTCCAGGCGACAGAGGTCAGCCTCCCCCGGAGAGGAAATGGCCCCTTTGGAAGGGGGACCGGAAGCCTCCCCACCCCCAAACCCCGCCCTCTTCAGGCTCCACCCCCAGAATCTCCAGGTGTTTCCCAACCTGGATCTGGCAACCCTAGCTGCCAACCCCCAGGTGGAGCCTGGAGGAAATGGGGACTTGGTGGCATCGTGCCCCCACCTTGGCAGCCCAGGCTCTCCCTCCCTCTCGCTCTTGGCCTCCCTTCCCCCTTTGCAGGGTTGTCGTGAAGGTAAAATGGGGAAGGGAGAGTTCCCCGGGGGGAAGGGTGGGATAAAAACGTGTGCATCAACTAGCCACTGGCCAAGGAAAGGAGGGAGGGTGCCAGCCCCTGCTCCCCGGGATCCCTGGGAGGTTCCAGCCCCAGCAGCAGCCCCAGGCCCACGAGGAGCCAGGCGGGGCTGGAAGGTGAGCGTGCCCGGCTAGCTCTATGTGCCTGGGGCCAAAGCCCTTCCCAGGAGCGCCGCCCTTTCCTTTCCTTTCCTCTTGGGGCGGAAGCCGCTGCCTCCCTCCCTCCCTCCCTCCCTCCCAGCCGGGCATGTGTGGGCAAGGGCGGAAGCCTCGTGGTATTTCCACCTCCAGTGCTAAACTCGACTTCCCCGCCAAGGTGCTGAGCAAACAAGCAGCTGCGCCACCCTCCAGGCCCCGCAGTGCCAAGCCAAGCCCCTGGCCTGGATCCGGACCAAGGTTCCCATTTGCAGAACAGAACAGAACAGGGAGGGATCTCCAGGTGACGCTACTCTGGCAGGAGAGGATCCAGCCCCCTCTCTCCTCCGGGGAGCATCAACACGTGGGTGGGAGGAAGACAAGGATACAGCGTTGGCACACTGAGAGCCCCACCTCTGGTCAGGTTGGCACTACAAACTTCATCAGCCAGAATGGAAACAGGGCAAACTTTGCAGGCATCCAGAGGAAGGGAGGAGACGTCAGCTGGGGGTGCAAGTCCTTGCCCGCCAAAGAGCCATGAAAAGGCGGATCTCCCCCCCCCCATCCCGCACACACACACACACACACACACACACACACACACACACACACACACACACAGAGTTGTGATACTGGGAGCCTTTGCATTGTGAAGCATCTGCCTAGAGACTGAAAATCACCCAATTCTTCATCTGTGCCCCTTGGGTGCTCGAGGCAGACGGAGCCACAAGCTCCAGAACAATTCTGGCCCTCTCCGAGCACACAGGTGGGTTCCCTGCCGCCGCCGCCACTGGCTCCTTCCCCCCACGGCCTGTGACGCAGAGGGACCTCACGCATCCCTTTCTTCACGGCGTGGCGACTCTTACTTGTTGCACGTCATTTGTGAGCTCCTCCTGCCTTCATCCCATGGGAGCCTCCCTCCATCCGTGGTGAGACCAGAGCGGCCTGCTGGATCAGACTCCTCGTCTGCAGGGCCACCGCAAGGCATGCGCAGGCAGCTAGCCAACGGGCTCCCACAGAGCAGAGCCCCTTTTGCCGGCACCGTCCGGCCACCGGGCTACCCCCCCCCCGCCCCTTGTCTCTCTCTCTCTCTCTCTCATCTCATCCCTCCCCCCAACGGTCCTGCCCGGAGCAGACGGGATTGGGCCTCATCTGCCATTTCCTCCTCAGCTGTGCACGCCGGCCCCTGGCTCTGGGGGCACCCTGCACAGTTGCGGTCCCAGCAGTGCAGGCGAGACTTCAGGCCTAAGCTGGGGAGGAAGCTGCTGCTGTCCGGAGAAAGTTTTCCTCGGCAACTGGAGACCCCTGTGGCCACCCTCTGGCCTCCCTCCCTCCCTCCCCATGGGCAGGGCCACCTGGGTGCCGGGCACAGAGCCTGGCGGAGGCCCTGTCTGCTGAAGGCCCCTCCAGGGCTGCAGGTGCCTCCCATCCTCGCTCTGGCTCGGCCCTCCGCCATCCCGGCCTTCACCACCTCCGAAGGGTGCCTCTCTTGGAGGAGGGTCAGGGAGCGCCTGACCGACCGCCGAGTGGCCCAGAGAGGCTGTCAGCGGAGAGCGGGCGCCACTCTCTCCAGTGGGCCGCTCGGTGCCGCGGAAGGGCCTGCCCGCCCTGAGCTCCTCCCACTACGAGGGCACGCCCTTTGCCCGCCCTTTGCCGGGCAGCTCAAAAGGTGCCAGAGGCCTCCTCCTCCTTGTCCTGGTGCCCCTTCCGGCCTGACTGGCTCTCCAGAGAGCTGCTCCAAGGCAAGAGGGGAGCCCCAGCTGACAGAGTACATCTTTTTCTGCCATGTCGCATCTGTAGGGGCTGGGAAACGCCCTCAAGTGGGAATCGTCCAAGACTCCTTTGCAAATTCAAAGTGACCCAGCCCACCCAGCCCACCCAGGCCTTGATCGGATGGTAAGAGATTGTGGGGGTGTGGGGGGGGCATGTCTTGCAGACCCTGCTTGTTCTGGGGCCCAGGAACTTTGTGGCGAGATGTCGGAGCAGTGGTGGCCAAGCAGGGCAGCTGCTGCAGGTGTGTGCTTGCGGGTAATTAGTGGCCCTCGCCAAGTTCACACTGATCATGGATCTTGGTCTTGCAGCTGGTTATGGACAAGGAGGGGCTGGGGGACCAGACCAATGGATTGTGGACCACTCCGGTTTCTCCAGCAGTAATTTCAAGCAATTAAAATGCCTCCCTCAGAGATTCAGAAGGGAACTCATGTGCCCCGTAAGGGGAGACCACCTCCAAGTGGCCACTGGAAGAAGTCCAGGTATGGCACCCAACTTTGCCAGTCCTGTGGTAGCTCTTGCACGAGCGGGGGGGGGGGGGGGGGAGTGAGGTGCCTGGGCCTCCGCCCTCTCTCCTTCTCTTGGGTTCTACGTGGCACTGGAATTTCTTGCTCCCATGGCCAACTTGGGTGCTGGGTGTCCGGCTGATAGTGTCAACAGCAGACAGAGAGCCTTTAGAGACAGACAGCCCCAACAGCGCCGTGTCCCGCCAGGATGGCAGAGCCAGTGTCCTGCCGCTCTAGGCGGGGGGTGGGTGGGGTGGGGGTTGGAACCATCCTTCCAGAATTACGAGCAGGCCTGGCTTCACCACGGAGCCTTCCTTGGCAGTCCCCATCCTCCGGTAGATGTGTCTGGATCAGTCCAGGGCCCCGTCTTTCTGCGACACAACTGGAGTCCTCCTCCCCTCCGCACCCAGCTGTGAGGGATCTCCGCACGCTGTGCCAAGACAGGTGCTTACCCTGCAGCAGACAAGCAAGGCCAGCAGGAGCTGCCCTAAGACGGGACAGGCCAAGCAGGGGCTCCCTTCCT
>NW_015172564.1:337608-339759 GCF_001447785.1 Gekko japonicus | reverse complement strand
CCCCCCCGCTTCCCCTCCCCATCCCTCCAGCCTCACCAAGCCCCCCCCCAACTCACCCTGCCTGGGCACTCCTGCCTGAGGAGAGCGGCTCACGGCCTCTTCACAGACCTCCTCCCATGAAGGCAGGCTGGGCTCCAGACCCCACGGAGGAGGAGTGGAGTGGAGTCCCCTTGCCCAGTCGGATCTCCTTCAGGGAGCCCTCCTGCCTCCGTGCCCTTCCTGCCAGGCCGGGGGCGGCTGCTGCTTGGAGGCCCACTGCCAAGGCAGGCTGCTGGGCCCAGCCAGGTGGCTTCACTGAGAGGCAGACGCAACACTTTCTGGGATGCAAACAGAGGCTCTTTCTTACCGCTGGGCCCCTGAACCTGTTGGATTCTCTGGACGGGTCCTGCCAGGGAACCACGGGAAAAGCCGCAGGGCGCTCAAGGCTCTAAGGCGGCTGAGCCGGGGCTGGGGGTGGCCCACGGAGGAGGAGCCGGCAGTCAGCTCTCAAGACTAGCAGGCAACTTTTATTGGAGGAAACACATGCTGGAGAGGGCAGGAAAGAGAGAGGGAGGAGAGATCCCCTACAAACAAAGGCTGACTCGACGGTGCGGGATGCTCCGGGGTGCAAGACGGAGAGATCGGGCGCCTTCCTTTGGGGTGTGTGCGAGGGAGGAAGCGGAGGACGCTGCCCCTCCTCAGAGTAGCACCCTACCTCAGAGGAAAGGAGCAGGGAGCAGGAAGGGAAGGATGCTCCGTGGGTCCTCCTGACCCCTCCGTCTGTCTGAACTCTTTGGTGCCACCTCTCAAGTCTGAGGCAGGAGACAGCGCCAAAGTCCTCCACGTCCACCAGGAAGGAGGGGAAGTGGCAGGAAGTGATGCTGCGGGGGGGGAGGTCCCCGAGGGGGGGAGGGGTCTGGCCAGGCCAGAGTCAGGCAGGCAGGTGAGGCTACAGACACTCGCTCTTCCATTCCCCCCCCCCACAGACACACCTGGGGCAGTGGAGGCAAGAAGAGCCAGGGCTTCACGGGGTTGCCAGCAAGCCAGCGCTCCCCCAGGGTGGAAGGGACGGGGGGGGGGACACACACACACACACACCGTGTTTTCCAGCTTCTTCCTTTGCATGGGATTGGTTCATTATTCATGACTGGGATGACCCGGGTTGCTTCAGGTCAGTTTGGAAAGTCCCTTCCAGGCCCACCAGAGTAGGTCCCCAGGAGAACCAGTGGGGAGGGCCGGTGGGCCTGGCCCAGCCTTCCCCCACCCCGCCCCCCGCTGGCTGGGTGCTCCTCCCTCCCTCCCTCCCGCTCCCTGCCCCCTTGGCTTTGCAGCCAGCCCAGAGGAAGACAGGAAGGCCTGGCGTGATCTGGTCCATGGGGTCGCGAAGAGTCGGACTCGACTGTGCGACTGAACAACAACAGTGGGGGAAGCCCCCCCCCCCCCGTCCCAGTGGGTGCCTTCCAAGATCTGGTCCCCCCCCCCGGGCTCTGGTAGGTCTCACGGTGGTTGTTCTTAAGGGTGGGGAGCACTGCTTTTCCTCCCCAGGAGAGGAGCCCAAAGTGGCTCCTTGCCAATCAGATAACCAGCCGGGGAAATCACAATGCACAAAATCAAACGGAAGTCTGCATGATATCACCAGAACCGACAAAACATTTCAATCAAGGACTGGCGGAGAAAGCCAAGTTGGCTCTCTTTCCAGAGAGGGAGGGTGGGGTGGGGAGACCAGGTTTGTGAATCAGCGTGAAGCGATGCTTCCCCCCCCCCGCCCCAAGGCAGACAGGGGTTGGGGGGGTCACCCACACCAAGGAATGCAAGCAGGACTGGGTGTCCGCAGGCTGCAAGACTAACCCTGGGGGGAGGGGCCCCTGGGAAACGGGGGGGGCAGCTGGCTCCCAAGCTGCTGCAGGGGGGGGGAAGGCAGAGTGGCTGACAGGAGAGAGGCTGCCCTGGTTTCTCCTTCTGCTCCCCACCCACCCCAGCACGTGGTCTTCGCTTGGGTCCCCCACTCCCCACTTCCCTTCTGTGCCTGGGTCTGCACACACGGACGCAGCGTGGAGGCAGGCCCTTTGCACTGACTATTTTAATAGATGAACCCCTTCCCTTTCCAGCTGGTGGGCTCCGGGAAAGCTGGCTGGGTGCTGGGGGGGTGGGGGGACAGCCTGACCTGTCTCT
>NW_015172564.1:330025-337479 GCF_001447785.1 Gekko japonicus | reverse complement strand
TCATTTGCATATTAAGCGACACACCCCTAATGTAGCCAATCCTCCAAGAGTTTACAGTAGCTCCTGTAAGAAGAGCTCTGTAAGCTCTTGGGGGATTGGCTACATTAGGGGTGTGTGGCCTAATATGCAAAGGAGTTCCTGCTACAAAAAGAGGTTGGTTTCCAATCAGACTATTAGGTTAGCTCCAAAGTTTCCGGGCATTCTATTGTCTAAACAGATTGGTTACAAACAAACATGTGACTTCCTGTTGATCATAACAAACATCATTAACCCTGTAAATACTGAAGTGTTTTGACTTGTAACACCCAACACCCCTTCTCAAGTTACAACACTGAAGTCATGCAAGTTCAGTCAACACACACACACCCCCGGGTTCCAATGCCCCGGGAGCTGGCTGGGGGGCCCTGTGGCCCCTGCACGCACTGAGCCAAACCTTCCTCAAAGGGGTGTCGTAAGGGGAGGATGGCGTCCCTTGGGGTAAGGACTGGCCTAGCGGCACGCTGCCTCTCCTCACTTGGGTTCACGACAGGGGCATGGCGGGCAGCCCTGGAGGAGAAGCAGGGGGCTTCCTGTGATGGTCGGAGATTCGGACTGAGGAGAGCCGGGTTCGAATCCCCGCCCTGCCACGGAGCTCACTGGGCGGTCTGGGCCAGCCGGTCTGACTCAGCCTGACCACCCTGTCCAGAGCAAGAAATCCATCAGCCTCATGATATAAGGAAAGATGGACTCACATCCTAGCGGTATCTGAAGAAGTGAGCCGTGCCTCATGACAGCTCCTGCCCCGCCACAAATGTTGTGAGTCTTGAAGGTGCTCCTGGACTCTCTGGCTCTTCTCCTGCTACAGACAGACTGACACCACTGCCCATCTTGATCTGTCTCCATGGAAGGCACGGAGTTTAGCCGCACAGAACGAAAATCCATCAGCCTTGTGATATAAGGACGGACGGACCCCCATTCTGAAGAAGTGAGCCGTGACCCACGAGAGCTCCTCCCCGGCCACAACTGTTGGTAGTCTTGAAGGCGCTCCTGGACTCTCTGGCTCTTCTCTCCTGCTACAAACAGACTCACACGGCGACCCATCTGGATCTACCTGTTAGGGTTATTGTGGGATGGTTGCTGTTGTCCAGTCGCACAGTCGAGTCTGACTCTTCGTGACCCTCCTGTCTTCCGCCGTCCTCTGGAGTTTGCTCGTTTCCACATCCGTTGCATCGGTGACACTGCCTGACTGTCTCCTCCTCTGCCGTCCCCGTCTTCTGGCTGTGGGATGGGCAACAAATAAACAGCTGCCCTAGGTGGTGGCTTCTGACCCAGAGCGCGGGGGGCCAGGGGGGCCGTGGGATCCCTGACTCTGCAAGGGGCAGATTCTCTTGGACACCTCAGCAAAGCGGATCTTTCCATAGCGGATCTTTCCTGGAATCTGCCGACAGATTCCTCCTCAGGGGGGCGACAGAAAAGTCTCCTGTGGTGTCCTCCACTCAGAGCTTATCCACAGCTGCGCACAAGTCCTGGCAGGCAAGGAGGGATCGGCCGGCCTGGTGTGACCCAAAGGCGGCTCAGAGCATCCGAACACACCAGGCCTTCCAGGGACTCCCAAATCAGTCCCAAAACAAGGCTCAGCAAGGATTCCTTTCTTGTCTCGCCCACCCCCTCCCAGCCTGAGCAGTTGTGGGGTTTTTTGCATTTCTGTTGGCGCTCCCCCCCCCCCGGCCCAGAGTCTGGGCCCATCCCCCGTGGTGCCCTCCAAAGGAGCCGGCCAAGGGGGGCGGCTGAGCCAGCTGCTCCCAATTACCTCCTCTGAACTGGCCCCTCCAGCGCCTCTGCGGCCTGTGAGCGTCTGCTCGGCTCTGCTCGGCTCTCTCCTGGAGCACAACAAAGTCCCCTGACCTTTCCGCAGCCACCACAATAGCCAGCCAGCCAGCGAGGAAGTGGCTCTTTGACAAATGCACTTTGTAATGGGCTCTGGTCTTTCTCCTGCGGCTGGTGGAACGGTTAATGTCTTAAGCTGCAGCCCCACCGAGGCCAGCACTCAGGATTAATTTAAGTTGCCAATTAATCACCCCAAATGGTCGGGTTTGTCATCACTTCCTAATGGGAAGATGTTGATGCATCCCACAGAATTTGCAAAGAGGGATTTGGCATGCTCTCAGCTGGCCCCGTCCCCTGGCTTTCCAAGAAGAACAGCGCAAAACAGAAAATCCTTGGCATTTTGCTTTGAAAAGGAACACGAACAGGCACGGGAAGGGGGGGGGGCACTGGCCAGCACCCATCTACCTGGCAGCTGCTCTGAAGGGCTTGCAACAGCAGGGCTCCCCCCCCACACACACACACAGCTCTGCCGGCTCCAAAACCTGTTTCACAGGCTCAGGGTCAGGCCCGGAAGGTGAGAAACAGGAACGATGAACTGCAGGCGTCTCAGCTCACTCAGAGTGTCTTTCCCTTCCCCGCAATGGATACATTACAATCAGTGTCCACATGCACAGACACAAAACTAGGGCTTGGCCTTCTGGATGGGGGGGGGTTTAACACCTTAGGTTCCCTCTCCGGAGAAATCAGCCCCTTGGGGCAGACTCAGACAGGTCCCCCCTCTCCACGGGCGTGGGGGCCTTAGACCTCTCCCTGCTCCTTGTGACCCTGGCTGCCGTCAGGGAGAGGCAGGACTCTGCAGAGCAGGGTGGCGTGGAAGAGTCAGACTGCGGAGCGAGGCCCTTCCCAGGCACCCAACCAGCCGTCTCCTCTGTGGAAAGAGGGGCACCCTTTGGCTCCACCCTGTGGAGGCGGCCACCCTTTGGCTCGCCGAGACCTGCCCCCTGCCCCCGGACGGTCAGTCTGTGGGTGGGGGGCGCTGCTACTGGGCCATCCCTCCCGCGGAAGACATGGCGGCCTGCCAGGCCCCAGAAGGAAGTCCTCCTTCTTGTGCAGGAAGTCAGTCAGAGAGGTGGGTCTCCTGGAAGACGCCGGCTGCCTGCGTTCCCTCGCCTGCACACTGCAGCCATCTGAGCCAGGAAGTCATGGGTGAGAGCAGCCCATTATCTCAGCGGTGGCTCATAATGAGCTCTGTGGGCTCAGGAATCAGAGCGGCGCATGGTGCATGCCTTCTACGCACCCGCGTGCCACCCGGTCTTGGCTGGCATCCTCATTTAACTTTTATTGACAATTAATACCGCGGGAAGAACCGTCGCTGTTGTGTCAGGGAAACATAACATTGCTTTATGGCCTCATCAATTAGATGCTTCTGGAAACAATGGGACTTTGGGCCGGGTGCCAGATGCCCCCTGTGTGCCTGCCACCTCCTGATCTTGGAGCTGCCGCTGCCAGCGAAGCTCTTCCTCTGGAGCCCGACATACCACGCGGCTGTGACGGGTGGAGGTCAGCCCCGCCACAGCCGCAGCTCCGTACTTGGGGGGTCCCCAGCACTTCCAGGAGGCCCCTCCCGGGGAGGACAACATCTCGGCCAGGCATCAAGCTGGCGCTCAGCTTCTCCCCAGTTCCCCGCGGTGGAGGGGGGCTGCGCTCGGTGTCCTTCCCAAAACCAGGGTCTCCGGCCCAAAGAGGAGATAGGCAAGGCTATCTCCGACCTCCCCGTTTAGGTGCAAAAAAAGCTGGTGGCTGGCATGGCGTTGGCAAAGCAGGCGTTTCCTTCACAGGGACACGCTTGTGTGCGTTCCATGTGGCTGCTGGGGATGCCAGGGCAGGGCAGTGGCACGTGGCAGGGTTCCACATAGTTTCTTGGCCCAGACCTGGGACAGCAGCCACCCACACACACAGAGAGACACACCCCGGGGGAATTCTCCCCCAATTTTTAAAAAGTCACCAACTGGCTATCATTATTGTGGTATAACACGGTAACAGTCTGTGTATCAGATTCTCTGAATGCCCAGTTTTCAGTTTTAAAGCAGTCCTCTTGCCCTTCTCGTTGCAAAGATATGAGCAGAAAGGCACATCTCCCCAACTAAAAGGGCCACAGACCTACTTTTCTAAAAAGTGAGAGATGAGAATTCATAGAACCTGAGACACCGATTCTCGTTAATTAATAATTTTAATCAATTATTTATTAATTGTGATTAATAAACATTAATGATGCGGTCATGAGATTCAACGGCTGATTTTTTTCCCCCAAACCCTCTGCCTCTTGTCAGGGGAAATGGCCGCCACGGCCACCAAGCAAGGAAAATGGCCAAGGGACGCAAGCCAGACAGGGGGGAGAGTCGGGCTTTCCCACCCACAGGGGTGCCAACCTGAACGTCCTACAATCTTTCCCAAAGCATGTCAGCAAAGCAGATTTGGGGAACACTGAATTACAGAGAGGGAAAACCCAGGAGGTACACAGAAACACCAGGATACTCTGCAGTAGCCAGAAAGGGGAAAAAAGACTTCCCAGGCTGAGACAACTTGTGTGTAAGAGACGTCTTGCATGATAAGATCATCCAGAGAGCCCTTCTGGATCAGACCACTGAGGGCCCATCTAGTCCAGCCTCCCGTCTCACACAGGGGCCAGCCAGTTCCTCTGGAGGGCCTGCAACAGGGCAGGGAGGCCAAGGCCTTCCCCTGATGAGAACCTCAGAAGAGCCCTGCTGGGTCAGACCAGGGAGGGTCCATCCAAGTCCAGCATCCCATCTCACACAGGGGCCAGCCAGTCCCTCTGGAGGGCCAATAACAGGGCAGAGAGGTCGAGGCCTTCCCCTGAGAAGAACCTCAGAAGAGCCCTGCTGGAGCAGCCCAGTGAGGGTCCATCCAGTCCAGCCTCCCGTCTCACACAGGGGCCAGCCAGTTCCTCTGGAGGGCCTGCAACAGGGCAGAGAGGCCGAGGCCTTCCCCCGATAAGAACCTCAGAAGAGCCCTGCTGGATCAGACCAGGGAGGGCCCATCTAGTCCAGCCTCCCGTCTCACACAGGGGCCAGCCAGTTCCTCTGGAGGGCCTGCAACAGGGCAGGGAGGCCGAGGCCTTCCCCTGATAAGGAACCTCAGAAGAGCCCTGCTGGGTCAGACCAGGGAGGGTCCATCCAAGTCCAGCCTCCCATCTCACACAGTGGCCAACCAGTTCCTCTGTAGGAGGTCCAGCAACAGGGCATAGAGGCTGAGGGCTTCATAAGAAGAGCCCTGCTGGATCAGAGCAGCGCTCCTTCTCGTTCAGCATCCTGACTCACATGGTGGCCAACCAATTCCTCTGGACGGTCAACAACAGGGCCTAATAAGAACACAAGAAGAGCCCAGCTGGATCAGATCACTGAGGGGTCCACCTAGTCCAGCGTCCTGCCTCACACAGTGGGAGCCAACCAAAAGGCACCATATGCCTCTCTGCCCTGGTGTTAGACCTCCAAAGGAACTGGTTGGCCACTGTGTGAGCAGCCAAAAAAGGGGGGGGAGCCAGTGTACAGTGCAAGAACCAAAAAAAAGAACACCACTTGGCAAAAAATAACTTACAAGCAAATAAGCAAATATAATGATCAAATAAGCATAACAGCAAGTATAATGTAAATCAAATAAGCATAACAACAAGTACGATATAAATCAATGGGCCAAAGTGCAGTGATAAATTATAATAGAAACAGTCACAGTCTTCTCCAGCATAGAGGCAATATAAAAGTCCAAATTGGAGTGCCAATCATCAAATTTTCTGAGCCATCAAAAGCCGACGCGTAATCCGGATGCCTGAAGCCGCGTTTCGAATTATCCTTATTCAATCCTCCTTGACTGACCATTCTGGCTTAGCATATGCCAGTTTTTGAGACTGGGTCCCATTACAGCCATGCTTGAATAAGAATAAGAATAATTCGAAACGCGGCTTCAGGCATCCGGATTACGCGTCGGCTTTTGATGGCTCAGAAAATTTGATGATTGGCACTCCAATTTGGACTTTTATATTGCCTCTATGCTGGAGAAGACTGTGACTGTTTCTATTATGATTTATCACTGCACTTTGGCCCATTGATTTATATCGTACTTGTTGTTATGCTTATTTGATTTACATTATACTTGCTGTTATGCTTATTTGATCATTATATTTGCTTATTTGCTTGTAAGTTATTTTTTGCCAAGTGGTGTTCTTTTTTTGGGTTCTGGCCACTGTGTGAGGCAGAAGGCTGGGTTTCCTTCTAGGTTTCCTCTACCAAACTTGCTGAAGTTTCTAGCAAACTCCCCCCCCCCTACGTTGTCAAAGTCTGGTGTGATCCAGAGTCAGGTGTGACCCAGGGAAGGACAATGAGGGGGGGTGAAGCACATGGCAGGAACGTCACTGAGAGAAGAGCTCTCATTACTTCTCTGTTCCCTCTTTTGAAAGTTCCCTATTTTGAAATCAAATGTTACTGTTTGGTACTTTTTTGTTTGGTACTTGTTTGGTACTGTTTTGAAATCAAATGTTACTGTTTGGTACTTTAGGGGTAACTTCCCATTGACATGAATGTGGTACTTAATAGCATTGTGGTCACTTTTCCCAACTGGTGCAACAATCTCTACATCTCTCTCTAGGTCTTGAGCCCTGCTCAGGACCAAGTCCACAACTCTTCTCTTTGGCTCTGTGCCCAACTGTTCTATTGCAGTCATCTAAGATGTCTAGGAATCTCGTGTCTACAAAGTCTTTCAGTAGATGAATAATCCAGTAGAGTTCATAGCTGGCACTTTGTGCTGATACACATTCAGCTTCTCCAGTAGACATGGCCACAATAGTTTGCTTTTGACTAGTCCGTCCAATCAAATTCAATCAAACTGTTTCCATAGTAGAACAAGTATCCACTTGTAGATTTTCCATCAGGTGAGTTTTTGTCCCAGTTGGCATCCATGTATCCAGTCAGTCTTGGTTCATCACAGGCTGAAATTTTAAGTTTGTAGTCCAAAGTTCCTTTTAGGTATCTTGCCAGTCTCTTAATGGCTTTCCAGTCATGCTCATTGGGTGAACTGGTCTTTCTGCACAAAAGTCCAACAGCTGAAGTTATGTCTGGACAACAGATTGTGCTCAGATATAATAATTTTCCAATTGCAGATCCGTACTCATGATTGTCTTTCAGTGGTTTTCCGTCAGTAAGTTTGGGATAGTCCTTATCCATTGGAGTGCTTACAGGAGTGGAATCTTTCATTCCTATAGATTCAATAAAGTCCATGATCTTTTGCTTTTGGCTCAAAAGAAAACTCCGATCCTCAGTTCTTTCAATTTGTATTCCAAGGTAGTACTTTACAGTTCCTAATTGTTTCACTTCAACTTCTTTGTTCAGTTAATCCGCTATTTCTTGTACATCTCCTTGATTTTGACAACAAATAATAAAATCATCAACATAAATGAGTATGTATTGATACTCTCCATTTTTAAGTCTTGAGAATAAGCAGGGTTCTGCTATTCCTTGTTGAAAGCCCTGTTTTTGTAGCAGTTTAGTCAGCTTTTCGTTCCAGGCTTTGGCTGCTTGTTTTAGTCCATAGACGCTTTTGTTGAGTTTACACACTAGGTCTTCTTGTCCTTCTGTTGA
>NW_015172564.1:320146-329965 GCF_001447785.1 Gekko japonicus | reverse complement strand
CCCTTGGTACTCCTTGCTGATTGTCTCACAGTGGTTGTCTCTATTACCCTTGGCGTAGCTTCTCCTGGTTCCCCTTCTGAGCTGGAACTCTCTCGTGGAGATGGACCTGCCTGTTCACAGGTGGTCTGCGCAGATTGCCAAGCGAACACGTCATTGAAGGAGACATCTGTAGGTTCCTGAGTAGCAGGTTGCACTGTGGACTCAGTCAGGTTAGAAGTCTGTAGGACGTTGCTTTCATCAACATGTACCACATTGCATACTTTAACTGTGCAAGTCTTAGGGTTCAGGATTCTGTATCCTTTTCCTCCAGAGACATATCCCACCAGGATACCAGGTTCTGCTCTTGGGTCAAGCTTGCCTCTTTTCTCCTTTGGTATATGTGCATAAGCTTTAGATCCAAAGGCTCTTATATGTTTAAGTCCAGGCATTCTGTTATGCCATAATTCAAAAGGACTTTTATTGGTAGCTTTTGATGGAACTCTGTTATGCAAATAGATGGCAGTGTGGACTGCTTCTGCCCAGTAAGACTCTGAAAGTCCAGCTTGCATTAGCATAGAACGCGCCATTTCTTGGATGGTTCTGTTTAAGCGTTCTGCTGTTCCATTTTGTTGAGGAGAATAAGGAATTGTAGTCTTATGTTCAATTCCTTCTTGTTCCATGAATCTTTGGAACTCACTGCTGCAGTACTCTGTGCCATTATCTGTGAACAGCACATCTGGCGCTTTGCCAAATTTGTTTTTAACAGCAGCTACATAGCATTTAAATTTGCCAAGCACCTCATCTTTGCTTTTAAGCAGGTAGGTATAGACATATCTGGATTTTCCTTCCAGAAAACTGACAAAATACTTGTTGCCACCAGCAGATTCCTTTATTGAACCAACCAAATCAGAGTAGACACACTCTAGAAACTTGGTGTTGGAGTCATGAGCTCTATTTTTGTAAGAGGGAGCTGTGCCTTTAGACTTTAGGCAAACATCACAGCCATTTCTCATAACATCACATTCTGCTGCTTCAATATTGCATTCCTTCAAAACTTTTTCACACTTTTCACATTTCTATGTGCAAACTTTACATGCCATGCAAATAAACAGTCTTTATGGTTGCAATCCGCTGATCTGGTTTGGCATACCAGCCCATCAGCTTTCTTCTCATCAAAATCAGCATCAGCAATATTTCTCAGATAATGAAAACCATTCTTTTCTTCAAGCATCACATTAAATCCATTTTTACTCCATATTTTTCCATAGCTTGGTCTGAGATCAACATTAAGACCATTCTGCATGATTCTCTTTGTGGATATGAGATTATTAATTGCTTGGGGAATCAAAACACATTATTTGAGTATAGTCTCAACAACTTCACCATCATTGTTCAAAGCACACAGTTTAATTGAACCACAACCTTCAACAGAGAGGCCTTTCCCTTCAGCCCCATGAAGAGCTGGCTTATCGTCTCTGTCCAAATCAGTAAACAATTTGTCTGAGTTTACAATGTCATATGCTCTGCCACTGTCTAGTAAGAATGAGTCATTTTGCACATAAATTCCCTTAGTGACAGATAAGGCTTGCTTATTACTGTTTTGCTTCACAACATCATTCTCTCTGCACTTTTCTGTTATGGCAAACACACCTCGTCTCTCAGTGTGACTGCTTGCCTTTCCTTGGCCACGCCCCTTAGGGGATCCTGTTTCAGAGCCGTTAGTTTTGATGCGAGGCCTTTGTTCTGTTTGATTTTGGCAAACTCTTTGATCTGCAATAGCGTGCCATGTGGCCAAATTTCCCACATCTGTGGCACTTGAAATATCTTTTGCCATTTTTCCTCTCACAATCAGATTTTATGTTTAATACAGACAAGTCATTTGCAGCTTGGGACATCTCCCGTCTATGCCCCTCATCTCTCAGATATGCTAGCACATATTCTAAAGTTAAGTCTTTTGTGTTTTTCAGAGCTGCTACCTCGTGTGCGTACTCTTTGCTTAAAGAACCAAGAATCACAGATATAACAGCCCTTTGACTGGGTGCCTCTTGCATTTCCTTGAGAGCATCATAAGCATGCATGACATAATTCATCATTTTTCGAAGCATAGGTTTGCTCAAGCTTTACCATCATTTGCTTTGTGGTTATGCATTTTAAAAGTTCTTGATTATCTTTAGCATCAACAGAGGCCATGATTAAAGACATCCAAAAGCCAACATGCTCTTGATACTTAGGGCATTTCCCGCTTGGGGAGGGATATCTTCTAGAACAGAAAGAGCTCCATGCGATTGGAGAGCATTCCTTATAGATCTGTTCCACCAAGCAAAATAGTTAGAGTTTAAAGTCGGGAGGTTGAAAAACTCAAGGTTTTTGTGAGCAGACATGCCTCTTATTTATACTTTACCAAGTGCAGAGAGTAGTGGGGTAGAATGACGATCCTTCTGATGTGCGCGGGACTTGAGGCTTTTTTTAGCTGCGCCGGCAGGAAATGGCAGGATCGATCTCACTCCCCTCCTTCTTTCACTTCACTTTCTCGAGCTTCAGTTCGCACAGAAGAAGATGATCTCAGATCAAACGCCACAAGCTCTTCTCAGCTTTAAAACACAGACATTCAGTCTGGTCTCACAAGCTCATGGAAAAAGGAGCTGGATGTTGCCCGAACGCCATAGATCCAATGCGAGTTAAAAAAAAAATCTATTTAAAAAAAAATTCCTAGCACACATGATTATTTCTTGACTCTGTGCTGGCTGCTGCACTCTGCTCTGCTTTCTGCCACTGCGGGAGCGAAGTCTGGGCCCATAACCTTTTGTTGGGTTTAAACAGGAAAATTGGTATTTAGCAGAGATAAAATAGCTTAGCAGTGCCAGAGTAAAATAATTCAGACTCAGAGTCCATGTGTGATTAAAATAGAAAGTTTTTACTACATTCTAGCATGGGGAAGGGTAACTGGGATGAAAATAACAACAGAGCATAATCGGCTACATCCTTACTCTACAAAGACAAAACTAGAAGAGGGATTATGGCTGTTCTTCTTGTTCTTTAGAACACCAAACAAAGACGGGAAGAGAAGCCATAAAATGCTAAAACACCTTGACACTTTACTTCCAATCAAACTCCTAGATCAGGGAGAAATTTCCCAGGCTTCCAGCATCTAAACTAACATTGGTTACATGAAACACATGTGACTTCCTGTGAGCAACACAAACATTTAACCCCAGATATACTGAGTGTAATTTAACTTGTAATACCCAACATGGAGGATAAGTCTATCAATGGCTACTAGCCATGGTGACTGAGGGGAACCTCCATGTTCAGAGGCAGTCAACCTCTGAACCCCAGAGCCAGGAGGCAACACCAGGGGAAGGCCTCAGTGTTGGGTGTTACAAGTCAAAACACTTCAGTATTTACAGGGTTAATGATGTTTGTTATGATCAACAGGAAGTCACATGTTTGTTTGTAACCAATCTGTTTAGACAATAGAATGCCCAAGAACTTTGGAGCTAACTGGCTAGTCTGATTGGAAACCAAGTTGTCAAGTATTTAGCATATTGGCTCTTCTTCCTCTCTTTGTTCTGACTAAGGAAGGAGACGCCAGCCATTCCCGTTTTACCTTTTAGCTGTAAGGATGTAGCCATATTAGCTCTTTGTTATTTTCATATCCTGTGTACCTTTTCCCATGTTGGGTTTATAGTAAACTTTTATACCCCTGAGCCTATGGGGAGGGCGGGGTATAAATGTGGAAAAATAAATAAATAATAAAAAATATTTTAATACACACCATGGACTCAGTTTCTTAATACTCTGCTGACTTACTTTAAAAAAATCCCAACAAACAGCCTCTCTGCCCTGTTGCTGACCTCCAGAGGAACTGGCTGGCCCCTGTGTGAGGAGGAATGCTGGACTAGAGGGACCCTCTCTGGCCTGGTGTTCTTCTCAGGGGAAGGCCTCAGCCTCTCTGCCCTGTTGCTGGTCCCCCAGAAGAATTGGCTGGCCACTGCGTGAGACGGGAGGCTGGACTAGAGGGACCCTCACTAGCCTGATCCAGCAGGGCTCTTCTGATGTTCTTATGTTCTTAACGAATCAGCGAATGAACAAGTGACTGCATGCAAAGTGTTGGGTATTACAAGTTGAAAACACTCAGTATATCTGGGGTTAAATGTTTGTTTATGTTACTCACAGGAAGTCACATGTTTTTCATGTAACCAATGTTCTTTAGCTGTAGAATACCCGGGAATTTTCTCCTTGATCTAGGAATTTGATTGGGACTAAAGTGTCAAAGTGTTTTAGCATTTTATGGCTCTCTTCCCGTCTTTGTTTGCTGTTTTCAAGAAGAAGTAAGAGTAGCCATAATCTCTCCTCTTCTAGTTTTTCTTTGTAGAGTAAGGGTGTAGCCTATTTAGCTCCGTTGTTATTTTCATCCCAGTTGCCCTTCCCCATGCTAGAATTTAGTAAAAACTTTCTATTTTAATCACACATGGACTCTCAGTCTGAATTATTTTATTCCGGGACTGCTGGACTATCTCATCTCTGCTAAATACCATTTTTTTTCAATATCTCACTATCACCCAACACAAAGGCTGAACAGAGGGCTGGCCCCTCCAACGGTCAACATGGGGCAAAGCCAACAGACTCAACCTGGGCCCACAGCAAGGGATCCTGCGCATCTGTTCAGCTCTCATGCTGGCCCCTCTGCCACCCACCCTACAGGAAGCCACCCAGACCTGTGTGGGAAATGGTGCGCCATGCAGTGCCCCCTGGGGGGGGGAGAGTGAGGAGCTCAGCGCCACTCCTCCTGCGGGGGGGGGGGGGGTTTCCCTTTTCCCCGGACTCCTGCTCCTTTTTTCCCTGCTCACAAGGCGAGCGGGCTGCAAGGCGCAAGCCTGGCTGTGGAAGGGCCTGCTGGTGCCTGCCTCTCAGGAAGGGGCGGCTGCCTGCCTCCCCGAGCTTTCTGCTGGTTAATTGCTGGCACGCTCTCTCTGCACACACGAAACACCCTCTGACAGGGCCTGTGATTTATTGCTGCCCGCTGCAAAACGGAACAAAATCAATTGCCTATTACCTCACTTAGCGAGTGGCTGTCACCGCCCAGGAGCCGGGCGTTGGGAAGAGAGACCAGGCCTGGCCCAGCCAGCCCGCCCTGGCTGCACCCTGGATAGATAACCTTTGCCCTGCTGGTCGGCCAGCTGGAGGGAGGGAGGGAGGGGGGCTCCCATTTGCCTTCCCAAATCCGCTTCCTCCAGAGCTCAGCCTTGCATCGCTGGCTGTCATGAAGGGCGCCCTGGGGCAGTTCTATCCTTCAAGGGGGGTGAGGCTCCAAGCAGAGTATTCCTGCCTCAGGAGGGACGCCTGTCCTGCCCTTTGGGCCAGTCTCGCTGGGGAGATGGGCAGTGCGCGGCCCTTCCCCTGGTCTGAGGTCTGGGAGACCCGGCAGGGGTAGGCAGAGGCCCTCTCCTTGGAGCACTTCATCCTCGGCCAGAGCGGCCTCTGGAGCGTGCCCTGAAGGAGGCCAGGCCAGGCCAGGCCCTCCGGCTCACTCTTTGGGAGGGAGGCACTCCTCTCACAAACCTCACCAGGCCTGGCTGCTGGCGGAAAGAAAAGGCCCCCTGGGCTGCAGAGGCAGACAGGGCCAGCAACTTTGCCTAAAGAGAAGATGTGTGGGGGAACCTGGCGGCAGCTGTTTGGTGTAGTGGTTAAGTGCACGGACTCTAGTCTGGGAGAACCGGGGTTTAATTCCCCACTCCGCCACTCGCAGCTGCTGGATGACCTTGGGCAAGCCATAGTTCTGCCAGAGCTGTTCTCTCAAGGGCAGTCCTCCAGAGAGCTCTCTCTCAGCCCCACCGACCTCACAGGGTGTCAGTTGTGGGGAGGGGAAGGGAGAGGAGTCTGTAAGCTGCTCTGAAACTCTGAGTGAGGGGCGGGGTATAAATCCAATCTCCTCCTCCGCCTCCTCCTCCTCTTGGCTCTTCCCACCCATGCAGCAAGGAAGCCCAGGCCAGGAGGGCATGAGGGTGGTGGCAGGATACGGCCATGAGAGAGAGATCTGCTATGGAGCAGATGGGGGGGGGGGGAGCTTCTGGTTGGGTTCAGCGTCCCAGGTGGGGCTCCCAGAGGCACCAGAGCCCATCGGGACGGGGGCGGGGGCAGCAGTCTTCCCGGCTGGAACAGGGTGCCAAAGCAAGCCAAGAGCTGCAACCGGCAGCACCCCCAGCCCCACCGGGGCCCTGGGATGTAACCCCTGCTGCTGCTTGACTAGCTGACCTGGTTGCTGGACTGACATCGGGGGGCGGGGGCAACTGTGTGGAGGGGGCTTCTTCCACACAGGCTTCCTCGGTGGTCTTGGGCACAGCTCTCTTGGTCAGCCTCAGTCTTCCAAATGGGCACAGTGCTGGCCTGCCTCACAAGGGTGCTTGTGTGATGAACAGGAGAGGTTTAATGCAGTTTATGAATTTAAAAGTGTATAGGCATGTATGTGGGCATGACTACTTCTTGCATCAAGTTGGGTGGGGTTTTTGCCAATGCTACTGATGAAACATTTTAGAACATCTGGACACTCCGAAGAAGAACGGAAGTTTTTGAAAAGATCACTGCTGCTACATCAGGTGTTATCAAGAAGGGAAGAGTACTGGATATTCACCCTAAGGACTCCAGAAAAGAGTCTAGGGGCCTTCTTCAGGTGTCTGAAGAAGTGAGCAGCGACTCAGGAAAGCTCCTCCCCTGCCACAAATTTTGTTAAGTCTTTCAGGGGCTCCTGGACTCTTGCTCTTTTCTTCTCCTACAGACAGATTAAGACGGCCACCCATCTTGATCTAACCCTAAGGACAGTTAGCACCCCACGGTTTTAATGAGGATTTCAGCTCTATGGTGCTTTCCCCCCTTTTATGTCACCTTGGAACTGGGGACCTACTTCCCCTTTCAGAGACTTTCATCTGCCGGACATTGTATGGTCCTCTAAGCAGTGAGTTTTCCCATGGATACTGAGTTCTCATTCTCTATTTCTAAGCAGAACTTCTCCGGTTGGTCTTGAATAGTGATTGACCTGGTAATAAAAGGTATTACTTTTTCTGGATACAGATACACTAATTAATATTTAATTTTCTGTCTGTTCCCTTCTTTTCATTGATTTTTGTGATGCTTGGGATTATATCTTTTAGATTATGGGCCTCACATCGCATATATAGTTGTCTGAGTAGGACTTCAAAGAAGCCATGCTAGAAATGCAGACTGTGAGAATTCTTCTTCCTTCCAACTCAGTTACAAGTCTACAGTTATCTACTGAATATGAGGAGGTTTTCTGATCTATGAGTAGGTTTGTTTATATGTATATTGTATTCTGAATGAAGGTTTACTTTTTATAATGATTCCCCCCCCCTTTCTGCTTTTTTCTTTTCTCATTTATTAGCGTTGCCGGATCCAGGTTGGGAAACTCCTGGAGATTTGGGGATGAAGTCTGGACAGGACAGGGGCCCCAGTGGGGTGTACAATGACACGGACTCCACCCTCCCAAGCTGCAGTTTCTCCAGGGGTAACTGATCTCTGTAGTCCGGAGATGAGCTGTAGGGTCCCACCTGTAGGCTGGCATTCATATAAGTTATTGTTTCATACGATATTTGTGGAAACATTTGTGTATAGTGATTATCTGATGTTTACTGTATTCACCAGAAGCTTTTAGCTTGGCAGTAGCTGAAAAGCCTTTGGTGTTTTATTTTATGATCTTCTATTGACCAGCCAAATATGTCTTACCTGGTGATCACGCCGTAGTAATTAGTTCAACTGTTTATCTGCCATTTTTGTAAAGGGGTTTAGTATGTACAGTGGCGTGATTTTTTAATACTTTGTGTGGTTGACTGGTTACTATTTTATTGTAGTTAATAGACGATTAAAACTCATTTTTAGTTTTGTTTGTCATATGTATGTAGATCTGTATTTTAGGCCCGTTCACTTAATTGTTGGGCTGCCTTCCCAAGACCCAGAGCATCCAGCAGCGCCCCCCACCCCACCCCCACCCCGTTCATACTCTGGGGACCTCTTGCCAAGGAATCTCAGCTCGGATGCCTGGAAAGTCCTGTTGTGTGTGGGGGGGTGGGGGGGTCCCCTCAGCAGCTTTGATGCTCCTCGTTCTCCTTATCAAGGGAGGAGGCAGTGGTGGCGGGGGGGCTACGCAGAAGGAGCCCTGTGCCACTTGCGGCCTCCCCCACAGCAGCACAGTGCCTGCAGCAAAGCCCTGGTCTGGCCCCCTCGGGGAGGGGGTGTCCCCCCCCCTGCCCTCAGAACTGGCCCACCAGCTACTAGCTCCCTGGCTCAAGTGACTGCACAGGCGAGACCTCCCGACCTGTGTCCGTCCCCCCCCCTCACTGCCTGTGGCTGGGAAGGCATTTGTGAGCAGGCCCAGAGATGTACCTGTGGGGGGGGGGCTGGGGGGAGGAAAGGCCTGTGGTTTCCAGCAAAGTCTCCCCAGCCTCCCCCCCGTCCCCGCCCCCTTTCCCGTGCCCCCAGAGCAGCATTTTCTGCATGTCTCCTGCGGGCTGCCTCTCCCCTTCTCCACTTGGGGGGGGGGGCGGGGGGCTGCTCTCCGCAGGCTTCCCTTCCTGCTCTCTCTCAGGGCATTGGGACCGTCCCCTTGCACAGCTGCTGCATGCGGGTCTGGGCCGAGTCCAGAGTCCCAGATGTGCCTGTGAGGAGCTTTTTTGGGAACCCCCCCATGCAAAACCAAAGAGAGAGGGTTGTGCCTTCCTTCCTTCCTTCCTTCTGGGAGCCAGGTGGGGCTCAGTGACCCCGAAAGCCCCCCCCTTCAGTCCTCCGCAGGGCCCAGACAGCCAAAGCCACCCATTTCTCTGGCTCTTGCGACCTGAGGGCCCCCCGCCTTTGCAGAGACCTCTCTGCTGCTCACACCTCTTATTTTAGCTGGCTACTCCTCGTCGGGGAGCCGTGCCTGGCATGGTTGGGGGCCTTTTTATGAGTGGGATTTGCAAGGGTATTTTGGGGCTGGCTGGCGAAGCCTGCTGCTCGGTTCAAGGAATCCGAGTGGAGGCAAAGAAACTCGATACTGTTCCTGGCCAAAGGGGTCTATATTTAGAAGGAGCCCTTTTCAGCCGGGCTCTGCCTCCCCGGCTCCCGTTTCCCTCCCCCCCGCACACACACACACACCCGTCCCGTCCCCTGAACGGAGGCCTGGTCCTCAGGGCTTGCCCTTCTGTGGAGTCCTTTGTCCTGGCCGTGGCCGGCTTTGGGGAGGCCTCCTCCTTTCATGGTTGCAGAGTGCAGCTGACCTACATAATGGCAAAAGGCCAGCAGGGTGAGGGAGGCACGCATTACAAAGAGAGAATCTGACTTTGTCCGACCCAAACCCACGCAGGCCCCACTGCCTGCCGATGACAAGCCACAGGGAGGGAGCCCCCTTCCCCAACACAGACCCCTCTAGGCCGCAGGGAGCCCCCTCCTCTGCTCCTTCCTTCGCCTCTCCTTTCTCTGATATGTTTATCTGGGGGGGGGGGTTCCTTCATCCTGGGACTTTTCTCATCTCCTGCCCTCCACTCAGCTTCTGAACTGAATGCCCATCACCAGCCGCTGAAAGACAAGACAAGCCGGCAGGAAAACAGTGGGGGGGAGGGCGAAGACACCCCCCCCCGTGGATGCAAGACCCCCAGGGCTCCCGGGCCCTCCTCCCCTCCGCTCTGAAGGGCCTTTGAGATCAAAGGAGAGTGCCAACGGGTGGCCGTGCCAACAGCCTCGGAGGCCTGAAGGCTCCCAGCTCCTGGGCATCATCCGAATGAGACGGGGAAAGTGTCCACTCCAATCCATCAATCACTTGTTGACAGGTGACTGGAGGCTCCCCCCCCCCCCTCT
>NW_015172564.1:298882-320067 GCF_001447785.1 Gekko japonicus | reverse complement strand
GTTTGTTTTTTTAACCCCCCCCCCCCCCAAGGATGGTAACCCTAGCAGTTCTCGGCTCCTCGCAGAGGCCTCAGTGCCCCATTCTGTCCCTGTCTTCCAAAGCGCAAGGTCACTTGTACAGAACAGCACATGTGGACCTCGGAAAGAAGAGACCGGCCCTGGACTTCTTAGAGACGGACAGATCCGCTAGTAAAGAACTCTCCTCCTCCGTTGGTGGGTGGGTAGGCTGCAAAGTGTCACGAAGAGATGCGGGGGGGGGGGGCTTAAGATAAAGCTGAAAATGTACACATTTGCCAAAAAACGTCATGCTTGAGCAAAACAATGATTACGAAGCCATGCGAGTGACTGCAAAGTACAGGAACGGCAAAGAAGAGTTCAGCCAGCTGCTCCCCACCCCGCCCCGGCCCCTTCTTGCATGGGGGGGTCCACTTCTGGCCCCTGCCTCCTGCTGGGAAGAGAGCCCTCCCAAGGCAGTCCCAAGAGGGGCCGGTCCCGGGAGGCCAGCAGGCCTTGGTAGGCAAGGGTGCCCCCCCCCACGAGGGGGGTTGAGTGCTTAACGCTCCTCAGCACTCTGCCCCCCCACCCCACCCCCAGGATCCCCTCCTCTCCAAAGGGCTCTGCCAGCCGAGCGGGCGCTTCTGCTCAGGCACAGGCCAGGCCAGGTCCCCACCCCACTGCCTCCCCCAAGCAGCCTCCCCTCCTTGGCCTGCCCCCTCGCACACCTGGATGGGCTCCGGGCTCATTCGCCTGGCACTCCCCTTGGCAGAAGGAGCTTCCCCCCCCATCATTCTCCTCTAACAGAGAGTTGCAAGTGTGGGGGGGTGCTGTGGCAGCCTCTGTGGCCGGCCGGCCATGCCTGGTCCCCTCCCTGATGGGGTGACCTGCTGGTGTTCGAAGTTCCCCGGGGCTGGGCGTCCACTGGAAGAGGTGCCCTGCTCGGCTCCGCTGGCCAGAGCCCGGTGGGTGGGGGCGAAACTCTTCTCCTGGGACCCCCTTGTCTTGGTGGGAGGCAACTGAGGGCCTGGCTCCGTGGCTTCTCCTCTTCGCCGCGCTTGAATATTAAACAGGGTATTAATAGCTCGCTCCTAATTGTCCATGAGTAATGTACTACAACTGGCAATTTAATGGAGGGGAGCGGCACCCAAGTGAGCCTTTCCTCTCAGCCTCTTGGACAGATTTCCACCAAGGCCTCCTCCGGCCCCTCCCCGCTCGGGGGGGGGGCTTCCCTACGGAGACGGGGGGGGGAGGGGGGAGGAGATTGTGAAACCTCACCATCACGGTGACCCATCACGGACAGGCTTTGTGTCCTGCTCAGAGAGAGAGAGAGAGAGCTGTCCCTTGGAGGACCGGGCCCACGAGCGGGGGGGGGCGGGGACGGGACGCAGGGGGCAGAACCACTGCCCCCAAAGCCCTGAGCAGCTCCCGGCCCCCGTCAGCCACACCGCCCCTGCTCACAGCACGGGCTGCTTCGGCCAGGGTGCAACGTTTTGGGCAGGGCTGCCGGGGACAAGCACGGCTTTACGCAGGGCCCCCGAGAGCAGCTTCAGATGGAGCAGCGTGTCGCTGAAGGGCACGGGGAAATTAGTCTTTTTAAATTTATAGATCAATAATCTGAGCCAGGACATACCAGGCATCAGCCTGCACGCCCGACCTCAGTGCCAAGAATTCCAGCGTGTGAAATCAATGTCAACAGTGTGAGGAGGTTTCTGTGCACACGCAGAGCGCATTTCAAGTCTAGGCAGCACACTCAGGTTCCCTTCAGGCCTGGACTGCCCAGTGCTGTCCCCAGACCGTGACACCTGCCAGGCAGGGCTGGGAATTAAACACGGATGGCTGCAGTGCCCCACCCGGCCTCCTTCACGGTTTGGGACCCGCCAAAGGCCCACCTAATCCTTCATGACCTCCAGAGGCCCTGCCTTGGGTGCCCCCACCTTCGGAAGTTAGGTAGGGAGGGGGCCCCTCTCGGCTGGAGCACCAAAGAGAGCTCTCTCTCTCTCTCTCTCTCTCTCTCTCTCTCTCTCTCTCTCTCCCCCCCCCCCCCCCCCCCCACCTCCGCTCCCCTCCCTTTTGCCTCTCCCCTTCTGTTGCTGTCTCCCGCCAGTGAAGGCCGTCTGGTTTCGCTTGGCATTCCCTCACTTATCCCTCTTTCCAATGTTTCGATGTCTTGTGTGTCTTTTAACTCTTTTGTATGTATTTTAACTGGTTTTTTAACTCTTATAAAAACGGTTTTTGTGATGCCTGGTTGGGAGGGTTGCTTTTAATAGTCCTATAATGACATTTTATCTCGCATGTTTCCAATTCTGAGCAGCCTTGGTGGTGTGAAGCCAGAAAAGCAGGATATAAGTTTTGTGATTAAACAAATGGATCCGCTCCCGACCTTTGCAAAGAATTCCCTGCGAGGCGGGGGGGGGGAACTGTTCTGAAGAAGGAGCCCCCAAGTAGGACCCCCGCCCTGCTGCAGCCCTGTGCTCACCTCTGGCCCTCCAGGCGGGGGCCCCTAGCCAGAAAGGAGCCCCCAGTGAGTCTCCTTGTGGCAGGCAGAGGTGCTGAGCAGGACCTCGGCTGCCGAAGGCCTCATCCTCCCTCTCCGCAAACCTGACCTACTTTCGCTCGCTCTCCCCCCCCCCCCCCCCCCCCCCCCCCCCCCCGCCACAGGACAACCTCTACCTGTCAGCTCAGCTGCGCTCGAGCAAAGTGATACTCTACCTGCTCCGCTCATGACGCTGGTCCCGGGGCATCCGGAGAAAAGACGCGGCACAGGCACTGGGCCTGCCAAGCAACAGACTGCACCAGGATTTGGGGAAGCTGTCTGGGCACGTAGTGGGCGGAGGGGCTGGTCTAAGGAATGGGGGGGTGTCTCCTCCTGCCCACAGGCGGTGCTCAGTGCCCGCACCCCCCAGACATGGCCAGGCTGCTGCCAGCCCCGGCAGTGCCCCAGCTTTCCCCCTGCCCCCTCCTCCTCCTCCTCCTCGCCAGGGGCAGTCCCTCGGGGACAACAGGAGCAGGCCCAGCTCTTCCGGCCTTCAGGCTTGTGGAGGAGAGGATCATTTTTGGGTTCTGCTGGCCAGGCCACCCAGTCCAAGCCCCCTGAGAGGAAAACCCTCTTTTTATGTTTCATGCCGCACCACTAACCCTCATCACCCCCGCCGAGGAGCCTGCCTGCTGGAGCCCCACCCCTGCCCTCACCTCGCCAGCCAGCCCCGCCCTCCACTCCCACGCCGCCAGGTGGGGTGCGGGAAAGAAGCCCAGGGGTGGCTGTGGTGGGGCGGGAGGGTCAACCCAGCATCCCCTCTCCTGCTTTTCATTTGCGTTATGAATCATGGCCTCCCACATGTCCCCCCCTTTCAAAAGCCCCCCCCCCCAACTTTAAAAATCCTGGCTATGCCCCCCTGTGCTGGCACCCCTCTGGACACACCCATCTTTCTCTCTGTTCTTCATTGCCCCCCGCCCCTTGGACCACATCTGCCGCTGCAGTCTCTCTCTCTCTCTCTCTCTCTCTCTCTCTCTCTCTCTCTCGGAGAGCCAGTTCAGTGTCGTGGTTAAGTGAGCGGACGCTAATCTGGGAGAACTGGGTTTGATTCCCCACTCCTGCACTTGCTCCTGCTGGATGACCTTGGGCAATCCGTAGTTCTGACAAGAACTGTCCTTGAAAAAGAGCAGTTCCTGTCAGAGCTCTCTCAGCCCCACCCACCTCCCAGGGTGTCTGTTGTGGGGAGGGGAAGGGAAAGGAGTCTGTAAGCCACTCTGAGACTCCTTTGGGTAGTGAAGGACGACAGGGCATAAATCCAATCTCCTCCTCTTCTTCCTTGAAGTCCCCCTTTTGGTTCAGGGCAGCCTTTCCTCAGCCTTCACCCCTTGAATTCAGTTGTGCTTCCAATCACAACACAATCACTTCCCCAAAATGGCAAAGGACAGCCAGCCTCATGTTAGAATTTGCAGCCCAAACACACAGTGGTCCCGTCACACGTCAGCCGTGCCACAAAGCTCTCTTTCTGTAGAATCCATTTCTTGACCCTCCCTGCCTTTTGGGGGGTGGGGTGGCTCTCCGGTGGTGTCCTGGGGCTGGCGAGCGAAGCGGCCCCGCAATCCGGCCTGATTCCAGCCTGCCTCGACAGCCCGGCTCGGCTGCTGTTGCCCACAGGCGCAGACAGGGCCGGGTGTCTGCTAAACGCGACCGCGGGGGATCTCTTCCTGCCATCTGGAATTAGAGGCAAGGCCTCTCCGGATGGCCCGGCTCTCCTAGAAGGCCCGCTTTCTGGCATGTCGATTAATGGTGGCGACGGGCAAGAAGGGGCTGCCACATCGCATCCGGGCTCCCTCTTCTCCGCGGGAGCAGATGACGGATGGCAGAGGCAGACTTCACTCGGAGGCTCCGGGCTCCTGCACTGGCCTGGGTGTGTACCAAGGGGCCGGGGGGGGGGGGGGGGGATGTGCTTCTATTACTGTCTCTTTGGCAAGTCAGGCCTGGCAGCCGGCAAGGTAACAGGCCAGGTCCCTTTCTTGCCTCTCCGGGCCAACGCGGGTGTGGAGAAATGCATTTTCACCTGGAGGGAAGCAAAGTTTTATTTTCTTCTTGCTCTACAAGTGAGGGGTGGGGGGAGGATGCCTGTCAATGGCGTTCCAGACCCACCTCTAATGGGACTGGCTAGAGACAATCGGAGGACCAAACATCCGCCTTCCCCCCCCCAGCAAAGAGCAGAGAGTTGGGAACGTCAAATTCTAGAGAGGCTGAGTAAGGGGCTTTCTGGAGACAAAAAGAAAAGAAGCCTTGACTTGGGCTGACAGGGGTCAAGGAGGGGGGGGAGGCACAGATTTGTTAAAACCACCTTGCAAGGAGAAGTTGGTGTCGCTTTCCCTTGGGACGCGGAGTTGAACAGACCTCTTGTCTGAGGTTCGGAGCAGGCATCCATCGACCATGTGCTTGCCTGCAGAAGGAGAGACCTTTAAGGTAATTGAAGATTTTTAGAGTCTTAGAACCACTAAGATAAAGAGCCTGTCCTATATTTTACTATCAGATAGGGCACATATAGCTGAGAGGGACAGAGGATTTGCGTCTTCCCAATTTCCTTTGTTCTTCATTGCTTCACTCTAAAAGTATGCTTCTAAACATTTCCTTTTAAAGAAATCCTTTAAACTTTTGATCCTGGAACTGGTGCTCTGTACCACATAGATCCCCACTGTTCCAGACATGCTATTTTAAATGATGTTACCCACCCTAAACCCGCTTGCAGGATGGGCGGACTATAAATACAAATACTAAATGAATAAGTAAATAAATAGGGGAAAATGGGGGGAGGAGGCAAGCAGCTGGCAAGTGGGCACACAAGGCATTAACCCATCGCCCTGGTAGCCAGGGGCTGGGCTAGCAGGAGACACTGAGGCGAGGCCTCTGAGCTTGGAAGGGGAGCAGAGGTTCCTGATCCCTTCAGCGGGAAATCCCTACATTGATCAGGGGGTGGTGGTGGGCAGCTACTGAAGAGTAAAGAGAAAAGCCCCTCCAGAGGAGGGCAAGGCAGAAGGGGGCCTGCAAGCCAGAGCGGGCATGTTTTGCCATGTGGGGGGAATGGGTGTGGCTGCAGGTCTGTGTCTCAGGTTGGGAGGAGCTTCTGAGACCAAAGCCCAGAGGCCGGGACATCACTCTTCCCACTTACGGTCCTCCATGCATCACCTTGTAATCCAGCAGGTGCATGTTTGCCATCCCAAAGGCCAAGTGGCACTCCGACCACCCACCCCCCGGGGCTCACAGCTGCCCCCCCGAGCTTCCAGCCACTGCCAGCTACAACTTTTCCATCGTTTCCCAAGAGGAACCCACTTGGTTTCAAGAAACACCCCCCCCCCCAGCCGAGTGTTCAGAACACAGAGAGACCATTCTTTGCAGAAGAGGCAGCTGGGCAAATGTGGCCGGCGCCACCCCAGGGGGCTTCTGTGGGGGGAGGGGATCCGTTTGGTGGTTCCCTGCTTGCTGGTGGGGCTGCAGGTACAGTGCAGACGCCACGGAGCTCTCTCACGCGGCTGCTTTCCGACCGTTCCCCTGCCTGCAGCCCCCCAGCAGTGCCCCCCTTCCCTGGGCCACTTCTCTGATGCATCACTCGAGTATACGTGTGTGCGCGCGCGCGCAACCACGCACACCCCAGACGATGCGGGTCATCTATGTATTTATTTATTTATATTTATTAAACCCTCTCTGCCCTGCCTCTCCCCCAGGGCGACGGCTCTCCCAAGCCTCCTCCAAGAGTCAGAGAGGCACCCTGCCCTGAGGAAGCAGCCTGCGCAGCCTCCCCTCTGTGCAGAAAGGGGGCCAGAAGGAAGCTCCCCTCCTCGCTGCTCTCTCTCTCTCTCTGGAGGGACAGTTGGTCCTCCAGAGCTTTTGGAACGCCACCCGCATGCTAAGAATAGGCCCAGATGGCCAGCCTTGGGTTGACGGACAGCCCCTGAGCCCAGGCAGGCTGGGGGGGGGGGGCTGTGCTCCGGAGGCCAGGCTGCTTCTTTGCAAGGCGGCTTCCCAGTGCAGCGCTAGCAGCCAGCACAGCTTGGCAGGATCAGGCCTTGGCAAGGAGTGGGCCAGTTGCCAGAGGACTGCGGCTGCCGGGAGGGAGGGAGGGAAGGAGGCTGCCCGGGACGCCTCCCTCCCTCCTCCCGCTTCCCAGGGCAAGTGGCTGCCTGCCGGTTGAGGAGCCAGGAAGGGCTTCTCTCTGTGCTGCAGTCCCCTGGCCAATTCCGCCCCAGGGCCTCCCTGCTCCAGCTCTGCTCCCCACCCCAGCTAGGGGCCAAGGGGAGGGGAGGGACCCCAAGTTGCCCCGTGCCACAGAGCCCGCCTTCCAAAGCAGCCCTTTGCTCCTGACCGAGGACGACTGTCATAAGAACATAAGAACATAAGACATGCCAATGTTGGATCAGGCCAAAGGCCCATCCAGTCCAACACTCTGTATCCCACAGTGGCCAGAAATACCAGTGCCATCAGGACGTCCACCAGTGAGGCCAGGACATTAGAAGCCCTCCCACTGTTGACCCCCCCAAGCACCAAGATGACAGAGCATCACTTGCCCCAGAGTCCCTATCTATACCTTGTGGCTAATAGCCACTGATGGACCTCTGCTCCATATGCTTATCTAATTCCCTTTTGAAGCCGTCCATGCTTGTAGCCGCCACCACTTCCTGTGGCAGTGAATTCCATGTGTTAATCACTCTTTGGGTGAAGAAGTCCTTCCTTTTATCTGTTCTAACCCGACCGCTCAGCAATTTCATGGAGTGCCCACGGGTTCTTGTATTGTGAGAAAGGGAGAAAAGTACCTCTTTCTCTACCTGCTCTTTCCCATTCATAATCTTTTAAACCTCAATCATGTCACCCCTCAGTCGTCGTTTCTCCAAGCTAAAGAGCCCTAAGCGCCTTAACCTTTCCTCATAGGGAAAGTGTTCCAACCCTTTTATCATTCGAGTTGCCCTTTTCTGCACTTTTTCCAAAGCTATAATATCCTTTTTAAGGTGTGGTGACCAGAATTGCAAACAGTATTCCAGATGAGGTCGCACCATTTATTTATTTAGGGGCATTATGATATTGGCTGATCTGTTTACAATACCCTTCCTAATAATCCCCAGCATAGCATTGGCCTTCTTTATTGCAGTCACACACTGTCTCGACATTTTCAGTGAGTTATCTACTACAACTCCAAGATCTCTCTCTTGATCAGTCTCTGCCAGTTCAGACCCCATCAACGTGTATTTATATTTAGGATTTTTGGCTCCAATGTGCATCACCTTGCACTTGGCCACATTGAACCCCATTTGCCATGTTGACGCCCACTCGCCCATCCTTGACAGATCCCCTTGGAGTGCCTCACAATCCTCACTGGTTTTCACCACCCTGAACAACTTCGTATCATCCGCAAATTTAGCCACTTCACTGCTTACTCCCAACTCCAAATCATTAATGAACAAGTTAAAAAGCAGTGGACCAAGTACTGATCCCTGCGGTACCCCACTGCTTACCACCCTCCACTGAGAAAATTGCCCACCTACACTCACTCTCTGTTTTCTATGAACTAGCCAGTTTTTGATCCATAAAAGGACTTGTCCTTCTATCCCATGATTTTTGAGCTTACTTAGGAGCCTTTGATGAGGAACTTTATCAAAAGCTTTCTGGAAGTCAAGGTAAACAATATCTATTGGATCCCCCTTGTCCACATGTTTGTTCACCCCCTCAAAGAACATTAACAGGTTAGTGAGACAAGATCTTCCCTTACAGAACCCATGTTGAGTCTGCCTCAATAGGTTTTGTTCATCTATGTGCCTACTAATTCTTTCCTTAATAATGGTTTCCACCAATTTACCCGGTATCGACGTCAGACTGACTGGCCTGTAATTTCCCGGATCTCCTCTGGAACCCTTTTTAAAGATGGGAGTGACATTAGCTACCTTCCAATCCTCAGGAATGGAGGCAGATTTTAAGGAAAGATTACATATCTTTGTCAGGAGATCTACAAGTTCACATTTGAGTTCTTTCAGAACTCTCGGATGTATGCCATCTGGGCCTGGTGATTTATCAGTTTTTAAGTTGTCTATCAGTTTTAGGACCTCCTCTCTCATCACCTCAATCTGACTCAGGTCTTCCAACACCCCTCCTGAAATCAGTGGTTCTGGAGTGGGCAAGCACTTCTCATCTTCCACAGTGAAGACGGAGGCAAAAAATGCATTTAGCTTCTCAGCCATTTCCCTATCATCCTTCAATACTCCTTTTACCCCTTGGTCGTCCAAGGGCCCCACTGCCTCCCTGGCTGGTTTCCTGTTTCTAATGTATTTGAAGAAAGTTTTATTGTTGGTTTTTACGTTTTTTGCTATATGCTCCTCATATTCCCTTTTTGCCTGCCTGACCTCAGACTTGCATTTTATTTGCCATAGCCTGTGTTCCGTTTTATCAGCCTCACTGTGACTAGCTTTCCACTGCTTAAAGGAATTCTTTTTACTTTTTACAGCCTCCATTACTCTGTTTGTTAACCATGCAGGCTTTTTCCTATACCTGTTTGTGCCTTTCCTAACCTGCGGAATATATATTTTTTGAGCTTCTAGGATCGTAGTTTTAAATAGATCCCAAGCTTCCCCAATTGTTTTGACCCTTTCTACTTTTCCTTTCAGTTTCCTCCCCACGTGTCCCCTCATATCAGAGAAATTACCCCTTTTAAAGTTAAAAATGGTTGTGTGAGTCTTTTTGGCCAATTCTCTATTTGTACAAATGATGAACTCAACAACATTATGATCACTGTTTCCAAGCGGTGCAATCACTTTTACATCTCTCACCAGGTCTTGAGTGTTACTTAGGACCAAATCAAGGATCGCCTCTCCCCTGGTAGGTTCCGTGACCATCTGCTCCATAGCACAGTCATTTAGAGTGTCTAGAAACTCAATCTCTTTTTCCCGACTAGAACACATATTGACCCAATCAATGTGTGGGTAGTTAAAATCACCTATTATTACACAGTGTTTTTGTCTAGTTGCTATCTTTAAGGCATTCATCATTTTATAATCCTCCTCTATCTTTTGATCTGGTGGGCGATAACAAACTCCCAGTGTTAAGTTTCCTTTTGGCCCCCCTATTTCAACCCATAGAACTTCCAGAAGCGAATCCAATTCACTTAGCCTCTCAATCTTTCTAGACTTTATACCCTCTCTGACATACAGAGCTACCCCACCTCCAACCCTTCCCCCCCTATCCTTCCGATATAATATATAACCGGGAATCACTGTGTCCCACTGATTTTCCTCATCCCACCAAGTTTCAGAAATACCCACAATGTCTATTTTTCCCTCCGACACCAAGCACTCCAACTCCCCGATTTTACCTCGGACACTTCTAGCATTTGTATAGAAACAGCTGTAATTTCCCTTACAAGTTAAGCCTGCATCCTTCCTCTTGCTATCTCGAGTCGTTGTCCGGCAGTCCATGTCACCAGCCATGGCCTCTGTGGACAATTTCAATCCACCTCCCTGTAGAAAAGCAACCGGTACCCCCTCACCTCTCTCAGATGAGCCAACCCGAACCAGAGACTTTTCATCTCCTGTCGGCTTTCCCCCAATATTCAGTTTAAAAGCTGCTCTGCCACCTTTTTGATTTTAAGTGCCAGCAGCCTGGTTCCTTCTCGGGACAAGTGGAGACCGTCTCGCCTGTACAGCTCCCTCTTGTTCCAAAAAGTATCCCAGTGCCTAACAAACCTGAACCCTTCCCCCCTACACCATCGTCTCATCCACGCATTGAGACTCCTGATCTCTGCCTGTCTCTCCGGCCCTGCGCGTGGAACAGGTAACACTTCTGAGAAGGCTACCTTGGAGGTCCTGGACCTAAGTTTCCTGCCCAGCAGCCTAAATTTCTCCTCCAGGACCTCACGACTGCATTTCCCCACATCGTTGGTGCCGACATGCACCACGACCACTGGCTCCTCCCCAGCACTATCTACCAGCCTATCTAAAACACGCGTAATGTCCGCTACCTTCGCACCAGGCAGGCAAGTCACCATACGGTCAGTACGCGGGTTCGCCACCCAGCTGTCTACCTGCCTAAGGATCGAATCACCCACTACCAAGAGCCCCCCTCCCACCCTGCTCAGGGATGGTTCCTTGGTGCAAAAGGAGAGCCGCTCACCAGCTGGGGAAGAGGTCCCTTCTGAGGGCACATTCCCCTTATCCTCAGCATGGTGCCCTGTTTCCCCTAGACCCTCATGCTCCCTGACAGCAGCGGGGCTGCCAGATCCAGAGTGGGACGAAGCTAACAAGTCCCCGAGAGTCTTTTCTGTGTGCCTAGCTGACTGTCTCTGCTTCTCCAGGTCAGCCACCTTGGCCTCAAGGGAGCACACACGTTCCCTGAGAACCAGGAGCTCCTTGCACCGAGGACACACCCAAGACTTCTGCCCAGTGGGCAGATAGTCATACATGTGACACTCCGTGCAAAACACCTCCCCCAGCAGAGGGCTGGCAGCAGCTATTCAAATGCACCCAGGCACTCAATCACATGCAAAACAATGCCCCTTCCTTTTCCTCTCAATTGCAGTCAATCACAGTCAAACAATGCCCTTTCCTCTCCCTTTCTCAATCAGCCAGGAATCTGCAACAACTCCAAGCACTTCCCCACACTCCCAGACCAGTTCTCCCACCAATATCCTCAGCTGAATCCTCCCAGCTGAAAGCAAGTAAAAAACCACTCACCCCTCTGTCTCCTGCTCCTGCTCAGAGCTCAGCTGGGTCTCCTCTGCCTCTGGCAAGGAGCTTCCTTAAATAGAGGCCTCCCCCCAGGAAAGTCCTGCCAGGAGGTCTCCAGTCACTTCTTCCAGGGGCTTTGGGAAGTTCCTGCAAAGAGAAACGGCCACCACCCCCCTCCACACTGGGCTGCCAAGCCGAGTCACCACGGTGGTTTTTCCTCCCACAAACACCTCTGCGCCTCGTGTGCCTGTGTGAGGTGGCTTCCTGACACTCACCAGCAGCCTGGCTCGGGGCTCACACGCAGAGGGCCTTGGTAAGTGGCTGCCTGGATGGAGCCCACCCGTCTCTCTCAGGTCACGTGGGGCCTTCCTCTTCTCCTCCTGCCTTCAGCCTTTGCCTAGAAGCGCTCCCAAAATCTCTGGTCCCAGCAGGGTCAAGAAGTGCATGGCACACGTGCCTGCCGGGAAGCAGGAGCAATCCGTTCCACTGGCTGAGAGAGAAGCATCCCATCTTCACACTGGTGATAAGTTCATTGGCGTCCCATCGTGTGTTCCCCTGAGTCGTCTTGCTTTGAAGATCTCTCTCTCTCTCTCTCTCTCTCTCTCTCTCCCTCCCTCTCTCTCTTTCTCTCTCTCTCTCACCTTCTGCCCCACCCCAGGCACCAGCTGCCTGCCACACCCCCCCACCTTCACAGCCGAGTCTTCAAGAAACCCCGTTGTTCCACTCAGATAGCAAAATGTTAGGCTGCAGCCTGCTTTTCTGCCCCACTCAAGGCGACACAGAAAACATTACCCCTCCTCAAAAGCACCAAACTGCCACTCATCCTACAACTCAGAAGAGTGGGGGGGGGGGCACCATGATAAAATCAAACCGCACCAAGCTGCTTCAGACAGCAATTGGCAGGAATAGGCCTATGGAGTCACCTCCAAATGACTCATCGTCATCATCTGGCATTGTGCATAGTATACCCTGGAGATCTGAAGATTGGCAGCCTGAAGTTCTAACTCTTTTAGTGTCATGCCCCACTAGGGGGCGAGCTAGACTCATTGGGGGGGCTGAGGGAGCTCTGAGAGAGCTGTGACTGACCCAAGGTCACCCGGCTGGCTCCACGCGGAGGAGGAGGAGGAGTGGGGGAATCGAACCCGGTTCTCCAGGTTAGAGTCCGTTGCTCTTAACCACGACACCCTGCAGGCTCTCCTTCCAAATGACTTGCAGAATGCAACACCTGGACAGAAAGTGGAAGGGCGAGGAGAGCGGCGGTGCATTCTGCCGGCTGGGCACGAGGCAGCACACCAGCCACCGGGCTCATGTCACCGGCAGATTCAGAGGGGCAAAGGGGCAGGCCCGCAGCCAGGGTTTTTTAAGTTGGGGGCATTTACATTTCTTAGGGGGCACTGGCTAATCAAGTTAAAGGAATACCTGGCTCCTTCCCCGCACCTGCCAGTGCTCGGGGGCTTGATGGTAAATCAGGGGGCCTTGCCAGTAAGTCAGGGGGCCGAGCCCCAAGATGCCCCCCGTAGCTACGGGCCTGCAAAGATGGCTCCTCCTGAGGTACCTTTGGGGTCTTCAGAGGTCAACGGCAGCACCAAAAAGAACCACGTAGCAGCCCTTGTGGGGCCCGCTCTTCTTACTGTCACGACATAACTGGGGCTGGCGGTGGAGTCGGTGCCTCCTGGGTGCCCCCCCCACCTGGACTGGCCACCTCGTCTCCTTGTCCTTTGGGTGGGCGGATCCTGTGTTGTTTTCAAGCCTGCCGGATACCGATGAGTGTGGTGGAGCAGGCCCCCAGGCTCAAGCACCTCCCCGAGGAGCTCTTACTTCCTCCCAGCAGCCTTGCCAGGCAGGGCTCTGGATATTCTGCTCAGGCCAGATTCAGAGGCCGACGAATTCCCTTCAAGAGGGAATTGGATCAACATCTGGAGCAGAGGCCCATCGGTGGCTATCAGCCACAAGGTCTATAGAGAGGGACTCTCATCAGTCTGGGGCAAGGGATGCTCTGTCTTCTTGGTGCTGGGGGAGCAACAGTGGGAGGGCTCCTGGTGTCCTGGCCCCCCTGCTGGACCTCCTTAAGGACACATGGTATTTCTGGCCACTGTGCGACAGACAGAGTGTTGGACTGGATGGGCCACTGGCCTGATCCAACACTGGCTTCTCTTATGTTAAGACAAAAGTAAAAAGTGTTGCTGGAGTATCCTGCTTCCATTTTATTGTCATAAAACCAGATCACTTCCCATATGTCCCATATCTGACAGCTCTGACCCATTGGAATAAGCTTCCTGGTGAGATCAGGGCCCTGCGGGACCTCTCACCGTTCCGCAGGGCAGTGAAAACGGAGCTTTTCCGGCAGGCATTCCGATAGGAGCTGCACCTTATCAGCCTTGCCCTGTGTCGACCTAGAATTAGACGCTACCAGAGTGGAGCACTGCCGGATGTGTTCTTAAATGCATTGTATCATATCACACTGCCTTCGTTATATCAACTGTTTTAAATTGTTTATTATGGATTTTTACACTGAGATGTATATTGTTTGATTGGTTTTATGTAAGCCGCCCTGAGCCTGCCTTGGCGGGGAGGGTGGGGGGGCGGTCAAAATGAAATAAATAAAAAAATATTTGTCGGTTTCCAGAATCATCTTCCAGCGATCTCTGACTGTCCTTCGTGATCGTTATCAAACATCAAACGCCATACAAAGACGTCTGGACTGAAATAGCTTCTTAAAATATATCACAGCTGTGCTAGTTCATTCTTGCTACTTCTCTATCATAACGCAAATATATACAATCGTGACTACAGGTTTTTCATAGGTCTATGACTCTCTGCTGGACCCCAGCCAAAGGCAGCTAGAGCTTCACTCTTGCATTTGGTTTTGGATTCCTGCCGTTCTTGCACCTGGGCCTAGACATATCGTGTCTATTGCCATTCATCGTGCCTTTTCTAATCGATCAGAGTTCTTGCTGGCGCACCCCTCCTTTACTCTTTGTCCCCCACCCACCAAGGCTATTCTGGTTTCGGTCTTAGCTCAGCCCCCAAAATAAACTCAGCTCGCCACAAAAAGAGCTCGGGTTTCCGGCTGCCAGTCCTTGGATCTCCTGGCTGAGCCCAACAATTAATTCGTTAGCTGAGAGGCCAGGCCGGCCCTTGTTCTGGGCCGCTGCAGGAATCTCCTCCATGGCCACGACCGAGGCCACCTGCCACCGTGGCAGCTGCCAGTGTTCCCTCTAAGCTGAGTTAGTGTTTTAGCCTCTGGCTCACACATTTCTGTCTTCGCTCAGGAAGGAGGGCTCCAGAGCAAACCAACCTACGCAGTGGCCAAATTGCTTGCTCACAAATTTAATGCCAGGAGCTCACCAAGTAGGATGTTTGCTCACAAGACTCCACGGCTTAGATCAGGGGTGTCAAACTCGTTTGTTATGAGGGCCGGATCTTGCATAAATGAGACCTTGTTGGGCCCCTGGGCCATGTGTGTCCGAAAATGTAATGCCAGGGAGCGGAGATATAAACTTTATAAGGGACACAAACACAAAGGGTTTTTTTTACCTTAAAATAAAAACGTGCTTAAAACACTCTTGCAATATTTTGCTTATTTAACAGTGTCTGATAACTGACACCTCTTGGTCTGAATTATTGCATCAAAATGTCTGTCCAGGTGTATATCTGTAAGCTGCAAAACTACGATGACGCAGCAGCAGCAGAACTGGAAGAAGAAGCAGAAGGCAGCCAGTTCCACTGCGGGCCTGATAGAAGCCCCCCGGGGGACTGATCCGCCCCCCCCCAGGGCCACATGTTTCACACCCCTGGCTTAGAGGGAGGGTTGGCTGCCACCACCGGCTGTTCCCCTGCAGTCCTGGCCGTCTGTATCCCTCGCAGGAAGTTAGGCCCAGGGTCACAGAGCAAGCTCCCCGGCTGGGGGGCCGTTTGAGCTGGGGTCTCCCCAGTCACAACGCGTGACACTCTCAGCCATGCTGTACCCCGCTGGCTCCTGGCCTCCCTAAGGCCATGAAAAACACAAGGATTGCTGCAAACGTGCACACAGAAGTAAATTACACGAAAGTAAACTAATTTCTGGTACTGATGGTATTCATGATGTATACTTTTATATTCAACAGGTGAACAAGTAGGACGAACTTCTCGAGCATCAGGGTTGCCCGTTGCCCACCAGGGGGCGGGGCAGAGGCCGTCTCCCGCTTCTGCACTTGCCATCTCCCCACGGACCGACTTGACAACAGGAGAAACAGGTGGGGGGGCAGCATTACTGATGCCATCATGTCATTTCTGGGAGACACTCTATGAATTTCACCAGTCTCTATGGTTCTTATCATAGAGATCTGTGGAATTCCTAGAGCATTGCAGTCCATTGTGACATCACTTCTCAGTTTTCTCCTGAAACTGGCACAAACAACCGCACCAGTGACACTGGTTTCCCAGGGCCCTCCCAGAAGCAGCTCTTGGGGTTGGTGGGGGTGACCTGGCAGCCCTATTGGGGGGGGGGATGTTCCAATGACGTCTGGGGCTGCAGGCACCACCAAGGGAAGGAGGCTGGGAAGGGTTCTTTGGAGGAGCCCAGGGCTCTCCCAGCAGCAGCAGCAGCAGCAGCAGTGCAGCTTACGGAGCTTGTGTGTGAGCCCAGCCCCCCCCCGGTCAACCTGCAAGATCCGACCCCTCTTTGCTCCCCTTGGCTGTCGCTGCCTTCCCAGGACAGGCAGGTCGGCGTCTCCGGAGAGTGAAAGGCATGCGCCGGTGTTGGGTATTTGCATGTTGAAAACACTCAATGTGTATGCATGGGGTTAAATGTCTGTTCTGTTGTTACAGGAAATCACCTGTCTTTGTGTTAGCCAGTGTTAGCTCAAGTCTGTTAGCCCGCGAAAGCATCCCTGTTCTAAGAGTTTGATTGGGAGCGAAGTGTTAGTAACTTTGCATTTTATGAGCCCTCTTCCCGTCTTTGTTCGCCTTGGAGTAGAAGCACGTTGGAGGGCCATCTTTTTCCAGTTCTTCTAGTCTAGAGAGGATGTAGCTGAATTAGCTCTCTGTTATTTTCTCCCAAGTTACCCTTCCCTATGGTAGAATTGTAGTAAACTTTTATATTTTTAAACACACATGGACTCTGGGTCTGATTATTGAACTCTGGCATTGCTAAGCTGTTTTTTAACTCTGCTGAATTTCTTTAAAAACTCTAACAAAAGGTTATGGGCCCAGCAAAAAACTCTAACAAAAGGTTATGGGCCCAGCAAAAAACTCTAACAAAAGGTTATGGGCCCAGCAAAAAACTCTAACAAAAGGTTATGGGCCCAGCAAAAAACTCTAACAAAAGGTTATGGGCGCCAGTAAGCTTCTGATGCGCAATGAGACCAGAGTAAAAGCAACCAATGTGTGTTAGGATTTTTTCTAAGGTAGAAAGAATTTTTTTTTAAATCGCGATTGGATTAAATGGTGTCCAAGCAAGGCTCCTGATTTTTTTTTCTCCAGTGCCTGTAAAATCAGTCTGAAAGTCTGTGTTTTCTGGCGGAGAGAATTCTTATGTGCCTTTCGTCTTGAGAACATCTTTTTCCCTTGTGAAGCAAGCCGCAAGCCGGAGCTTGGAGCCGAGAGAAAGAGGAGGGGGTGAGACCGATCTTGCCGGAGCAGCTTGGAGGTCCCGCGCACATCAAAAGGAACGCCAGTTCTCATCTCTACCCTGCGAAGTGGTGAAGTATTGAGCAATTAAGCAATTGAAAGCCAGCATGGCAACTAACAAGAACCTAGCATTCTGTAAAATCCCAGTTCTGAATAAGGATAATTTCGACTACTGGCTTAGATGTGTTAAAAATGCTCTTCAATCATATTCAGCTCTTTATGTAATTAATACAGACCCCCCCGTGGGTGCAAAAGAGTTGGAAAGATATGTGGCTGATGATGAGCTAGCGATAGCCATTATCATGAAATCTTTGTGTCCACGTGACCATAGAGAAATTCTAAAATGCCAAACGGCCAGAGAGATGTTAAAAAGGCTGAATGATACCTATATTTCTAAGTCTGAAACTCTGCCTCCTGTTTTGGCTTATCTGAAAGAAGGCCAGAGAAGAGCCCTTTCAAAAACAAAGGATGACTTGTCTGTGTTAAGTATCAAATCTCAATGTGAAAGAAACAAAGGGAAGAGAGATGTGAAGTGTTTTCGGTGTGGGAAGCTGGGACATGTAGCCAGACATTGTTGGTCAGAAAAGTCGCCTGATTCAAAGGTTTTTCAGGAACAAAGAGATCAAAAGGCTCACGATCAACCTCGCGCCAAAAGTGACCGCGCTCAGTTTAACCGGTCTGCAACAGGACCCTCTAGAGGGCGTGGCCAGAGTGCTCCTGGCAGTCAAGCAGACAGGCGCAATGTTTTTGCTGTGACAGAGAAGCAGCCTCAAAAGGCTGACACTGAGAAGCAAGAAAGCGAAATGCATGCTTTGGCTATCAATGAAGTGTGTGATGAGGATGATAATATGTTTATCATTGATTCTGGAAGCGGTTTTCATGTGATTAAATCTGAAAAATGGTTTATTGATCTAGATAGAGACTGTAGACCTGCTCTTCAAGGAGCTGCGGGCGAATCTCTTTCAGTTGCGGGGACAGGAACGGTCCAGGTGTATGGCATGAATTCTGATAACAAAATTGTTGAGGCAACCCTCAAAAATTGTGCTTTTGTGCCCAACGCCATACACAACTTGATTTCCACAAAGAGAATAATGGAAAGTGGAAGTTATGTTGATCTTAGACCAAATCATGGAAAGATCTGGAGTGAGAGTGGTTTTAACATGATGTTACAAACAAATGATGGTTTTCATTACTTGAGACATATTGCTAATGCTAATTTTGATGATGATGACGAAGTTGAAGCTAATGGAATGGTGTGCCATACAAAATCAACTGAATGCAATCACAAAGACTGTTTGTTTGCTTGGCATGTGAAACTTGCACATAGAAATATAAAATCTGTGAAGCAATTATTGAAAGAATGCAATGTTGACGCAGCAGAATGTGAGCTCATGAAAGATGGCTGTGATATTTGTCTTAAATCCAAGGGCACAGCTCCCTCTTATAAGACTACTAAACCTCATGACTCAAACACTAAACTGCTAGAGTGTGTCTACTCTGATTTAGTTGGGCCTATTCATGCATCTGCTGGAGGTAACAGATACTTTGTCAGTTTTCTGGAAGCAAAAACCAGATATGTTTACACCTACCTGCTTAGAAGCAAAGATGAGGTGCTTGACAAGTTTAAATACTATGTATCTGTTGTTAAGAACAAATTTGGCAAGGCGCCAGAAGTTTTGTTCACTGATAATGGTACAGAGTACTGCAGCAGTGAGTTCCAAAGATTCATGGAACAAGAAGGAATTGAGCATAAGACAACAGTGCCTTATTCGCCACAGCAAAATGGCACGGCTGAAAGATTAAACAGAACCATACAGGAAATGGCGCGTTGTATGCTAATGCAATCTGGACTTCCAGAGTGTTATTGGGCAGAAGCAGTCCACACTGCGGTTTATTTGCATAACCGAATCCCATCTAAAGTTACCAATAAGAGCCCTTTTGAATTATGGCATAACCGAATGCCTGGACTTAAACATTTAAGAGCCTTTGGATCAAAAGCCTATGCGCATATACCAAAGGAGAAAAGGGGCAAGCTTGATCCAAGAGCAGAGATTGGTGTCTTAGTCGGATATGCCTCTAGTGGCAAAGGGTACAGAATTCTAAACCCTGAAACTGGATATGTTAAAGTATGCAATGTGGTACGTGTAGATGAAAGCAATGTTTTGCTAACTCCTAACCTGGCTGAGTCCACAGTGCAACCTACTTCAGAGGATTCTACAGATGTCTCTTTCTATGACGTGTTCACTTGGCCATCTGCGCAGACCACCTGTGATCAGGCAGGTCCATCTCCACAAGAGGATTCCAGCTCAGAAGGGGAACCTGGAGAAGCATCGCCAAGGGTAAGAGAGACGATCACTGTGAGACAATCAGCAAGGAGTACCAAAGGTGTACCACCACCGATATATGGAATTTGTGCAAATGTGCAACCAGAGGAGGAACCTTGTGAATGGAATGAAGTGGATCAACCTCCTGAATTAAAAGACTTCTCACAGAAATTTGGAGCTGATTTATCAGACTTTTCTACACCTGTTGAAAGCTATGCAACCTTCAGGACACTGTTAAGCATAGCAGCCTCAAGGGACATGTATGTTGGACATTTGAATGTCAAATCTACTTTACTCAATGGAGACCTGGATGAGGAAATCTACAAAGCTTGGAACGAGAAACTGACTAATCTGCTACTTAAACAGAACTTTAAACAAGGAATAGCAGAACCTTGCTTGTTCACAAGACTTAAAAATGGAAAGTATCAATACATACTAATTTATGTTGATGATTTGATTATTTGCTGTCAAAATCAAAGTGATGTACAAGAAATTGCTGATGGACTAAACAAGGAAGTTGAAGTGAAACAGTTAGGAACTGTACAATACTATCTTGGAATACAAATTGAAAGGACTGATGATGGAAGTTTTCTTTTGAGCCAAAAGCAAAAGATCATGGACTTTATTGAATCTGTAGGAATGAAAGATTCTGCAATTGTAAGCACTCCAATGGATAAGGACTATCCCAAGCTTACTGAAGGTAAACCACTAAAAGACAATCATGAGTACAGATCTGCAATTGGAAAATTATTGTATTTGAGCACAATCTGTCGTCCAGACATTACTTCAGCTGTTGGACTTTTGTGCAGAAAGACCAGTTCACCTAATGAGCATGACTGGAAAGCTATTAAGAGAATTGCAAGATACCTGAAAGGAACTTTGGATTACAAACTTAAGATTTCAACCTGTGTTGAACCCAGACTGACTGGATACATGGATGCCAACTGGGACAAAGCCTCACCTGATGGAAAATCTACAAGTGGATACTTGTTCTACTATGGAGACAGTTTAATTACTTGGACTAGTCAAAAGCAAAGCATTGTAGCCATGTCTACTGGAGAAGCTGAATGTGTGTCAGCGCAAACTGCAAGTTATGAACTTTACTGGATCATACATCTATTGAAGGACTTCGGCATAGATGAACCAAAGCCAATAATTCTTTTTGAGGACAATCAAGCCTGTATTGCTATTTGCAAAGGAGAAGGAACCAAGTCTAGAAACAAGACCATCGCACTCAAGTGTCACTACGTGAAAGAGCTGCAAGACCAAAAACTGATTGAACTGAGATACTGCCCTACTGACCAGATGATTGCTGACATCCTGACCAAGCCGCTTGACAAGCAACGTTTTGAGAATCTTCGTGAATGTTTATATTTGTCTGACTTTCGTGTTTTAACATGAGAAGGGGTGTTGGGTATTTGCATGTTGAAAACACTCAATGTGTATGCATGGGGTTAAATGTCTGTTCTGTTGTTACAGGAAATCACCTGTCTTTGTGTTAGCCAGTGTTAGCTCAAGTCTGTTAGCCCGCGAAAGCATCCCTGTTCTAAGAGTTTGATTGGGAGCGAAGTGTTAGTAACTTTGCATTTTATGAGCCCTCTTCCCGTCTTTGTTCGCCTTGGAGTAGAAGCACGTTGGAGGGCCATCTTTTTCCAGTTCTAGTCTAGAGAGGATGTAGCTGATTTAGCTCTCTGTTGTTTTCTCCCAAGTTTACCCTTCCCTATGGTAGAATTGTAGTAAACTTTTATATTTTTAAACACACATGGACTCTGGGTCTGATTATTGAACTCTGGCATTGCTAAGCTGTTTTTTAACTCTGCTGAATTTCTTTAAAAACTCTAACAGCCGGCCCTTCTGCCGCCCCTTCCCCCGCCGCCGGTTTGGACAGAGAGCCTTTCAAAGGGAGCGCTTGGGTTCCGCTTGGCCTGCCTCTGCAGATCCTGGGAGCACCCCCTCCCTCGGCTGCCCCACGCATGGGATGGGGCTGCCCCTCCAGGCAGGGGGCCTTGCCCACACAGGCGGGCGAGACCCTTCCTTCCTTCCTTCCTTCCTTCCTTCCTTCCTTCC
>NW_015172564.1:296090-298718 GCF_001447785.1 Gekko japonicus | reverse complement strand
TGGGGAGGCTCCTGGGTGGATTTCTCCCGTGGGGAGGGGGGGAGACGGAGCTGCTTAGAGAGAAGCGGCAGAGGTCAACGCTGGCTGAAAAGGCCTCAGTCCACAAGGTCAGAGCCGGCCACTCCGCCAGGCTCAGGGTGTGTGTGTGACGCATCAGGAGAGACGCCTTGGCCCGGACCTGCCTGGACTGAGGCCGCTTCCACACGCAGCCCTGCCGGGAAGGGGTGTCCCTCCCCCGGGACCGCAAACCTCTTGCCCTGGGCCGTTGACACCCCAGGGTAGGGAGCCTGCTGCCCCCCCCTGCCCGCCCCCCCAGTATCCCAGCTGGTCTCCCGACTGCAGCTGGGGTCGGCTCCCTGCCCGGGAGAAAGCGGCTGCCTTGGAGGGTGGGCTCCTCTCCGGCATTCTGTCCCCACAAGTTCCTTCCCTCCCCGGGCTCTGCCTCTCAAATCTCTGGGTGTGGAGGCCCGCCAGGCTGTCCTCCTGGTGTCCCTTTGAGGCGGCCGTCGTGGCTGCAGGGCCACCCGTGCCCACCGGGCTGAATCTGGGCCTTTCAGACAGGCACCGCCTGGCTTCTGTGATGCCCAGAGACCTCTTTCGAGGATTGGTTGCCAGGCCCGAGGGCAGGGGGAGTGCAGTTCTTGTGGAGGAAGCCCCTGGAGGCCTTGGCGGCGGCGGCGGGGATGACAGGCGACGAGCTTCGGCCAAGCCTGGCCTCGGGTGAGTGCACCTGCTTGGGTGGGGTTGTGCAGACTGGAAGCATCCGTGCAAAACAGGACCCTGCTTGGAACGGGGGTCACATAGCCAGGCGTCATAGGCCACGCTGAGAGAGGTTTTCCTCCCCTCCAAGAACTAGTCTTGCTCCATGGTGGCCCCACACCCTGGCTTCACTGGAGGGGGGGCTGTGCTGGGTGAGCATGTGGCCCAGCCAAGGGAGGGGGCATTCTTCCTGCCCCCACGGAACGCCGGGCCCCCTGGCAGCTCCCTCTAGGCAGAGCCGGGAGGGGGGTTGTTGGGTATTACATGTTGAAAACACTCAGTATATCTGGGGTTAAATGTTTGTTGATGTTACTCACAGGAAGTCACATGTTTCTCATGTAACCAATGTTCTTTAGCTGTAGAATGCCCGGGAATTTTCTCCCTGATCTAGGAATTTGATTGGGACTAAAGTGTCCCATTTTATGGCTTCTCTTCCCGTCTTTGTTTGGTGTTCTGAAGAAGAAGAAGAAGAGTAGCCATAATCTCTCCTCTTCTAGTTTTGTCTTTGTAGAGTAAGGATGTAGCCGATTATGCTCTGTTGTTATTTTCATCCCAGTTACCCTTCCCATGCTAGAATTTAGTAAAAACCTTATATTTTAATCACACATGGACTCTCAGTCTGAATTATTTTATTCCGGGACTGCTGGACTATCTCTGCTAAATACCATTTTTTCAATATCCCTGTTGGGGTTTTGGAAAATAAAACTTGTAATTCAGCAGAGATAAAATAGCTTAGCAATGCCAGAGTGAAATAATTCAGACCCAGAGTCCATGTGTGATTAAAATAGAAAGTTTTTACTAAATTCTAGCATGGGAAGGGTAACTGGGATGAAAATAACAACAGAGCTAAACAGCTACTTCCTTACACTACAAAGACAAGACGAGAAGAGAGCGATAATGGCTTCTGTACTTCTTCTTCAGAACAGCAAACAAAGGGAGGAAGAGAAGTCATAAAATGCAAAAAAACGTTGACACTTTGCTTCCAATGAAACTCCTAGATCAGGGATGATTTTCCTGGGCTTGTAGTTCTAAACTAACATTGGCTACATAAAACACATGTGACTTCCTGTGACAACACAAACAAACATTTAACCCCATATATACTGAGTGTTTTCAGCGTGTAACACCCAACAATCCCACTATCACCCAACAGGGGTTCTTTCCCCTCCTCTCTCTTTGCGAGGGGGGCCAGAGGTTTCTCGGTCCCTGTCCCCCCCGAAATGTGGGAGCGGCTGAGGCGCAGCGCACCAAGAGCACCCATCCCCTGGAGTGGGAAGGAAGGGCTACCAGGACCCTTCGTGTGTGCAGCAGGATGGAGCCCATCAGGCTCCCGCCATCATCACCGGACACGGTGGCAGCTGTCCCTTGGGAAGGCAGAGGAGCATGGGAATTGTAGGTGCTCGGAGGTGGGCTCAGGGGAGGATGCGCCGGTCCCTTCCGGCAGGCACGGGCCTTTCCTGTGGGGCTCCCCCCCCCTTGCGGGGAGAGGGCAAAACAAGGCCCGCCACGCCTCCTTTGCGTCCCCAGGCAAGGAGAGCTCTCTGTGCCGCTCCCCCTCGGGACCTGGCTCCTGCTCTTTCCAGAGGACGTTGGGGAGTGGTATCAATGGGCCAGGGCACGACTGCCCTTCCAGGCACAAGGAGTCCAGCATCGATTGCTTTGTCCCGTCCCCCCCCCTCTTGCAGGCCCCTCCTCTGGAGCACCAATGCAGGGGCCCTGGCCGCTTGAGAGGGTGGGGGCGGGGAGAGCCCTCTCCCTTTAACCCTCCTGACCCAAAGGACGTGGCTCCTTCCAGAGGGCAAAGGGAAGCCCTCTCCTCTCCTGCCAGGAATGGCACAAGTGCCCATAGGGGCAGGGCCGACCCCCCCC
>NW_015172564.1:289762-295994 GCF_001447785.1 Gekko japonicus | reverse complement strand
CCCCCCCCGGGCTCGTGGCTGGCAGAGACGTGTGGCATCAGGCAGCATCATTCTGGTGTCAGCCGGCCGCCCCTGGAAAGGAGCCCAGCAGAGATGCCCACACCCGGAGACAGCCAGTGGGCACCCCCGAGCAGGGAGCAGAGAGCAGGGAGCCTCATGCCCACTGGCACCGCTGGGTGGTTGGAGAGGGCTTGGTATCTCCCAGCAGTCTCCCCACCTTGGCTCGGAAGGGCTGGTCTTGGTGGCTGGCGCAGCAGCTGCTCTTCCAAACACCGTCCGGCGGTGGACAAAGGTCCAAAGTGCTCCCGTCGAGGAGGTTCTCCTCCAGGAGTCTGGCCGAGGGCCCAGGAGGAAGTGTTTCCCCTTTCTCTCCTCACTCGATCCCACGTTTCACTCCGGTGCGCGTGATCCCTCTCTGGGGAAGTGCCCACAGAAGCCTGCCGAGTGCCAGCGGACCGACCATGGGGAGCCAGATGCCCACCCACAGCTCATCACTTGCAGGCAGCCGGGCAGCCAGTGGCCACCTGACTGACACTCCCTGTGCACTTCCGAGGGCACCCCTTCTATTTCGCGATGTGACTGAGGGAGCTGTGGGTGGCCGCTGGCGGAGACTGTGAGAGAGAGGCTGGGGGCTGCAGAAGACCCCTTGGCTGGCCGGCTCTTCCTGTCCCAGTTGTTGGAAGTGGGGCCATTTCCGGTCATGGCCGCCCTGCTCCCTGGACCCGGGAATGCTGCAGACCAGGGAGCCAATTTGTAAGGAGAGAGCCCCTGGGCCCGCCCCCCCCCCAATCTCAGCCAGCCAATCAGTGATGCAGGGGCATCATCAGTCAGCGACATGCAGGGGGCAGTCCTGGAGAGGTCGTCCCCCCCCCAAAGGCAAAGCACCAAAGGCTCCGTCCTGCCTGTTCTTAGGAGCAGCCAAACTGACATAAAAGAGGGTGCCAGCTTCCCAGTTTGACAGGACTCTCCTTCAGGCAGGATGGAATGAAACCCAGAGAGATTCATTCATCCATCCATCCATCCATCCATCCATCCATTCAGATTTATACCCCCGCCCTCCCAGCCCAAGGGCGGCTTACATAAAATCAGCAGAAAACATTTAAATAGCGCAATACAACATTTAGGCCCCGGTCACACGGAGGATTTGCCACGCCAAAGGCACGAATGTCGGGCAGATTTTTGGGGCACGATCACACCGCAACATCTGGGAAGCGTAGCGCACCCGTGGCCAACCCGTGGCATCCTGCCGAAGATGCGCAGTAAAAAAGTACCTCGGAAAGTGCACCAGTATCTGGAAAAGGCAGGGCAGGGGCGGCCGTCTGATCGCGGGAGCACTAGTATCCCGTGGCATCCGGCGCCCATCCACGTCCCGTCGCAAACCAGATGTTTTTCGTAAGTGCATGCACACAAATGCGAAACGCTTGCCACACCGCTTCTTTGCCACGCTGCAGCATCACCGTGTGATCGCCAGCTCACAGCCTAAGCGCAGAGACTTGGGGGACCGTGTGATCGGCTACCGTGCTTTATTTTGCTCCGGGGCGAACAGCCACGCCTCCCCCCTCCCCCGCCGTTATCTGGCCCATGTGGCCGGGGCCTTAAAACAGTATTTAAAAAATTACAATTCCATCATAAGTGCTGGTTTTCCTACTCTAGAGTTCATGATGGCTACCATCGACTCTCTCTTCCCATAGCCGGCTCGCGGGTCTTCTGGAGACGTCTTTCAGGTGTCCCTCCGGCGGCTGGCGCAGTTGTTCATAGATGTTTCAGGGCAACGGGGCTTCTCATCCTAGTTGTTAGAGGTGGCAGGGGCTCCCAAAAGCCTGGCGGAAGAGGTCTGATTTACAGGCCCTGCGGAACTCTAATAAGTCTCGCGGGGCCCTGATCTCCTCCGGGAGCTCATTCCACCAGGTAGGGGCCTCCACCGAGAAAGCCCGTGCCCCCTGGTTGTCACCAGCCTGGCCTCCTTAAGACTCGGGAGGGCCAGATGATTCTGGGGCCCTGAACGCAGTGCTCTCTGGGGGACATGTGGGGAAGGCAGGTTCCGCAGGTGGCGTTGTCCAGGCCCCTTCTCCCAAGCGGCTCTTTTGTGGCTGCAGGACATCTGGGACCAGTCCCTCCCCCCCCCCGGAGGAAACGAAGGCTTCAGAGGGCTTCAGAGGGTGGACTCGACAGCGCCGCGTCCCTTCTGGCTGGCCGCGCTTCCTTGCCCAAACCCCACCCTTCCCACATTCTGCTCCCGAATCTCCCGGAATTTACCAGCCTGGTTTCAAAGAGTGGTGGGTGAGGTAGATCCGGCTGAGAGCGTACGCGACTGGGCCCAGGGTCGCCCATCGAGCTTCCCTGGCAGCGTGAGGACTGGAACCCAGCTCTCCCGGATCCAACTCCAACACTCGGTTCTTTCACCACAACTGGCAGCACTTTCACCACTTCGGTAATGATGATGTTCGATCATCTCAAGCCACCACCAAGAAGGCCCCGAGAAGGGTTGCCATTCCTCTGAAGGGTGGCACTCCAAGCTGTTCCTCTTCCGTGGTCAATGTCCGTAAGCAACTCGGTTATCGCCTGCGTTTATCTAGGTCTAGAGGGGTCCCTCAGGGATGTGTGCTGGGGGGCGCGGCCCCAGAGTTCCCTCTCTCTTGCTCCTCTCCAGCCGCAGCTGCTCTTTGCAGAAGCCGGCCGTCTGGCTGCTCACCCCCCCCCCCTTGGCAAGGGACAGCACAGCCTCCGCCCGACGGGTGTCTTGAGGCCTGTGTGACCTCCTGGCTGTGGACCCCTTCCGCAAGCTGTCACGACTGCTTTGATTTCCTTGTCTGAAATTTCATTGTCTAGAGAGTCTACATTTATATAGAGAAAATTTTTGGTATATCTGGCTTATTGAAAAACTCTTCATTTAATTAATCTGATTTTTTCAAAAATAATTAACAAACTGCTTACCTGTCTCAGACGGAGTGGGAGCCCCCGCCCGACTCCCCTTCCTACAACCTAATGTGAGCTAGCCATCTAGCTAGACGTGTGGATGGTTTTTTATTTATTTCATTTTTATTTATTTATTTAATCTTCAACTTATATACTGCTCTGACCCCGGAGGGTCTCTGACCCCGGAGGGTCTCTGACCCCGGAGGGTCTCTTACACAGCTATTTATCCCTAACTAGGGCCACATTATTTGTATGGGGGGTGATAGCCTACCAGCACCCCGGCCGCGGGCTCAGTTGTTATTCAGTTCCTGGCTCGGCTTATTGTTCAGTCCCTCGCAGCTCGTCAGCACTTCACTTCCTGGCGCCCGGAGCAGGCCTTAAACCGCGGCTCCTTCCGGTGGGCTTCACCCGGTGCTCGGCAACGCGCCAGCCGCAGCTCTGGTTCCGTCCCGCAGGGTTCACCGCGCCGCGTCGCCACGCCACCGTGCACCACGACTCCGCCTCCGTCCAGTCTCGCGCACGCCGGGTCACCAGGGCCAACTCCACTGCCGCCGCCATTGCCACAGCCACTCTTGCCACACGTCCTCGTAAGGAGGAGGGGTGCCCCCTGCCACCTAGGGGCAGGTACCCATTTTATCTACTTGCGTTTTACACGCTTTCGGACCGCTGGGTGGACGATATTACTTATTCAGGTTTTTTTCTGTTTTGAATAATCCAAGGGCCTTTCTGGTGTCTTAAATAATCCAAGGGCCTTTTAAATGCTGCTTCTTATGGCATTCCAGCCTATCATATGCTTGTTGCTGTCTCTTTTTTTAATGTTGCAGTTCCTCCACATGATGATGTTGTCGTTGTTTCTGGCGAGAGAAGGGCCGACAGGCTTCCCAGACAGTTACAGACAAGGTAAGGCCTGTCTGAGCTCCTCCTCCGCACTTTATCAGGCGCAGCAGCAAGGGCAGAGCGGCTCTGGCGTCGCAGGGACAGCGTGTCATGCTTGGACTGCCCACACAATGTGCGTGTGACTCTGTGCTTCCTCCCCAAAAGCAGATTTGGGAAAGAGCATACTGAGGATGGAGAAGAGCTGGACGGGGGATGTTTAGGGCGTGACCTCCTTGTGTGGACGCTCCCCACCCCCCAAGTGCTCCATTTCGGAAGGCAAAGCGGAGCAGGACCTCCACGTGGAAGGTGGCCCGAGGGCTGCAGAGAGGTCGGAACCAGACACACGGACACACAGAGAGGCCGGTCCCTGCGGAGGAGGCCCTTTCCCGTGGCCCTCGCAGGGGGGCAGAGCAGCTCGGGAGTCCACGTTTCATGTCTATGTATCACACTTCATGCACATTCTCCCTATTAATAGATGGGGGAAAGAGGACCGTAAATCTCGAAACTGCCAATTTTCAGGGGACTCGCTCTTTCCCTGGCTACGCGCTGGCACCTTTTACAGCCCATTAATTACTTTCTCTAATAAAGTTTGACAAAATGATAACTTGCCCATGAAAAGTGTTGTAATAAATACATTTCCCTTAACTTTCAGCCATTCTTGCATGTCTGCCTCATAAACCTTGGCCGCGGTTCAGTAGCTTATCCTCTCTCTCTCTCTCTCTCTTTCTCTCTCTGCTTTCAGGGAAAGGGCCCGGAAGGGACATCCCACCGTGGGGTGGCCAGCCGGGAGGGATGAGCGAGCTGCGTGGGCAGGGAGCCACCCTGGGCCTAGGACAGAGGGGAGAAGCCAGCTAGCCCCCAAGGGGCCCCCGGGGGAAACCAGCCCACCCACGGGGAGTTGGTTCTTGTCATCCCAAACTGGGGTCTGAGCACTTCCCGGAGCCGAGACCCCGGGCAGCTCCTTGATATGCCCTCTCCTCAGCAGAGGAAAGAGCCACCCAAGCCTGGAACGAACGAACGAACGGGGCCGCCGTGTGACTCCACCCTTCCGAGGCCACGCTGCGCACCAGGGGTCCAGACACGGGGCTGATCGCAGGCCCCAGACCATCCCTAGCCCTCGGTACCAAGTTGTGCCCAGGGAGACCCCTGTACGCTAGACACGAATCTGCAGGGACGAAGCCTACCTCTTCCATCGGTCCCAATCCACTTTGGGGGACCACCTCTTCCTCGTGTTCTAAGGGAGGCGGGACCCCCAGTGTGAGCGGCACACACAAAAGGGCCTCTACAACAACAAAGAGCTGTCGTTCCGAGGTGGGCGTGGAGTTCATCAAATGGAGACAAGAAGGTGGAGCCAAAGTAGTCTATGGAGTGCGCCATCCCCGTGGCTTGCTGGTCAGGCCTCTGCTTGGCATGCAGGTGGGGCCGGGTTGAATTCCTGGCCTCTCCAGTTAAAGGAGGAGGAGGAGGAGGCGGAGGCGGAAGAACCTCTGCCTGAAAAACTGGAGAGCGGCTGCCCGCCAGAGGAGAGAGTGCGGAGTCTGCCCCCCTTGGCCGACCGAGGCCAGCACGGAGGCCGGTGACGTGTGGAGCCGGGCCAGAGTCCAGCCGGAGGACGGGGAAACTGCCCCTGCCCCTTCCTCGCTGGTTACTTCGGCCCTGGGGAGAACGACCGGGTGCCCACAGGAGCATGCCGAGCATCAGCATCCCCTCGACTGCAAGCGCCACACACCACTGGCTGGTCTGGGCAGCAGAGGGGTGCCCGTGAGGGGAGGGACGGTGCCGGGGGCGGCAGACAGGCACAGGGAACCAGGGAGAGGAGGAAAACCACACACACCCCACCGGCCAGGCTGACCCCCACCCGCCTTGATCCGGTGCAGATCCACACACGCACACCCCTTCCTGGGCTCCAGGGCCCACTCGGTGCCGAGGCAGGAAGTGACAGCCCGCCCCTCGTCCAGGCCACTTGGCACCAACACCCCCACCCCCTGTGCAGTGGCCCACCCAGCCCGCCCGGTGGTTCCTTGGCCGGATTTCCTGGGCCGGGGCTGTTTCCTGGCCTCCTCCCCTCCTGCAAGGGCACCCCCCCCCACACACACACACACCCTGTCCCCAAAGGCCCTGGTTCTGAAACAAAGGGGCCACACCTTCCCTGACCTGCCTTTCCAAGGCAAAGGTGCCCTCCCTCCGGCCAGGGCTCACAAAACAGGGCTGTGTGTTTGGGGTGAGCCAGCAGGGGGTTAATGGAAAATGAAGGGGGGGGCATGCCCGAGGGACCCCCTCCCACCTCTCTGAGCCATATGGGGGGGGGGAAGGGGATGTGAAGCACATGCTGATGTGCTGCCTTGCATTCAGCCGGGGCTGGGGCTCCCCTCTGTCCCCAGAAAACGCGCACAATGCTGAGGAAACAAAGAGCTCCTCCTCACACAATGGGCACCCCCCC
>NW_015172564.1:283073-289624 GCF_001447785.1 Gekko japonicus | reverse complement strand
GGGCGGGTGGGGGTGGTGGGATTCTGCATAGGATAAAAGGGCAGGGAGGAGGAGGAGGAGAGCCCCCCACCTCTGCCTGCTGCTCACCCGCACCCACTGAATCCCCCCCCACACACACACACATGTCTCACCATGGCAGTGCCTCTCTGAGGAGAGATGAATGCCGGAGCATGCTGGGACGTGGGTGGTGGGGTGGTGGTGGTGGGGTGGAAGCCACCCCAGCTCAGGTTCTAACAGGCAGCAGAGGGGACAGGGATGCAGGGGTGGCAACTTCTCCTGGGCACCAGCCAAGGTCAAGGCGGCAGCAACCCCGCCCCCAGCGCCCCAGTTCATCCACAGCTGCCAGCCAGAGGCACAAGAGCTGCCCCCCCACACAGACCAGCTGAGCTCTGAGCAGGAGCAGGAGAGAGAGCTGTGAGAGAGGTGAGTGGGTTTCTTTTACTTGCTTTCAGCTGAGAGAATTCAGCTAAGGATATTTTGTGGGAAAACTGTGTTTAGCAGTGTGTGGAAGCACTTAGAGTTCTTGCAGAGTCCTGGCTGATTGAGTGTGGGAGAGGAACGGGCATTGTTTGACTGGGATTGCCTGTAATTGAGAGGAAGTGGAAGGGGCATTGTTTTGCCTGTGATTGAGTGCCTGGGTGAATTTGAATTTGAATAGCTGCTGCCTGACCTCTGCTGGGGGAGGCCTCTATTTAAGGAAGCACCTTGGCAGAGGCACGAGCCTCTGGCACGAGCTGAAGGGCGAGCTAAAGGGCTCTTTGCCTGTGGCTCTTAGCCTAGGGACTCTTAGACTAGGGGCTCTGTAAGAAGCCCAAAAAGAGCCAGAAAGACAAGGCCCTAGGCTCTTTGTCTTTCCCGTAAAATAATTTGACTTGATAACAAAACCCACATAAATACCAAGGGTTTAAAAGGGGGATTATATTTATTTATTTTAAAAGAATTATGAAGCCAGAATGCCAGCAGGGGGTTGGGGGCTATCCAGTGTTTTGCACGGAGTGTCACATGTATGACTATCTGCCCACTGGGCAGAAGTCTTGGGTGTGTCCTCGGTGCAAGGAGCTCCTGGTTCTCAGGGAACGTGTGTGCTCCCTTGAGGCCAAGGTGGCTGACCTGGAGAAGCAGAGACAGTCAGCTAGGCACACAGAAAAGACTCTCGGGGACTTGTTAGCTTCGTCCCACTCTGGATCTGGCAGCCCCGCTGCTGTCAGGGAGCATGAGGGTCTAGGGGAAACAGGGCACCATGCTGAGGATAAGGGGAATGTGCCCTCAGAAGGGACCTCTTCCCCAGCTGGTGAGCGGCTCTCCTTTTGCACCAAGGAACCATCCCTGAGCAGGGTGGGAGGGGGGCTCTTGGTAGTGGGTGATTCGATCCTTAGGCAGGTAGACAGCTGGGTGGCGAACCCGCGTACTGACCGTATGGTGACTTGCCTGCCTGGTGCGAAGGTAGCGGACATTACGCGTGTTTTAGATAGGCTGGTAGATAGTGCTGGGGAGGAGCCAGTGGTCGTGGTGCATGTCGGCACCAACGATGTGGGGAAATGCAGTCGTGAGGTCCTGGAGGAGAAATTTAGGCTGCTGGGCAGGAAACTTAGGTCCAGGACCTCCAAGGTAGCCTTCTCAGAAGTGTTACCTGTTCCACGCGCAGGGCCGGAGAGACAGGCAGAGATCAGGAGTCTCAATGCGTGGATGAGACGATGGTGTAGGGGGGAAGGGTTCAGGTTTGTTAGGCACTGGGATACTTTTTGGAACAAGAGGGAGCTGTACAGGCGAGACGGTCTCCACTTGTCCCGAGAAGGAACCAGGCTGCTGGCACTTAAAATCAAAAAGGTGGCAGAGCAGCTTTTAAACTGAATATTGGGGGAAAGCCGACAGGAGATGAAAAGTCTCTGGTTCGGGTTGGCTCATCTGAGAGAGGTGAGGGGGTACCGGTTGCTTTTCTACAGGGAGGTGGATTGAAATTGTCCACAGAGGCCATGGCTGGTGACATGGACTGCCGGACAACGACTCGAGATAGCAAGAGGAAGGATGCAGGCTTAACTTGTAAGGGAAATTACAGCTGTTTCTATACAAATGCTAGAAGTGTCCGAGGTAAAATCGGGGAGTTGGAGTGCTTGGTGTCGGAGGGAAAAATAGACATTGTGGGTATTTCTGAAACTTGGTGGGATGAGGAAAATCAGTGGGACACAGTGATTCCCGGTTATATATTATATCGGAAGGATAGGGGGGGAAGGGTTGGAGGTGGGGTAGCTCTGTATGTCAGAGAGGGTATAAAGTCTAGAAAGATTGAGAGGCTAAGTGAATTGGATTCGCTTCTGGAAGTTCTATGGGTTGAAATAGGGGGGCCAAAAGGAAACTTAACACTGGGAGTTTGTTATCGCCCACCAGATCAAAAGATAGAGGAGGATTATAAAATGATGAATGCCTTAAAGATAGCAACTAGACAAAAACACTGTGTAATAATAGGTGATTTTAACTACCCACACATTGATTGGGTCAATATGTGTTCTAGTCGGGAAAAAGAGATTGAGTTTCTAGACACTCTAAATGACTGTGCTATGGAGCAGATGGTCACGGAACCTACCAGGGGAGAGGCGATCCTTGATTTGGTCCTAAGTAACACTCAAGACCTGGTGAGAGATGTAAAAGTGATTGCACCGCTTGGAAACAGTGATCATAATGTTGTTGAGTTCATCATTTGTACAAATAGAGAATTGGCCAAAAAGACTCACACAACCATTTTTAACTTTAAAAGGGGTAATTTCTCTGATATGAGGGGACACGTGGGGAGGAAACTGAAAGGAAAAGTAGAAAGGGTCAAAACAATTGGGGAAGCTTGGGATCTATTTAAAACTACGATCCTAGAAGCTCAAAAAATATATATTCCGCAGGTTAGGAAAGGCACAAACAGGTATAGGAAAAAGCCTGCATGGTTAACAAACAGAGTAATGGAGGCTGTAAAAAGTAAAAAGAATTCCTTTAAGCAGTGGAAAGCTAGTCACAGTGAGGCTGATAAAACGGAACACAGGCTATGGCAAATAAAATGCAAGTCTGAGGTCAGGCAGGCAAAAAGGGAATATGAGGAGCATATAGCAAAAAACGTAAAAACCAACAATAAAACTTTCTTCAAATACATTAGAAACAGGAAACCAGCCAGGGAGGCAGTGGGGCCCTTGGACGACCAAGGGGTAAAAGGAGTATTGAAGGATGATAGGGAAATGGCTGAGAAGCTAAATGCATTTTTTGCCTCCGTCTTCACTGTGGAAGATGAGAAGTGCTTGCCCACTCCAGAACCACTGATTTCAGGAGGGGTGTTGGAAGACCTGAGTCAGATTGAGGTGATGAGAGAGGAGGTCCTAAAACTGATAGACAACTTAAAAACTGAAAAATCACCAGGCCCAGATGGCATACATCCGAGAGTTCTGAAAGAACTCAAATGTGAACTTGTAGATCTCCTGACAAAGATATGTAATCTTTCCTTAAAATCTGCCTCCATTCCTGAGGATTGGAAGGTAGCTAATGTCACTCCCATCTTTAAAAAGGGTTCCAGAGGAGATCCGGGAAATTACAGGCCAGTCAGTCTGACGTCGATACCGGGTAAATTGGTGGAAACCATTATTAAGGAAAGAATTAGTAGGCACATAGATGAACAAAACCTATTGAGGCAGACTCAGCACGGTTTCTGTAAGGGAAGATCTTGTCTCACTAACCTGTTAGTGTTCTTTGAGGGGGTGAACAAACATGTGGACAAGGGGGATCCAATAGATATTATTTACCTTGACTTCCAGAAAGCTTTTGATAAAGTTCCTCATCAAAGGCTCCTAAGTAAGCTCAAAAATCATGGGATAGAAGGACAAGTCCTTTTATGGATCAAAAACTGGCTAGTTCATAGAAAACAGAGAGTGAGTGTAGGTGGGCAATTTTCTCAGTGGAGGGTGGTAAGCAGTGGGGTACCGCAGGGATCAGTACTTGGTCCACTGCTTTTTAACTTGTTCATTAATGATTTGGAGATGGGAGTAAGCAGTGAAGTGGCTAAATTTGCGGATGATACAAAGTTGTTCAGGGTGGTGAAAACCAGTGAGGATTGTGAGGCACTCCAAGGGGATCTGTCAAGGATGGGCGAGTGGGCGTCAACATGGCAAATGGGGTTCAATGTGGCCAAGTGCAAGGTGATGCACATTGGAGCCAAAAATCCTAAATATAAATACACATTGATGGGGTCTGAACTGGCAGAGACTGAGCAAGAGAGAGATCTTGGAGTTGTAGTGGATAACTCACTGAAAATGTCGAGACAGTGTGTGACTGCAATAAAGAAGGCCAATGCTATGCTGGGGATTATTAGGAAGGGTATTGAAAACAGATCAGCCAATATAATAATGCCCCTATATAAATCAATGGTGAGACCTCATTTGGAATACTGTGTGCAGTTCTGGGCACCACACCTTAAAAAGGATATTATAGCTTTGGAAAAAGTGCAGAAAAGGGCAACTCGAATGATAAAAGGGTTGGAACACTTTCCCTATGAGGAAAGGTTAAAGCGCTTAGGGCTCTTTAGCTTGGAGAAAAGACGACTGAGGGGTGACATGATCGAGGTTTATAAGATTATGCATGGGAAAGAGCAGGTAAAGAAAGAGGTACTTTTCTCCCTTTCTCACAATACAAGAACTCGTGGGCACTCCATGAAACTGCAGAGCGGTCGGGTTAGAACGGATAAAAGGAAGTACTTCTTCACCCAAAGAGTGATTAACACATGGAATTCACTGCCACAGGAAGTGGTGGGTGCTACAAGCATGGACAGCTTCAAAAGGGAATTAGATAAGCATATGGAGCAGAGGTCCATCAGTGGCTATTAGCCACAAGGTATAGCTAGGGGCTCTGGGGCAAGTGATGCTCTGTCTTCTTGGTGCTTGGGGGGGGTCAACAGTGGGAGGGCTTCTAATGTCCTGGCCCCACTGCTGGACCTCCTGATGGCACTGGTATTTCTGGCCACTGTGTGACACAGAGTGTTGGACTGGATGGGCCTTTGGCCTGATCCAACATTGGCGTCTCTTATGTTCTTATGTTCTTATGGGTCTGTGTGCCCCCCCATGATTTCTTTCCTACCGGCCAATCCCAGCCACATCTCTGCCCCCCCCCCGGCCCTCCCGAGCAGGGGGCTTCCAGGGACAAAGGGAGGGCAGAGCAGCGGCCGAGACCACCCCAGGGGCTGGTGGAGCTTGGGGGGGGGGCTGGCTGTCTCTCTCCTCTGCACAGGAAGGCTTCTCTTGGGCCCGACGGTAGCAGCAACAGCCGCCTCCAGCCTGTGGAGGTCAGGAGAAACGGACCATCTAGGAAGGAGCCCCCCCGCAGGTGAGACCGACAGGAAACAGCTGGGGTTCCCCCCAAACACGGAACCCTGTTTCTCGGCTCAGGGGACATGCATACGTGCCTCCGCAGGGCACCTACGCACTGGGAGGTCGCCACACACCTCCAAAGCACCATCTGCCCTGGGGACTGGGCATGCTGGCTGAGGCTACCCGCCTCCCTGCTCGGGAAATATGACAGCGGGGGCGGGAGGGGGGAGTGTCACAGCCACTGACCAGAAAAGGTTTCCCCGTTGGGGCCCACAGAAGCTGCACGGCGGCCCCCGCAACACCGAGCGCCAGCGCTGAGGGGCCCAGGTTCTTCGGCGCCCCACCGTTCTTGACTGGCCTCACTCCCCACACGGAAAAAGGAGAGGAGGTGGCAGGAGCCAAGGGGCACGACCGGCCACCCAGCAGTGCCGGAAGGGCCTTTGCTTTCACCAGAGATGGTCAAAGGGGTTGGAAGTGGCCATCTTTTGGCAGAGCCCTTCCGCCCCCGTCTCCGCATGCCCAGGAGTCCCTCGTGGCCACGACCCGGAACTGGCGGAGAAGACTGCCCAAGGAGGAATACGCACAGGCAAAAGCCCCCACTCCTTCCTTTGTTATCGGGGCGGGGCGGGGGGGAGGAGGAGATTCCCCCCTTGTGTAATGTGGATCTTGCACTCACAGCCACAGCCACCTTAGAGGGCCTTCAGCGGGGTCTGAAAGTCGGGCCCCTTCAGCGGCACAGCCGGCCCCGCAGAGCCCAAGCTGAAGCCAGCCCAGGGAGGCAGCAGGACCTGCCTCCTACCCACGGGGACGGCTCGGCCAAGCGGGGGGGGGGCGGGGGGGCCTCTGGCTCTGCTGGATTGGCCCCCATTCGGCCCTCAGCAGGGGAAGGAGCTTCTGCCAGAGAGCAGCCAGAGTCCCCAGAAGCAGGCGGCCTCCCAGAGCGACATTTATGGGGGGGGGGAAAGCAAAAACCCAGCCAAAAGTATACAGACAGCCACCATTAACATCATATTTATTGTTATTTAGTTGCTCAGTAAAACATATACAGATATATACAATATGCATGAATACAGAAGAGTGCACTTTACATATTAAAAAAGAAAGAAAATAACACTCACTTTTCATGAGCTTTTGTCACAGTCTTCCAACCAAGCATCGAGAAATGAATTTAAACAAAAGTCCCGGGGGGGGGGGGGGAGGAGGAGGAGGAGCGCAGCACAC
>NW_015172564.1:282028-282976 GCF_001447785.1 Gekko japonicus | reverse complement strand
AACAGAAAGGAATCCGCGCCCCCCCCCCCCGGGCTTCCTTGCCATTTCTTGTTTTGGGTCCGATACCCTGTGGAGACCCCTTTCTCCCCCAGAGAGGCACCCCTGCCGATTCAGAGTCCGGCAATCGCTCCCTTTTCGAAACTGAACAGGCAGGCAAGGGGGAGGGGGTGCTGATGTTGGCAAAAAAATCCCCCTGAAGTCGAACCAAGCCCTGAAGGGGGTGACGGCTGCGAGGTCCAAATGGCACCGGACTGGCAAGGCTGGCAATGGGCCTTCTGGCTTCGACAGGCCCAGCCCTCCGCATATGGCCTTGGCAGCGCACGGGGGGGGGGCGGCACCAGAGAGCCTGGTCGGCTGTCCCCGAGTGCACGGGTGACCAATCAAAAGCTCAGCCGTGGGGTCCCTAGCAGAGTTCTCAAGGTTTCCTTCCTTGAGCATATTCGGAATATCCTCAAAAACCCAAACGAGGCCAGTGGAAATCCAGCCTGTGTTCCGAGTGTACCAAAGGGCTTCAGCACTCGGTCCAATTTAAGATGGCAAGGTGGCAGGTTATCCAAACAGACAGTGGAACAGAAAAGAAATTGCTAGTGTTTGCCTCGGAGTTTGTTGCTTTGTTTTGTTAGAAAACAGTTATTTGCCACTAATGAAAACCCTCCAGTGGAATTAGTCTCAGTGAGGTTTTGATCTAGTGGGTGTTGTTCCTTGTTTAAATCCTCAGAACTGGTTTCCCCCCCCCCCCCCAGAAATTCAATTTGTTTTTTAAAAATTAAGAAATGCGGGCTTTTTTTTCTTTCATGACCAAAGGAAAAGAGACTGTTTGTTCATCGAATAAGTCAGCGGTGCTTCTCGCCTAGAACCGGCAGCCTTACGAGGTCCCCAGAAGAGCCTCCCACAGCTCTGCTAACGCAGCAGCACCTGCCGCCGGCCTCCGGAAAAGCCCTCTGCCTT
>NW_015172564.1:264357-281990 GCF_001447785.1 Gekko japonicus | reverse complement strand
GGCCTTTGCATCTCACACACACAGAGAAAAGTACAAAATCTACTTCTGAAATTTCACAGGATTTTGAGCAGGCTTTAGATCTCCTCCTCAGAATGTCTTGGGTTTTAAAAGGAAAAGAAAACAGACTCACTTCTTGTGGCTAAACGAAAGCTCCACCGGAAGACCAGCTAGACAGCCATGCAGGGCCAAGTCCTGCGTACACAATCCGGGGGGGGGGGGGCAGCAGTCCGAGGTTTCTCTCTTTGCTGCAAGACATCTTGCCTGGAGGAAGGACAAAGGTAGTGGAGGGGGGGAGCTGTGCCGTGATTCGGCAGCTTTTATCACACCACCGGCAACCCTGGAGAATCTGAATGGCTTGGAATGGTGACGGTGGAAGGGGGGGAAGCTGTCTGGGCCAAGCCAGGGCATGGCCTGCGCCTGGGCAGCCAAACCGTCAGCAGGGGCCTGAGGCTCCCACCAAGAATGAATGCAGAGCTCTTGGAACTCACCCACTCCTGCATCTTTCTTGAGACTCTCTTCCGGCTCAGTTAGGATGCTGGGCGGGACCCAGGAAATGCAGCGCATCCTTCCCGGGCAAAAGCATCCACTGCTCCTGCGGCATCGAAAGCAAGGCCGGCGTCGCCGTGAATGCCACTCCGGGCCCAGAGCATCTCCTCTTCAGGAAAGGTTTGGCAGTCAGTCAAAGGACACAGGCCTCGGAATTTCCCCCCCACCCCCACCCCGAGCGCTCGGCAGAGCTTTTCGGGTGAAGCCGCTTTCGACCACGGGACCAATGCTGCAACCTCCTTGGATGATGCCCTTCCTTCGCCACAGACGGGATGAGCCTCCTCGGCATCGTGCCCTGGGCCTCGGGCGGCTGACACCAAAGCACCCTGGCCTCGGCCCCGAGCAAACCCCAGCAGTGCTCCCTTCCCTCCGGCCAACAGGCCACCCCACACCGAGGGAGGGAGGGAGGGAGGGAGGGAGGGAGGGAGCGGAGCAGCCTGCGTTCCCCGCAGGGCCTCCTGGACAGCAAACCCCCGGGGCCAGCGTGGGGCCCTTTCACTCCAGGGGGGACTGTGACTCCGGCAGCTGTGGGGGGGGGAGAATGGGTAAGAGAGAAAAGGCCTCTCTTCTTCTTCTTCCTCTTCCTGTGACGGGCACAACTTGGCCTGGCCTAACAACAGATGCCCGGGTGACTGTGACAGGAACAAACCCCTCAAGCAGGAGCCCCGATTCACGCACTGGGTTTCACACAGGCTGTACCTCGGCTCCCTACTCCGTCGTGCAGCCAGATGGGAGCTGTCCATTCCCCTCACTTCCTGCGTGTGCGTGGGGCCTGATCCTGATAAGGAACCTCCTCAGCCTTCCCGCCCCACACCCACCATATCCCCCCCCCCCACGGCCCACGCTTATGGCGCAGTGGGTCAGACGTTAGAACCTCTCCAAGGTGGGTTCGGGTCAGAAGAAGAATTGTGTGTGTGTGTGGGGGGGGGGGGACCGTCCAAACTTGGACGTGAGCCCTGTGCACCCCAGAAGGGAGGGGGGATTTACCGCTGGCCCCTGACTGCAGGAGGGCCCAGTAGCCAGATGCCGCCTGCATGCCACCTTCACATGCGAAGGGAGGGCCTGAAGGGTCGGCCCTGGGAACAGAGGGGAGGGGGAGACTTGAGAAGGAAAAAGAAACTTGAGTGAGCTTGATTTTAAATTAACCCTTTCCAGTCTCTATGCCGCTAAGCAGGTACCAACCTAGAAAAATAGTCCAACTAGTGTGTGCGGCCCCTTAAACAGAAAGAGAAACAAAAAATAATTCCTGTCTTCCTTCTTCTTCTTTGTCTTCAAGTCAGGGCAGCGACAAAAGTTCCAAATCTGTTGGAGATGTCCGAGTGCAGGGATCGCCACGTTGGCACCGCAGTCCGCCCCTTCGCTTCGCCCATGTCCTCCGTGCAGTGGACAGAAAGGCACTGCAAGTGGCTGCCAGTCTGTGCTGTGGCTGAGGTCTTGCTGGGAGGGAGGTCGTGGGCTGCAAGGGGGAGAAGAGGGGGACAGACAGGTTAGCCACCCCACATCCGCAGCAGGAACCACTCCCACCCCGTGCAGGCCCCGCTCGGCCTCCTCCGTCCGGAAGGCTCCCACGGGGCAGACTCGGGACATCGGCCAGCATCTGGTTTATTCCTTTTTATGGGACATGTCTGTGAGGGGCCTTTCTCCCTTGCGGAAATCAGGGCGGCCGACAACTTGGATAAAACATGAGGAGAACGCAATAGAAACCACAATGACAAAACCTATAAACATCACAGATTAAAACCCCCGATTAGGGTGGCCAGTAATTAAAGCTAAATGAGTCAAAATGCGAAGTCCTAAATAAAACTCCCTCCAACTGCCTCCTGAAGATGGACCATGAGGGAGGTCAGGCGCGCCTCGCGGGGAAGGGGGCTGCCCCGCAAAACGGCCCTCCTCTCATGGGGCCCCCGGAGGAGCTTCTCTGATTGGCGGGACAGTCCGGAGGGCCCGTCTCTCCTCCTGGGATCTGAGTTCCCAAGAAGGACCCAATGGGAAACCCCATGGCCCTTCCGATACCCCAGGGTCCCAAGCCACGCAGGGGTTCAAAGGTCAAAACCAACACCGTGAATTGGACTTGGGAGAGGATCGGGAGCCAGCGAAATCTGCTGCAGGATCAGTCACCTGACCCCACCCAGCAGTCTCGCCCCAGGGTGAGCCCACGGCAGTCGCCCAGTCCAGACGTAACTAAGGCACGGATCACTGGGGCGGGATCTGACTGATTCAGGGACAGACGCTGCTGGCGCACCAGCCGAAGCCGGGCAAAAGCACGCTGGACCACCGCGGCCACCTGGTCTTCCACGGCAACCGCTGTGTCAGATAGCAGCCCCAAACTGCAGGCCTGGCCTTTTGAGGGGAGTCCAGCCCCACCCAAGACAGGGGACAACTGAAGTCCCTGGTCTGCCTTTCTGCTAACCCGGAGAACCCGGGCGTGGTCGGGCATGCAGGAAGAAGAAGAAGAAGAGGTTGGATTCATACCCCATGGCCCTTCACTACCCGAAGGAGTCTCAGTGCGGCTTACGAACTCATCTCCCTTCCCCTCCCCACAACAGACACCCTGTGAGGGAGGTGGGGCTGAGAGAACTCTGACACAAACTGCTCTTTTTCACGGACAGCTCTGACGGAACTATGGCTTGCCCAAGGTCACCCAGCAGCTGCAAGTGGAGGAGGAGTGGGGCCAAACTGGCTCTTTAAAGTGCTCCTCAAATGGAAGCAAGGGCCATGGATCGGCAGTCTTCAGGAAGGCATGCAGCCGGAGGGCGGGGGGGGGGGGGGGGCTGCGGACCACAGCTGCTGGTTTCCCCGGCTCCACACACCCCTCCAAAGAGACCAGAGTGTTATGGAGATTAACAGAGAGACAAACATGGGAGCAGCCCTGGCACAGCGGGCTCCCGCTTCGCCTTTTGTCCCGGGAAGGACAAGAATGCCTCCCCCTGGCACCCTCGCCCTTAATCCCCTTCTGAAATGCACTCACACACTCCACTACGACAGCAGCCGCAGCAGCAGCAGCCGCCTCGTATCTGGAGGCAGCCAATTCAGAGCGACCCACTGTGGCAGAGGAGCCTTCTGTTCCAGCTGTCATAAACTGGGGGGCTTTCTGGCCGACGGGGGTGTCAGCACGGATACCCTCCTGCTCTCCCCCACCCTCCGCCCCGCCAGCCGTTTTTCCCCCCCCCCCCCCGCTCGTCAACAGTCTCTCCGTTGCCTGTCGCTGGCAAAATGTGCCTGTGAGCAGAACGGGTGGGGGGGGGAGGGGGGGATAAGACACAGGCTTTGCCGTTCACCCTTGAAACCAAAGGCAGATCAGAACACATCAGGCGGTGTCGAACCCCGGTGCCAAAGCCTGAATTTGGTGGGCTGTGTTACTATCAAAATACAGAACCTTACATCCAAGGCCAAGAAGCCTTGCACCAAGAAAAGTGATTTGCATAAATTATGCAAATGCCACTACATTTCTTACTTGGCATAATTCGCAAACATGTAAAATCTCAGAAATTCTGAAGATGCAGGAGGGGGAAAAAGAGGAACTTTTCAGGGGGCGGTTTTTTCAGGGAGGTGGTGGAGGCAAAATGGAACTTTTGCAAAAACTGAAATATATGTAACTAGGAAAAGGCCCGTTGTGGAAATAAATACAACGGCCTCTAGAAAGAGGCTCTGGGCAGGTGCCCTGGCACTCAGTGTCAATTTGCTGTGACAACCTCAGCAGGGTATAATAACACTGAGTCCCCCATTTTCTCCAGAGGAACTGATCTCTGCTACCTAAAGAACAGTTGTAATTTTGAGAGATCTCTCCAGCACTCACCTGGAGATTGGCAATGATGGTTCCCCAGAAGGGAATAGTTGGTTTGGAGGGTGGAGTCTATGGCTTTGTACCTGTCCGAGGTCCCACGCCTCCTGAAACCTCACCCTCTCCAGGCTCCATCCCTCACATCTCCAGGAATTTCCCACCTGGAGTTGGCAACCCTATCTCCTTCCCAGCCAATCATCAACCTACCTTTATTTCCCCCTCACTCTTCAGCTTTCCACCCCCCACACACCTGCAGCCTCTCCCGTGCTCTGAAGCCCTGACAACTATGTCACATTGGCTGTCATATGGGGGCCACCTCAGCAGCATATAAGGATACAGAGCCCACCATTTCCTCCAGGGGAACTGATCTCTGCCATCTGGAAAGCAGTTGTCATTCTGAGGGATCTCCAGCCCTCACCTGGAGATTGGACACATTTTGCCTCAGAACAGCAAACTGTTTAGAATGTTAGAGGAAAAACCAATCAAGTCGCATATGCAAACGACCTCTGTGTTTGGCAAAGGCCAATGAAGCTGCATATGCAAATAACCTCTGTGTTCTGACTGGCTATGGGGGGTAGAAGAACAGCAAAGTGTTTAGAATGTTGGAGGCAAAAGCCAATCAAGTTGCATATGCAAATGACCTCTGTGTTCCGAGGCAAAGGCCAATGAAGCTGCATATGCAAATAACCTCTGTGTTCTGACTGGCTATGGGGGGTAGAAGAACAGCAAAGTGTTTAGAATGTTGGAGGCAGGGCTCAGGCAAAGCAGCCAGTGGATAGGGAGACCCTCTGAATGACAGATCAGAGAGCAAACTGATTTTGGAGCGTGTGGAATGTTCTAGAGAAGTGCCACCACCATTCAGCTTTTATTTATAAGGGAGATGCTCACTTTCCTATCAAGCCTGTTTGTTTATATGGCTTTAGCAACAGATCCATCAGTTATAACTCTGTAAGCACATATAAAGCTGTACTATTTGACAAATAAGAGTATAAATATCTACATTTTCTGTAACAGAAACTGCAAGTATATCCCGTACCTGAGAAGTGGTTTCAAACTGCTACACCCTGTGCTACTATACAGGACATGCGTCTTTAATTCTTGCCATCGGAGAGATAAGAAAAATAAATGCTGAAGAAGAGAACAGGTTCTGAAGTGTGCCAAAGGAAGTGTGTCGTTATGAACAGAACCTCCCCTTACTGAATAGCTAGAGCTCCCAGCGTGTTTAGTGATCAGACTAAACCCTGCAAGTGCCACCAAACGAATTCACATTTAAACAAAAATATATATATCGAAAATACTGTATATATCTACAGTATAAGGGTCCTCTCCCCCACAGGGTTTCCAAAATTTCCCAGTTTTCCCACCAGAAAAAAAGTCCTCAGACATTGCCACGGTATGCCCTTTGAGTATGAGAAGCCTTAAGAAGTATTTTACTTATTCTAAAAGGAGAAAATATTTCATAAGAGGGTTTTTCTTTTTAAAGTGCTCCTCAAAACTTTCCATCCGAATAAACTGGGGAAAGTCCTGGAAAAATGTTCCCCCCAATATTTCCCCATTTTTCTCCAGGAAGGAGCAAGAAGTTGCAGAGAATGTGGGGGAAGCGAACTGCCTCGCTGGCAAGCTCATTCAGGCCCTCCAAGCCCCGGGCCTTTGGGGAGCTTTCCCAGAACTGGGGGCAGGTGCCGCTGAGCCCCCCCCTCTCCCTCTCTCTCTCTCTCTCGTAGAAGTGGGCCTGCGAAATGGCATCACAGCCCCCGCCACTCTCCCCACACAGCACGGCAGCCACGGAACCGCTGGAGGGGGACATGCGGCAGCCATCCTCTAGCTTGGCCTGCTCACGTTTTAGAAAGAACTGTCCACACCCTTTCAAGGATACAGCTTTGTAGCTACAAAGATGAATACTTGACTTCCAAAAACAAAATGAAAGTCTTGGGAGATTTCGTTTATCTAAAGCTCGCTTTTCTCCCCAAGAGGAATCCAAACACTGGCTTTGCACCACCATCCACCCATCCCATCCCCATTTTATCCTCCTCCTGCCCGCAGGGGGTAGTCCGGAGCTGGCTGATGGTCTAGAGTGGGGTCAGTGGAAAATTCCCGACAGAATTCTACGTGGGCCTGCCCTTAAAGACAATGTTGGAAGCTGCAGCGGGCACAGAATGCCACAGCCTGGCTACTATAGGGCGCAAGGTGAAATGTGCACGCCCCCTCCACTCTAGGGACACTCACTGGTCTCCAGTCAGTTACTGGGGCTCAATTCAACCCTAACCCTAACAATACTAAACACAAACATAAAATGGGAGCATCCTTTCATACTTTGAGTAAAGAATTTGTTGTCCATACATCTCAAATCATAAAACTTATTTCTACGCCATATGATACTGTCCAAACTTTGCACAATATTTAATACAATGTTTTTATTAACCTCTATTTTGGTTATAACATGTTTTGATACTTCAGTTCTTCAAACCAGTGATAAAGTCTTGGTCACGTTTCTTCAAATTTGTCCTCTCTATGTCCTTTCAAGATTAAAGTTACCCCTGCAAGTGGGTAAGAGGGGCAGCCGCCTGCTCGGGTGCATTCTCATCCATGGTGCCCACTCTGCAGACGGAGGAGGTCAGGAAGGGCCCCCCCCAGCACTCTAAAGAACGTGCAGAAAATAAATGTTCAAGAGTGCATTTTTTAAAAGGGATTAGAAAACTGCAGTAGAATGAGCAGCCCGGCAGGACAGCCTTCCAGCGGGAGGGCCCACGGCAATGATTATTGCAGGCGCCGTCTTTTACGCCAATGTCCTACTCCTTTAATCCGCCTTCTGTATTTGCCGTAGATAGAGCCAGATTCGAGTCCCGCAGCACCGTAGAGACCAACAAGCCTTTCTGAGTTAAGAGTCGCGATCCCCGAAAAGCTTGCTGGTCTCTCAGGTGCTGCTGGACTTGAATCAGGCTCTTCGACTGCAAACCAACAACCTCTGAAACTACCCTCCCCAATGCTGTGATCCTGGTCCTCTTCCATGGCCCACTGGCTGTCTTGTGACACTGTCTGGCTGCAACGTTTACATCCTTCAATCCTCCTCCAGTCTCCGGACAATAAATAAAATGGTTAAAATAAATAAATAAAAAACCCTGTGAAGTAGGTGAGGCTGAAAGTGTGCACCTGGCCCAAGCTTCCATGGCAGATTCGAACCTGGGTCTCTCAGCTCCTAGTTGCCCCCCCCCCCACCAGCAGCCATGCCTCCCCTGTGCTCCCACAGAACCCTGAGCAGCTGCCCTTCCAGCCTTGGAAAGGCTCGGGCTCCATAGCAGCTGCGTGGCCACCACCCATGCCCGGCTGGCCACCGCAGTCCTGCAGGGGGTGGGGACACTGTGCCCCAGAACGAGCAGCAAGGGCCCCGCGGCACACGGGGGGCCAGAAGGCAGCAGCAGCTCCTGTCTTCACCAGCTTCCTGCCTCCCTGAGGTTTGCCAGAGCACATCTCAGCAGCAACGCCAGACGGGCTCCTTTTGCATGGAGCCCTTTTCACTGGCCACGCATGGCCCTTGGCGTCACACAGGCCTTTTCAAAACATGCATCCTCCTAGGTGTGTGCGCTCGGTGTACACAGAGTTAAATAAATGCACGAAAAATACCCTATCGGTATTTTTCGGGTATTTATTCAGCCAAATACAGATTAGACAATCTGATTCGACTACCGAAATAGCCATGCCCAAATAAACGCTGATTATTCAGGCGTGGCTAGAAGGCATTTAAAGAGACTGCAGTCTTTTTAAATGCCTTCTCAGTTCAATCACTGAGTCGTACTGCAGCGGTGGTGCGACTCAGCAAGCGAACGGAAGGCATTTAAACTTTAAATGCCTTCAGAGTTCACTCTCTGGGTCTGATTTTTTTTTTTTTTTGCACACCCCTACAACCTGCCCCAGCAGCCCCGTAGCGAGAGGCGAATCCCAAGCAGCACACTCTGCGTGGCCCAGGAAGGCCCAGGAAGCGCCTGCCCTGACTGCTTGGATCAGCTCCGAATGCCCAGCATGGCAGACCGGGTGGGTCGTTTTACTTGGGCCTGCGGAGACCCCGGCTCAAATGCTGAACAGCACACAGCGTTTCCCTCACATCCTCCCTGGATCCTGGCAGTAAGACGTGCTCTCAATCTACACATCCCATGGGTGCAACTCAGTCCCCGGTGCAAATGGCATCAAGGCTGCAGTGAGGAGGGGCCAAGGCCTCCCCCCCAGCCTGAAACAACCTGGGGGGGGGCTGCTATTTGGCCTGGTGATCAGAACCCGTGGTTCCCCCCCCCCCCATGGGACAGACTACGCCCCTGCCACCAGCATGGTGGGAGATCTTTTCTGGGGGGAAATATTTATGCCACACCTTTCCTCTCATAAGAACATAAGAGAACATAAGAGAAGCCCATGTTGGATCAGGCCAGTGGCCCATCCAGTCCAACACTCTGTGTCACACAGTGGCCAAAAACACCAGGTGCCATCAGGAGGTCCAGCAGTGGGGCCAGGACACCAGGAGCCCTCCCACTATTGACCCCCCCCAAGCACCAAGAAGACAGAGCATCACTTGCCCCAGAGTCCCTATCTATACCTTGTGGCTCATAGCCACTGATGGACCTCTGCTCCATATACTTATCTAATTCCCTCTTGAAGCCATCCATGCTTGTAGCCGCCACCCACCTCCTGTGGCAGGGGATTCCATGTGTTAATCTCTCTTTGGGTGAAGAAGGACTTCCTTTTATCTGTTCTAACCCGACCGCTCAGCAATTTCATTGAGTGCCCACAAGGAGTTCTTGTATAGTGAGAAAGGGAGAAAAGGACCTCTTTCTCAGCTCAAGTCCTTACTGCCCCTTACATGCTGCAGTCCCAATCTGAAATGCCTCCTCCCCCAATGCCTGGGCCCTCGGGAGCCACGAGGGAAAGGCACGCGGCAAAAGGCCCTCATTCGTGTGGCACCTGCTCCCTCGGTCGTGAGGACCAACCGAAAGAGAGCCAAGGACGTCTCTCGGAGGAACGGCCGTCTCAGAACGCAACGCTGGGGATCTGAGCCCCCCCCCCCCCCCGTGTGTCTCAGCACACCTGGCCTCGCCCGGACCGAGCAGGAGAGCAGGTGCCTGGAGCACAGAGGGTGCTGCTGCGGACGACCCCTCTGCCTGGCCACCCTCCAGAGGGAAGCGGGGGGGGGGGGAGGCGAAGGGGCTGCTGTGAACAGGGAAGGACTGGAGTCCTGTGACCTCCTCCCCCCCTTCCCCCCCCCCCCCCCCCCAGCTGCAGGACCCACAGAGACCTTCTTCCTCCTCTCCAGGCACCAGCTGCAGATTCTGGGGACAGGTGAAGGGCGGAGGCTGTCTGGGCACAACCCTGGAAGCCGCTCACCGACACGCGGCTGCCTCGAGCGGAAGGACAAAGGAGATGGTTCGACAGGGAAACACCCACCCACCCCCACCCCCCCCCCCGGCTGGATACGCTATTTCTGGAACCCACGCAGCAGCTGCCAGTCATCCCCGGGGCCGCGTGCCAAAGAGGAGGATGCGTGGCACAGGAGCACAAGGCCCAGCGTGGGAAGAGCCGCCGTGGCTCCGGCCAACGTCCCGCTCACAGTGGCAGCCCAGCAGAGCCCCGCCCACAGCCCCGCCCTCTCGGAATCCAGCTACAGGCTGGAACCCAACGGGGACCGGAGGGCAAGCGGCCCAGAAAGCCGGGCAGACTGGCTGGCGGAAGAGACCCAGCGCCGAGCCCGCCACTCTGGCATCACGGAACACGCCCAGCCAAGATGGGCCAGGCCAGCAGAGACACAGCCTCACCTGCCCCCGGGCCCAGCACCACCTCCCCCCCCCTCAGCCGCACGTCCAACAAGCAGAACACGGTCGGCCTCACTAACTGACGGGCTCGGCAGGGTCACGTGTCCAGGGGCATCCGGCACTCAAGGAAGCTGAGGGGAGCGTGGAAGCCTCGGCCCCACAGCCCCCACGGAGGAAGGCAGCAGCGCAGCCCCACCTGGCCTCCCGCAGTGCCCGGCAACGACCCCCTCTCTACGGGGCACGGGGGCAACGGCCCCGCCTCTGCGCGACTGCCGGCTCCAGGCACGGCACAGTGCCTCGGGCGTGGAGAAAGCACCCTCCCCGTGATCAGCAACACCTCCATAGCCGCACCCCCAGTCGTGGGAGTGCAAGCGGAGCCGGCGCACCCATGCCCATGGGCCTGCCCAGACATGCCAGGGCTACGTGCAGAGGGCTTGGAAGCTCCCGGAAGAGCAGTGGGTTTTTTTTTTTCCAGGGCCACAGAACCAGATCCAAAATGCGGCACTGACAGATCAGCAGCAGGGGCTTCTGAGGCCTCAGCTTCCTCCTCAACTAAAGGATGGAGCAAAATGACCCACCTCCGTATTCCGAGGTGTCTCAAGGAGAGGGGGCAGAACCCTCAGCAGGAGAGGGGCGCCTCCTTCTGCCTGCCAAGACCGCTTCCGCCCACCCCCACCCCCTTCCCTGCTCCGACTGCCAGGGCTCCAGGGCGCTCTCTGGAGCCCAGCCCCCCCACTGGCACCGCAGACCGTCACTGGGGCACCCCCTCGGGCCAGACACTCCCTCCCGGTCTCACCACCCTCACAGGGCTGTTGTCGTTGTGAGGAGGAAACGGAGAAGAATGACACTGGGTGCTGCTTTGGGAGCCCGCTGGGGAGGACAGAGAGAGGGACAGAAATAGAGAGGTAGGGATGCTGGTGACTGGCCCAGAGACACCTTCTGCACGCCCAGCGCGGGTTCTGCCACAGAAGGGAACAGGAGAGCGGCACAAAGCCCCTGGAGGGTGCCCCGGAGCCAGCTATCGGGGCCTCGCGGCACCACCCGGCAGCCAGGACTGGGACACAGGGGAAGCTCCCAGAAACACACAGCATCTGCCTCGGGGGAGGGAGGGAGGGAAGGAAGCCCTACAAGCAAAGCTGCCCCCCCGCCCCCGGCCTCTCCTTCCAGGGGGCAGCCAGGCTAGGCTAGAGAAATGGACCTTGGGAGGAACAGGGGAAGCTAGGCGGGAAGTGCCCCGGAGGAGGAAGAAAGGGTGCCTGCCCACCATCTGCCAGGACAAATGGTCTCGCTTCAGCTCCCCTTACCCGAAAAGCAGGGGAAGTGAGCAACGACGAACAAGCAGGAGAGAGGGCAAGATCCACGGAGGAACAGGCATCATCGCGGCAAGGGACGATAAGGGAAGACACCCCCCCCCCAAAGGACTGCCCCATGTATGAGTGGCCCTTCCAGAGCTATCCACGACAGATGCTGCCGAGTGGCCTCCAACTTCTGGTGACCCGAAGCCCCGTCAGCTTCCGCAGGCTGAGACCGGACTAACTCTCCGCCCAGGACTGCACTCCCATGTCTCTCTAAACAGTTACAAGAGGACGTCGTGGTCAGAGTCCCTGGAAGCCTTTGGCGGGCCCTGCTGCGGCTGCTGCTGCTGAACATGGGGGAGCCATCGCAGGAGCCATCCACGTGCGCCGGGGGGGGGGGAGCAGCCAGACAGGCCCCAGCCGGACGAACTGCATGTTCCTCCCAGCAAAAACAAGGGCTGCAGTGCCAATGCCGGGAACACACGGCACCCCCTGGCATTCCCCCGGAGAAAGCTGTACTGGTGGCAAACCACTCCTCAGCAGGCCCCCTGTGTCCGCAGCCCAGAGAAGCCAGGGCCACGTGGCCCCATCCCCAGACCGGAGGCTTGGCCCACGGCCCTGGAGCACCTCCATTCCATCCCTCTCCACAAGCGGCTAAGGGGTGGCGGCCGAGGGCTCCTCCAGCCCGTTGCCGCCACAACAGCTCCTTGCCGGAAGTGGGTGTGAGCCCCCTTTCACAGGTGGCCGGCTGAGAATGGCCAGGGAGTGACGTGTGACCTCCGAGCCAAGCCCCTCCAAGCAGCTGGGGCGCCTGCACCAACGGAGGCACCCAGACATGCCTTTGAGCCGCCCAGCTCAGGGATGGACAGGCACCTCCCAGGGACCCGGCCCCAGACCAATGCCCGGCAGTCCCCAGCACGTCCTTCGCCTCAGCCTCCGCGGGCAGAGAGGTCCAGCCTCGCCAGCGGCAGCGGCGAGGCCTGCCTGCTGTCTGATCCTGACAGGGCCCCACCGTGGCGCATACTGCTTGTCTGTGGCTGGCCGGCCAGGCCCAGCCTCCCTTCCGCCTGAGGCTTGGCCATTCCCCACAAAGCTGGCAGCCTGAGGTCTCCATTGGGCCACCCTCCTCTCACCCATCCGCACCCGAGGCGATGGGGGGCAGGCCGGCCGGCCTTGCAGCCCGTCTGGCGGAGGGGGCCCCAGTCTGGGTCGGAGAGCTGGCCGGGCAAGGCCCATCACGAGCGTGGCTCCCGGACCGACACTCCCCCTAAACGGAGGCTGCAACGGGGACTTCCCCGAAGCACGTGTGCACCTGGCATTGTTCTGATCCACACGCTGGCTCTGAGCTGGCAGCCATTTTCAATGGGAACAACACGGCAGCTCCTCCCTTCCTTCCGGGGGCTTCCAGGTCTCCTAGGAGTAAGGAAGCAACCCGCTTTCCGCGCCCCCCCCAAAGCGAGCTCCGACTGTTCTTTCATTGCCAGGGGAGGGTGTCCTTGACCTCACTCTTTCGAGAGGATGGCCAAAGAGAGCCACACAAATGGGGTCTTCCGGGGCAAACGGGTGCCCAAGCTTCCCAGGCGGCCCGCAGTGAGGCCGTGGCCGTTCCATGCTGGGATTGCCCAAGAAGTCCCCACAAAGGAGCTGAGACGCTCCAGCTGCTTCACAGGGGCAGAGACACGTTCCCCAGGGAGGGGCTGAGCTGCAGAGCCCCCCCGGTTTGGAACAGGGACCCGGCCCTCGACATTAGCTAACCTGCACAGAGACTGGAGAGGTCAAAAAGCAACCTGCAAAGCCACCACCGGAAGGTGACCCCCAGGGTCTCCCACAGGGACACCGGCCACTGATTGTGCAGAACGCCCTGCCGAATGGCACCGATGTTGAGGCAGGTGCCCGTGGAAAAGCCCCCGACGGCAAGCACAGGCAGAGGGAACAGTGGCAAGGCCCCCCCCCAATAGGGCCTTGGGGTGGCCTCCATGCTGACTCTGTGAGCCTCTTGGGGAGGCTGAGTGGATCTGGACCAGGTCACTGCCTGGCTAGAGACCACCCGGCTGGAAACCCCACAAGGCCCCTGGCAGGAAGGTGACCAACGAGACAAACTGGCATGCCAGGAGGCATCCCCCCCCCCGACCCGGCTCAGGTCCCATCCCACGGCAGAAAGGATTTTCCTTTATGGGTGAGACATTCTATGCTTGACAACTGAAAGGCAAAAGACAAATGACCCCCCCCCCACACACACACACACAAAACAGAAACGTGGAAAGGGACTAGCCGCCACTCCGGGTGTCCCAGTACACTCAACGGGTGCCCAAGGAGGAGGACCCAGGGCGAGGGACAGGCTAGATTCTTGGGCAGCCAACCCAGCCAAGTCACATGGCAAGGGCAGCGTTTAAAGCACAGACGGACGGACGGGCGCAGTGCCAAGCTCCCAGCCCTGAAGCACCAGCCAGACTCAATCACGGACGCACCATTTGGACACCATCCTGTGTCCTACAAGTTGTGAGGAGGGGTGCCTTGTGGGTTAAAAACTGGCCAGTTAGATACGCCTTGGTTAGATAGGCTCATTAGCTAATCACAAAATAAATTCAACTGAATAGCTAAGGAAAGAAAGTATTGATTTGGAATCATTAATGCAATTATTCCAAAATAAAAACTGGCAAGGAAACTCTTGAATATGCAAAGAGAGTCCGTTTCAAATGCACACAGTTTGCAAAACAGTGACTCCCAAGTCAGAAGCCGGCCAAGCAAGTCTTTACTTGTGTGGGGCGTGGGGGGGGGGGGGGGGGGGGAGATGGCACTTTGCTGGCTGGAAGACAAAACCTGGAGGAGGTGATCCTCCCAATCCTGCAAGTTACACAGTCGAGTGAAGAGGCCCTTCCAGAGCCTTGCAGGCTGAGGCAAAGCAAAGGTTCGGCAGGAAGAGTGGGTTGCACAGACACACGCAACTGCTCTGCTCTATACCCTGGGCCACTTTTCTGCCTTAATTATTCCGATAAGTGCTCCTGCCATCCTTGCCAATGTTTGCCCCTACGGCAGTGCTGGGGCCTCTTCTGGGTAGACCTTTGTCAGAAGCCACAGGACAGAGGGGCCCTGAAGCATGGCGGCGCCTGCATTCAAAGCAGCTGGGAGCTAAAACGGAGCCTCTGAAGTCAGGCCAAGATGTGCCCGTCCCTCCAGCTGAACTCTCGCCTCGCTCAGCTGTGGCACGGGGTGCGAGGGGACGCATCCTTCGAACCCGGTCTGGAACACGGTTGCCCCTGGCAGTGGCGTCACAGTGGGGGAGATTCGCACGGCTGACGGTCCTGTTCCCTGCTGGCCCATGCAGCACGCCACAAAGGAAAGAATCTCAAAAAGGAAAATGCCAGGAGAAGCCAAGCTTCTGCCCCCAAACACCCCAGTGAGTCCTGAAGCACACTCTGCTTCAGAGTAAAGTGGCCATTTTTGTCCTCCCGCTCAACATTGAATGTAAGTTAAATACAGAGTCTGAATGAATGGCGCTAAACTGTAAGGGGTGCGCTGAGTGGGAGCAAATCATGCCCTTCCCCCTATGCCGGAAGGGACACATGCCAAAAAAAATCTTGTTTGCATCTCTGAAGAGAGGTTAAAACCAAACCTTAGCCCTTTGGCACCAGAGGTGGTGGGCTGGGGGAGCTTCAGTGGGGGCTACTCTGAAGGGCGCATCCCTCCCTCCCCGTCTCGCAAACGACACCAGCGGAAGAATGGCCCTTCCCCACCTTGCGGAAGGAACCGGTGCCTGGCAAGCAAAGGAAAGGCCTTCGGGGGGGGGGAGCCGCACGGGCAGCAAGGTGCAAAAGAGCAGGTTGGGGAGGCCACCCCTCCTCCCAAGTGGGGATCAGCCAGGAGGGCTCTGTCCGAGAGAGACCCGCCACGGTGGGAGGGGCATCGCTTGGCTCCCGTGCAGAGGCAGGGTGGCTGGGCACCCCACGGCTACAGGGCAGGGCATGCAGCGCAGCTTCTAAGGAAGCCCGTTCAGCCCTCACCCTCTTGGTCCCACGGAGGCTCATCTGCCAGCAGTGCTTCTCTTCTCCCACTCGGCCTTAAAGTCTGGGAAACCAAAGACACACACACACACACACACACCCGCATGACTCCTTTTCACTATTAAGAGAAGGCTCTGAGGTGAGGGGGCCTTTTTGCCCGGGGAGCCGGATGGGATCGGCTGCAAGTCATCCCTCTGCCGCACGGGGAGCAGCCAGCCTCCCATCTCGGCAGAGGGTCCCCGGCCCCAGGATCCCTGGCAGAGGCTGCAGGCCCGGGCGGCCCAAGACTGCCAAAGGCCTCACGGTCTGAAGTGTGGATTTCACATCAGGACTCCAGCCGAGGACGCTGACGCTCCCCTGAAAACTGGCCACGCGGCTGGCTGGCTTCACGGCGCTCCTGTCAACGGCCTCCCTCAACTCCACCAACCCGCCTGCTACCAAGAAAGCAATGGCCCTCTCTCCTGCCCGGGCGCAGCAGGGTGCCTCACACTTTTATGTGAAAGCCAGACTTCTGACGCAGCAAAGGGTTGCTTTGAAAGACGCCCACCCCAAGAACCCCTCTGTTGGGTTTATGAAATAAAGGGCTGTGGCCTACCACTCGCGGTCGGAGCAGGGACGGAACAGAACAGCCTCCCCCCTTGGTTTTTTTTTCCCCGGGGGGGGGGGGGGACGGACACACACAATCAGGCGCCATCTTGTCCGCGTGCAAAGAGGAGGGGGCAGAATCCTGAGCAGGACAGGGAGGTCCCAAAAGGGCCTGTTTCTTCAAGCACACAATTCCGCACCTCACGCTTCTGTGAAGCTCCACCTGGGCAGAAAATCCCGGCTTTTTGGCAAAGCTGAACCGGGGCGAAAAACCTGGCCAGGATCTCGGCCAGCCGTGTGTGTGTGTGGGGGGGGGAGATGACCTCTGGGGGCTACTCTCAAATTTATTTTATTTTATTGGATTTATATCCCGCCCTATCCCAAAATGGGCTCAGGGCAGCTCACAAAACATTGAAGGAAAAACTTCTCTCTGTGTGTGTGTGTGGGGGGGGGGACATTAGAGGGAAAATATGCTCACGAAACACCAGTTTAGGGAAAAAGCGCTATTAATTCAGAAATCCTTGTTCATGAAGGCAAAATTATATTTTTTTAATCTACCGTGCTTTTTTCTATCCAATAATTAGTTTACAGTGTTTCTTCTTCCTTCCTGCTTCCTGCTCTCCCTCCCCCCCCCACCCCACACAAAGTCAGTGCTGGGGCTCAAGGACGCCCCCCACGTCTCGCTCAGTCCTAGCCCTGACACAGCGGCGAGTAGGCCAGGGAGGGTTGCCATGCGCCTTCCAGCTTGCGCATCATGCGCTCTCCCAGCCTTGGACCCTCCAGGGGGCATTTCTGCTTGGAGGCTGCAGTCTTTTGCTGCAGAGGGAAAGGCTGAGGGTGGGCCCTTGGAAGCAGACGTCCACCGGGACACCAACAGAGTTTCCCCCAGTTGATACTTCCCTAGCCTGCTCCTTGACGCTGAAACCAGAACCACTGCTTAATACATGTCTGTCCTGCCTTTGGCCAACGTCTCAAAGTGGCTAATGGGATTTTTTTTAAAAGACAGCAACACGGGATAAAAATCATGGCCAGACAGAGGGCTAAAGTCCACACTGAGAAACCAAGCACAGCCCTGAAACGTCACCGGGAGCAGGAAGCCCCAAAGTCAGAGAGAGCAGCGCAGTCTTTGCGTGGCCTCTAAAGGACACCCCAACGGGGCCAGGGACAGAGCTTCCAAGGGAAGTCCTAAACTCCAGGGTGGTTGTCTTGGGAGGAGGCAGTCCTCCCCGGGGAGACCCCAGACCAGGGCGATGTGCACTCCCCCCCCCAAAGACCAAAACCAGCACTTTGAAGGGGCCCCGGAAACCCTTGCGGGGGCAGCCCCTTCAGGCTTCACTCGTCTGGACCAATGGCACTTTCCGAATGACTACCGAAGGGAGTCCCATCTTGCGGGGGGGTGGGGGGCTACCCTGACGTCACTCCAGCCGGCATGACCACCATGAGGTCCTGGTCTGTGTCAAGGAGAAGGCACGGCTGGCTGGCCCGTTTCACCTGGCCCACTGTGGGCCTCTGAGCAGGAGTTGGCACCCACCGCAGGGTCTGGGACAGGCCTGGCTGAGAAGGAAACAGCCCCAACACGCCTCGCACAGCACTCTTTTATCAAACAGCTGTCAGCGTCACAGCAGAGTCCCCC
>NW_015172564.1:253374-264206 GCF_001447785.1 Gekko japonicus | reverse complement strand
CCCCCCCCCCCCCCAATAGCAGCAGAGTGTTCTTGTCTTTAAAGGGAAGGAAGTCTGGGAAGACCAGGACGTCTCGGGTGGAACCGAGGAGGAGGAGGAGGAGGAGGAGGAGGAGGAGGAGGGGAAGGCGCTTTCCCCACGCCTTCCAGCCTCCCCCTCCCCTCCTGGGCCCCTGTTTCCCTCCGTGCGAAGGCCCTCAAGACCATCCCAGAGGGCACAGCCTGGCACTGCCCACTGTGGGCCTCCACCAGGCGGGAGGGCCACAGCAGCACCGGCCTCCCCCTCTAGAGCTCCCAGGTGGCCTTCTGCCTGAAGCCGGGCTCCTCCCAGGTGGTCTCTGCGCTCGCACCCCTTTTGCGTCCGGCAGCCTGCAGGGGGGCCGGGCCACCGCCTCGAGCTCTGCTGCCCGGAGCGCCACCTCTGTGGGCACCAGAGTGCAAGAACAGGGCTTTTGTAATGCCATGCGTGGTGACAGGACGCCTTCTCTGAGATACCAGCCCACGCGGGAGAGGGGCCCGGGTGTTTCAATCTGCCCGCCTGTGAGGATCCCCCCCCCCCCGCCCCGCCGGCCCCCGAAGACCTGTCCAAATGCAGGGCCAGCCCCCACCCTCTGCGCTCCTTCCCAGGCAAAGACATAACCCCACAAGGGCTTTCCCTGCTGACTGGCAGTCAAAAATATTTGAGTCCATTAAACCAAGTCACAAAAGCCCCCCCCCCCTCCTGTGAGCCTCGGCCAGAAAACAAAGAGCTGCAGGAGTCCCCCCTCCCAGCTGCTTCCTTGTTAAAAAACACAAAGATTTCTAGCCTCCCCCCCCCTCTGAATTCAAAGCTGATCACAATTGCAACAGCATCACACTACAATAATTTAAATCCAACACACCAGGACCAAACCGTTACCAGAAAGCCGCCTGAGCAACCATCTCTCCAACCAGAGCGACTCAACTCGGCCCAGTTAAATAGGTCAGAGTCACACTGGTGTGTCAGACGGCCGCTCAGGCATTCCTCAGGTAGGCAGCTCTCTGTGGCCGGGCAGCGACTGAGAACCCGCTCCCCGTGGAGGAAGGGCGGATCAGGGACCGAGGTGGGGGGAGGGCAGGTACAAGGGGGGGGCTGGTTGCAAAGAGCTTTGGAAGCAAATAGTCAACGGCTTGGACGGGAGCAGGAGGCAGACAGCCTCGACGCAACACGCCTGGTTCCAATGACTTCCGCGAGGAGAGAAGCTGCAGCCTCTTGCGCCAGCTGCAGCCCCCAAGCAGTCTTCAAGGGCAGACCCATGCCAAGCCCATTGCAACAATCCAGCCAGGAGCCTGCTGCGGCACTGATCGGACAGGACGGGCCCGCTGGGTCCAAACAAGGGGCCGCCTATTCATACCAGAGCCCCTCTCAGCCTCCTCTCTAACCTGGAGAAACAGATTAGATTGGGGGTTACTTTGTTTTGGAAAGGAGAAAAGGAGGGGCTCTTTTCCCGACTGACTGCTTTGAAATACTCCCTCCTATTGCAGCTGTGGTAATTGCTACTAACTAGGAAGGGGGACATTTTCACCAGGTTTTTTAAAAAAAAAAAAAACCCAAAAGAGGGTGGACGCCAAAAAGAGGGCAGGTCCTCTAAAAAGGGGATGTCTGGTAAGCCTAGGTGAGTGACTTGGCCAAGCAAGCAACACTAACCCGACTTATTTGCTCTTTGGTCTGGAGTTGGCACCCCCAGGACTCACCCGAGTCGAGGGCGGAGGGGTACCGTCCCACAAGGCAGCCTAACCGTTTGGCCCATTCTGCAGACAGCTGCCACCAATTAGCCGCTCTCATCTCTCTGAAATCTGACGCAGAACAAAAGAATGCAAGTGCGGCACTCGTTGTCTCTCTGTCTCTCTCTGTCTCTCTCTCTCTCTCTGTGGAAGCCCCCTCCAGCTTGAGAGCAGCTATCACCACACTTGGGCGGCCGATCACACTGCCATCTTGGGGGGCACAAACCCACTGCCTTCACTGCACTCCAGTGCCCGCAGACCACGACATCTCGTAGTGCCCAGAACCTCAGAGCTGCTGCGTGAGCTGACCAGAGAGCTGGTTTGAGGGGGGAAAGACGCCGGACCTGTTCCAGAGGCCAGCAGTCAACAACTGCCTGCAAGAAGGAATTCGGTCCCCTGCCCCCTCCTGACGGACAATGGCTTGCAAAGCTCCACTTCCAGTGAATGCAGTTCAGCCCTCACCTCAAATGCACTCCCACCACAGGGACAGGAACGCCCCCCACGCTGCCTGCTTCTCCCAGCCCGCCATCATCACCCCACAAAGGCCCCCCCCCCCGGGCACAGAAGCCTTTGCTAGAAAAGCAGTGGGTGGGTTGGTTACTGCAAATGTGGAGCAGATACCCCCCCCACACACACACTGGACCAAGCTGCACCCTTCCCCCCCCCCTTCAAGAAGGGAGGCTGCTCCTGACCCTGGGGGTTGCCAGCCCGCAGGTGGGGCCTGGAGGGAGATCGCTCGGAATCACAGCCCTTCCCCAGGGAGACACGGCTGCTTCAGGGGGGTGGGGGTCAGAGGGTGGATCTTATGGCACTGCACCCCACTTAGATCCCTCCCCCCCACCAGCTCCCCCCCAATCCTCCAGGAATTCCCTAGCCTGGAGCTGGCATCCCTACTGATTTCTAATACTTCCTAAAGAAGAGGCCCTGGAAGTGCAAATCTTGCCTTCCCGATGCCACTGGACGAGAGAGAGGTCAGGAATCCACTAGGGATCCATTCAGGACCCGTTTTGCAGTTAATCGGTGTGGTCCAAAGCATTTTCCTGCCAGCTCCATGCCCCCCTCCTGCTGCTAGGGTCCAAACACTGAGACCTACACCAGCTCTTTCGATGCGGCTACTTACCGGAGGGGGCCATGGCTCAGAGTAAAAGGAGAGCAGGCCATGAAGGGGTGCATCTACCACAGTGCATGCAAGGAGCATTCTCAAGCCCTGCCCAGAAGATTCAAAGGCAGAGCTGGCCTGGACAGAAGCGCTGCATGGATTCCAGTGTTCCCTCTAAGCTGAGTTCGTGTGAGCTAGCTCACAGTCTTTTAGCCTCTGGCTCACACATTTTTGTCTTCGCTCAGGAAGGAGGGCTCCAGAGCAAACTAATTTATGCAGGAGCTCAATCGCTCGCTCACAACTTTAATGCCAGCAGCTCACAAAGTAGAACTTTTGCTCACAAGACTCCACAGCTTAGAGGGAACCTTGGTCAGGACACAGTGCGCTTCTAGAGCTTGCCAAAGGACTGCCGCTGTCCACAACACACACACACAAATCCACTGCAATTCACCCCACACCGCCAGCCGCAACACCTCCGCAGGAAACCACCACCTCAAGAGCAACCCGCTGGGACTGAACTGAGTGCTGCTTGCTCCTGGCCCCGCTTGGCTGGTGATCCTCACTTGAGCCCCACTTAACAAAGAGAGAGGTTTCAGCCCTGGAGCAAGCAAATCCCGTAGTGGTCCCTCCCGCGTTCTCACACAGAGGCCAGCAGCCCGATGAGGAAGCAGAGAGAGCCAACCCAGCCAGCAGCCCTGGGTCACATGCCAAGCAGCAAGCCGGAGGCCCTTGGCGACCAACCGGGGCTCTCCATTCCAAAGGTACAAATAAGATCAATGATCAGGAAAGAAACCAACACCAAAGCCCGAACACCCCAGCTTCATCCTCAAAATTTTAATTCTGTTCCTGTCTTGCAGATCATATTCCTTTCAATAGATTCACACAACTGAACGGATTGCAAAGCAACAGCCCAAATTGGCGAAATGGGCAGCGATCCCTTCCAAACTGAAACGGCATTTCCCTTCCAATTCGCTTTGCTAAATGAAAGACAAAGCAGACTACATATGAAGCCTTTTTTAAAGGTTACACATTGATTTCTCTCAAGGAACCCGCTCTCTTGGCAATTAAAAAACCCTATCTAAAATTCCCATTCACATTTCTATATACATTTTATCACCACCAGTAAGGCCTCAATTTTTTTTTTAATTCCCTTCAAACCCACAAAATCAGATTTTGCACTGATTTACCACCCTCTAACTTTTTCAGGTGTCCTGAACACAATGTTAAAATTCAAGTGTGTCAAACATCACGAGCAAAAGCCAGGGAATGGTCCACTGGTGAGCTCTGGATATCTTCACCAGGGTTGCAAAGAACACAACAGTCACTTGTGATTACAGCAAAGGCAATAAAAATACACTTGCTTTAAATCAAATGGATCTTCTGGCTTTTTCATCAGATTCAAAATAAGAAAAACTCAAACACTGTTTTTAGTATCTCCGGGGAAAACCTTTATCATGACGTTGAGCCTCAAACTGTGTTATATCAGCATACAATTGCAAAACAACTACTATTTAAGATAAACAACAAAAAAAGAATTATTGGTGTGACACTCAAAACATGACCTGTTTTCCACTCTGAACCAGAAACAAGTTCAGAACACATCTAGATCCTGTAGTTTTTAAGCCAGTCTTTTTTTTAAGTTTGCAGACAGAATTAGCAAAATTTCCACAGCTAGGGCACAATTAAGTGCATTATAAGGCATAATAAAGTGCTTCACACAGCAAGTACAAACCACATTGGGAGTTTTTAATGAGCTTTGATTACAGTAATGGAGCTATGGCAGCTTTGACCTGTTAAACCTACAATCCCAATCCTACTTACTTGAGGGTACATCCTACTGGAAACAATGGGATTTGCTTCCACATACGTGAGTATAGGGTTAGGGGGCCTGCGTTCATTAGTCAAGCAACCTTTTACTCACTCACAGATTCTGTCACCAGCTCAACTATTAAGTTAATGGGCAACAATGGATGACAGTAACTATTTCCTCAGCTAGCCAGTTAAAAAATTACATCTGTCTATCCCACAAAAATGGTAACTAAAATATTTGGGGGGAAGAATGGTACGAACCACATGGAACAGTCCCCATATAAATTAATATCTTCTCCACATTCTTATTCTAGGTTTTATCAATAAATCTCAATAAATACAATGAGATTCATCTTTAAATCTCTAAGATTTGGTTACCCAGTGACCTCTTCAAGGCACCAAGACCAAGTAGAAAGGGTGCGCCATGCATACAAATCCTTGCAGTTTGTCTTTAAATGGAAAAAACACACACACTCTTTTCCACGGCCCCAAACCCTGAGCATTAATTTTACAACCCCGTAACTAAAATATTTTGGGGGGAAGAATGGTACGAACCACACAGAAGAGTCTCTATATAAACTAATATCTTCTCCACATTCTTAGTCTACGTTTTATCGATACATCTCAATACAATTAAATTCATCTCTAAATCTCTAAGATTTGGATACCCAGTGACCTCTTCAAGGCATCCACAAGTTCTGCGCCAAGACCAAGTAGAAAGGGTGCGCCATGCATACAAATCCTTGTAGTTTGTCTTTAAATGGAAAAAACACACACACTCTTTTCCATGGCCCCAAACTCTGAGCATTAATTTTTACAGCCCCGTAAAACACTCACCTGCTATGTCAGTCCTAAATGCATTGTAAATGGCGAGGTCCACAAAACTTGGTTCCATATAAAATGTAAGATGTATAATAAACAGCACAAAGCTCAGAACTAAACATCACTTATCCTTTGAAAATAGAGAAGCAAATGATTATAAGCAATTGGCTAATTTCTTTCTTTCTTTTTCTTTTTTCTCCCCATCTATAATACACTCAGTTGTTCCCTTTCAAGCAAAAAAAGTAAAAATAAAAAAATCAGCTAGTTAAAATTAATGGATTGTTCCTCCAGATGGTAAGACCGCATGGCCTAAGATTTAAGAGGAATCGGACGATCTCTGGCACAATTCCCTGGACTGGTACGTCTCAAAAAGCAGAGTGCAAAGAATACAGCGGCTGTGGAGCGGCGGGAAAGACGGGAGCCGCTTTGTGGCAGCACAAACTCAAACCCCAGTTCCAGCTGCTCCTCTTATACCAGAGCAGAAAATTCCAAAAGACATTTTTATTCATTACTGACACCAGCTCTAGAGCCCCCCCCCCAACACACCACTAAAACAGCCACCTCTGGAACTGATGCACACCAGTACGGGAGGTGGGACCACAGACAACCAGGCCCAGAACTCCGTGAGCCAGGGGAGGCTCCAACTCTGGGGTGCTGGCATCAGAACCAAGACTTCTGGGCTCTCGAGTGCATCTTGAGTCTAAGTGGAACCTAAGAAAAAGCCTTTGCTTGTCATAAGCCACAAAAAATTAAGATAACCCCCCCCCGCGCGCGCGCGGAGACCCCTTTCGTGTGCACAAATAGCTACAGCCCATTAGAGAAAGGCCACAAAAGCCAAGCGGAGGGCCTCATGACCCACGGCCCCGGCACAAATTTATGCTGGGAGGAAGACCAACACTCCGCCTCCGAAAGCGGGGCTCCTTTGCTGTCCTTCCAGCAGGGGAGTGGGCACAGCCATGATACCCAGGGTACTAGGGGGGGGCTGGGGGCTCAAAGGGGGAAACACCACCATGGAGTTCTCCTTTTATTAAAGGCAATGTGGGAAGCGCAGAAGCGCAGGCCCCCCTGCCACCAGACTCTGGCTTGCCCAGCATTGCAACGCGTGTGCAGGCACAGCACAGCGTTAGGTGCCCGGTCTATACTCCCGCTCAGAGCTGCCGCCACCATAGGATCAAGGTAGACAGTCGCTCCCTTCGGTTGGGCCCACCGCGGGGGGGGGGGGGGGGCGGGCTCAGCTCTCTGCAATTCAAGCCATTTCCGACTATAACATTCTTTTACTTAATGCTTCGTGAAACACCACAAACAAAATACCTTAAAATGACACCTAAAAGCCACAGCTGTTTCCAAAAGCAGAGATTCCAATTTATCAAACCCTGTCAGTAGATGCTGTTGCAAGCCAGACAGAAGATGTGCTTACAGGGAGAGCGAAAGAACAGCCCAATTATCCTGCTGTTCAAGGGAGGGCCGTTCCCAGCCCTTGAGCCCAAACAGGTTAACCGCTCAAAGAAAATTTTCACGGGGAGGTGAAATCCCGCATCTTGGCCCAATCTGATATGCAAATCAATAATCCTGCCTACACCCAACCCCCGGCAAAATGTGGCAGAAAACAGGATTCATTCCTGAGTTCAACTCAGCCTCACCATGTCAGTTATCGGCCTTAACGTCAATCAACACAGGCGCCCCCCCCCCCCAATTCTCCTCATGCATGGATAAGACAAGAGGAAGGAAAACAGGACAATTTAAATGAGGAAAGATTATAACCATTTAACATTTTCTGCAACCGCTCTCATAAAAAGCCACCAACACCTTAGCATGAGACTTGCAGAGGGAGACCGGTGACAGACAACCAAGGAAGCCATGGCTGTAGAAGACAAATATTTTCCTTAAAGGGGCGAGAAGGTCGCCTGTGCTTCCATCAGTCAAATAAAGCCAAATTTTCTCACAGCAAATTTTGCTAAACTCTTTAGTGGGCTCCCCCCCCCAACCCGAGCGCTGAGAGAGCGGGGCCACGTGAAGCCCAGAGTGCGTGGTGGTGCCGCTTTTGTCCCTGGGCCAGGGAGGACTCTGTCCACCTAACTCAGGCCACTAACCCCAGATCAATTCTTCAAAGAGCACCTAAGATTATACCTGGCAACGTTTTGGCAACAAAGTCTGCTTTGCTGAGGCCGTGCAAGTCTCTCGCAGAACTTAAACAGGCTACCCAAGCAAAGAGGGCAGCTCCCAGAAGCGCAGCACATCGTGTTGGTTCACCCACTTCCAAGAGTCCTTCGTGAGCCATAAACCTATAAATGCAGCTCTTTACGGTGTCTGGGATTTCTGTACGGCATTTCAAAGTCAGATGTTTAAAAACAGAGCTACTCCCTTGGACAAATGAGAGAGGGCCAGGGCAAGGACCCAGAGACACATCAAGGGAGCACCTCGGCCCCCACCAGCGCCACAAAGAAACATGCCCCGTTCGATGGGTTATTCCACTAATGTTGCCTTTGTCCCGTGCGCTGGCTTGTTTCAGTGACAGATTTATGAATGCAACACCACGGCTGCCAAGCCAAACAGCAGCTAAATGTCCTGCGAGTGAAAACCCCGTCACCACCACAGAGGGAAACCACATCTATCGGCGACGCCTGGCCTGCCAGCCGCCACCAAAGCAGTTTCAGGCCGCGCGTTCCTGAGGGTCAAACAAACCAGCATGGACCATCTTTTAAACGCTCAAGAATGACACGAGGACTGCAGAGTCTCCGAGGGAGGAGCACCCCACTCTGCTGAGGCCCACCGCTGCAAAAAAAGGCAACCCGTCTCTTTCTCGAGTGGGGGGGGGGGGGGGGGGCCTCTCTTCACTTCAGCAGGCCAGACTTGCAAGGGCTTTCTCCCTAGGGTCGGGGTGCAAATCAGTCCCTCGCTCCTAAGCAGAATTCAGACTGATTCCCTGCGCGGAGGTGTTTCACGCAAGGGGACAAACGCAGCCACTGAAGGAGAGCATCAATCCATGCTATTTTGCTCCACGGCACGTTCCAAACGCATCTTATGGCCGTGCAAAGGGCCGTTCACGACCTTTTCAGCTCTTCTCCTCTGTCACACGGAAAAGTCCCCCGAGAGCAACCCCAAAGGCCTCCAAAAGCCAATGCCTTCTGAACAGTCCCACCGCTCCTGAGGGGCTCCTTCCAAAAAGAAAAGGCGGCTAGCCGAAAAGGCCAGCGATAGCTGCTCTGCGGCACTCGACCATCTGTCCTTCTCTGCTTGAGGACTATGGAAAAATCCTGCTCAGATTAGGAGAGCTGGGGGCATCTGTCTATTTTTTGGAGGGGGGGCTGCCCAGAACTTTAACCTTCCAGTTTAAACAGGTATTTAAAAAAAACAGGTTTTACGGCATTCGTAATTCATAAACACAGAACTCAGAAAGGTTATTCACATGATAATGTACTCATCTAGATAGTCAGTGTACTAATTTAAAATTAAAATTAAAATAGATGCAAACAAATCTGGCGCTGGACTGGGCATCATCCGGAAGAAGAAGGGGGTTTCTTTAACGGTTCAGAATGGGAAGAGAGAGAGAAGCCCAGACCCCACCAGGAAGGCTGATCTGCACCTCGGCTCACGCAAAAGGAGGGGGGCCCTGCCTCCAAAACCCTTCACCCCCCTCCAAAAAAAGGCCTCAAGAATGAGCACAAGCCGAGCTCCAAATGCTGCGTGGGACAGAACTTTACAGACGAGGAAGCCAGCCAGGCCATTTGCGCAACAGGAATAATTCAAGACGCTCTCCCTTTCTCAGTAGGCGGCAAGCGGTCGTAAACCTTGTCTAGGTGGTGGCAGTACTCGTTTCTTTGTACCTAGTAATTCTGCAAAGAATTTGCTAATAGTAAAAATATCTGTTATATTACAAACCGAACAATAAAGGGGGAAAATGGACATGAAGTGTAGCTCTTTCCTCCAGAACACAACGCAGTCCCTTCAAACACCTGCCTTTTAAAATACTGAATGATCCCTCTTCAATACAACCATTAGAATAGTTCTGTACTCAATGGAAAAATGAGTCGGACCTTCTCCTGATCCTCACTTTTGGCATTTGTGAGGGCAGATCAGGGCCCTTCTGTTTATCTTTAAACCTTCACTAAGGAGGACTCGGAACAGGACAACACGCTGGCTGTTTCTCTGCTAGGAAGGCAAGAGAGGAGACCTTTCCCCGTGCCCGAGGAACACAACAGCAGCCTAGCCCTCAAGAAAGCAATCCTGGGCAAGTCTACTCAAAACCCGAGGCCAATGGGGGTTACTCCCAGGAAATATTCACAGGATTGCGCTGCAAGACGGGATCCAGTCCCATCACTGTGGCAGGCCTGGGACCAGCGACTTGTTAACACCATTTTTAACGGAGGAGAAATACTGCCGTGGAAATCAAAGGGGTTAAGCCGGCCTGACTCTGCGCTGGACTGCGGCCAACTTGTCAAATCCCTGGGCCCCTGAGTGTCATTGATGGGAACAAAACACGGCCCGGAAGAGCTGCACCCGCATCTTTCTCACTAACCGGTGAAGACAGTCCGTTATTTCTCTGCTTTCCACTCTGATTGTACTTACACACACACACACACACACACACACACACACACAGAGAGAGAGAGAGAGAGAGAGAGAGAGAGAGAGAGAGAGAGAGAGAGGGCCAGCCTGGCGAGGCAGAAGTGACAGGAGCCGGTGATTTGTGCTAACTAGCTATTGATCCAGTCAGATCTAGATGTTGGGAACAAGAAACAATAAAAGAAGGAACCAGGGAGGGTGGCGTGTGGAACTCTCCATTTCAGACGGGGAAAGGCAGGCGCCTCCCTGTCAACCCATCTGCGGATGGGCTCCTCCGCACCTGTGGAGCAGGGGCAGGCGCTCCCTGCGGCTCTGGAAGCAAAGCCCCTTCCCCTGGCATGGCCTAGGAACAAAGAGGCTGCCCGGGTGCCCAACAAAGGCAGGAGTTTTTAGGGGAGCCCCAGACCAAGGGGGCACAAGCCCCCCACCCCCACTAGCTGCCCCCGCTTGTCCTGCGGAGCCCCGGGCACAATCCTCTGCTGCTTCCCTTGGGGAGCCCCACTGAAGGAGGAGGATTGGGGGGGGGGGGTTCTGCAGCTTCCCTGCCCTGAGCAGGAGGAATGGCGCTCCTCCCTGATGGGGGCCCTCCAGAGCCACTCTCCAAGGGGGGAACCCGACAGGCGGCTCCACCTGCCTCGGACTCCCCCCCTTTACAACACCGCCTCACTCGAATACCAGACCTGCTTTCCTAGCCAGAAGTGGCGCAAAGAAAACCCGGGAAGTCCTAGGAGAACACGGGGGGGGGACCAGGTCTCTCTCTCCCTCCCCCCCCCCCCCCCCCCGGCACACCTTTTTGG
>NW_015172564.1:252601-253055 GCF_001447785.1 Gekko japonicus | reverse complement strand
AGCCCCCCAAAAGCCGACAGGCCTGGCGGCGGCTACCTTCTTTGCTGGGGTTGGGGGGCTTGGCCTTCTCCCAGGGCGCCAGGCCTTTGTCCTCGTCGTCGTCGTCGGGCCCCTCCAGGAGGGCCTTGTCGCCGCCGGGCAGGTACCACGAGGCCGAGTGCTCGGCCATGAGCGAGTCCAGGTCGATGGTGCTCATGGAGGAGGAGGAGGAGGAGGAGGAGGCCTTGCCGCCCTCGCCCCCCGCCGCCCCCGCGCAGCAGCTGCTCAACTCGCCGCCGTCCTGGCCGCCGTCGGGGGGCTTCTTGGCGCTCTTGAGGCCCAGCGGCTGGTCCTCGGAGATGCTGAACTGCTGGCGCTGGAGCTGGATCTGGGCCTGCAGGATCTCCAGCGGGTGGATCTCGTCCTGCCCCGGGCCGCCGCCGCCCGCCGGGGGTCCGCCGCCGTAGCCGTCGGG
>NW_015172564.1:250490-251909 GCF_001447785.1 Gekko japonicus | reverse complement strand
TGGCGGCCGGCGAAGGGGAAGCCCTGCTGCGGGGCGGCGAAGTCCGGGCCGGGCCTGCGCTCCGACGGCGGGCTGAGGCCGAACTGGCCGTGCAGGCCGCCGGGGGAGGGCACGTGTCCTTCGCCCCCCGAGGCCATCCGGAGCGGCGGCTCCTGCAGGCCCGCCATGGCTCCCACCCCCGGCGGCCGGAAGAGGAGATCCCCGGGCCCCGCCGCCGCCGCGGGGTGTGGCGCCGGGAACCAGGGGCCCTCCTGCGCCTCGAAGGCCGCCTCGGCGTGGTGCTGGCCGGGGTGGGGGTGGTGGTGGCCCAGCTGCTGCAGGCTGGGCTGGCGGAGGCGCGGCGGCGGGTTGCGGGAGGCGGCCAGCTGCTTCATCATCAGGGCGGCGTTCTGGCGCTGCTGCTGCTGCTGCAAGGCCGCGTGGTGGTCGGGGCCGGGCGGCGGCTGGAGAGGAGGCCCCTGCGGAGGGAAGCCGTCGGGGCCGGGCGGCGTAAAGTCTCCGGGCAGGCCCGAGTAGGCGGCGGCGGCGGAGGGCGAGAGGTGGCTGTCCAGGGCGGGGCCGTGCAGGGCCCCCGCGCCGCTGCCCCCGCCGCTCCACGAGTCGAAGCGGGGCCTCTTGGCCACGTTCAGGTAGGGCGGCGCGTCGAAGTGCTGCAGCCGCTGGCTGGCCGGAGGGGGCGGCTGGTGGTGCGCGCTGAAGACCGGCTCGCCGGGGCCGCCGCCGTAGGGGGGGTGCGGCTGCTGCAGGCTCCGGTTCTCCAGGCGGTGGATGGGGTACTCGAAGGGGGCGTGTTGCCCCGGCAGGAGGGGGCCGCCGCCGTCTTGCAGGGCCGGGTTGGCGGCGCTGCCCTCGGGGCAAGGCTGCTGCCGGGGCAGGGCGGGCGGGCAGGAGTTCTGTCTGGCCAGGAGGCCCGGCGGCGGCGGCGGCTGGTGCTGCATCAGCGGGTGCCTGGCCTCCAGGCTCGCGGGCATCTTGCGCGCCCCGCCGAACCGCTCGAAGAAGACCCCGTGGGGGGGCGGCTGCTGCTGCGGATGCGCCTTGGCCAGGCTGCCCATCCCTGCCGGCGCTCCTCGAGGCAAGGCCGAGGGGCCCCCGGAGAAGCCGCCGCCGCCGCCGTTGGGCACCTGCTGCCTGCCGGCTCCGTAGTGGGGCAGCTGCCCGTCGGCCTCGGAGGGCGAGAAGACGGGCAAATCGAAGTGGCCCTCCCCGCTGGGGAAAGTGTACTCCAGGGACTCCACGGCGGCGGCCCCCTGGCTGGGCAGGCGCCTCTGCGCGTCCAGGCCGAGCGGCTCCGAGTTGGCGGCGGCCCCGGCCAGGCCGTGGAAGGAGGCGGCGCGGTTGGGCGACTGGTCGAGGGGGAGGCAGGGGGCCGGCACGCCGGGGTTGTGGTGCGGCGGGGGCGGCTGGAAGTCCTGCAGG
>NW_015172564.1:232403-247189 GCF_001447785.1 Gekko japonicus | reverse complement strand
GGCGCCCCCCCCCCCCCCCCCCCGGCCCCCCGGGGGGGGGGGGGGGGGGGGGGGGAGGGTCTGCCGCCTCTTTCCCATCCGGAGCCATCCTGCACCAGAGGATGGCGCCCTCCCCCGGACGGGGACCCAGACAGCCGAACCGAAGGGCGCAGTGTGTTTCCAGGGATCAGGCGTAGAGCAGAGCAGGCAACATATCAAAAACATTAACAGAGGAATAAAAAGAGTACATGTGGTGGTCTGTTCAAGCATTCAGGCTGCAAAAAGGAAACACAAGAGCCTCTGACCCCCCCACACTCGGCACTTATCTGAAACAGTGGGGTGAAACTGAGTTTGAGCCCAGGGGCACCCTTCAGACCAGCAACGTTCCATTCTGGGTCTAGGCTTTTGTGTGCAGGCACACTTCCTCAGATACATTCAGATAGAGGCTACCCGCCTAAATGTTTAAGCAGGACAGACTGGTATTACTTGAAGCTACAGTAGCTTGAAGTTCACCATGGCCTTCATTTTCATGTAGTACTGCTCACTTCTTCAGATATTTTGTTAGTCTTTAAGGTGCTCCTGGACTCTTGCTGTTTTCTGCTGCTACAGACAGAACTTCCTGTCCCGGGAGAAACAGAATACAAGGTAGATTCAGGTGGGGTCAGCCATGTTGGTCTGAAGCAGCGGAACAAAGTTTGGGTCCAGACTGGGCACCTTTGAGACCAACCAAGTTGTATTCTGGGTCTAAGCTTTCATGTGCTTCTTCAGATACATTAAAATGGAAATTACCAGTCCATCCATAAAGGAAGTGTGAGGAAGTGTGCTTGCACACAGAAGCTTATACCTTGAATAAAACGTTGGCAGGGGTCATTTCGTAGAGAAAGAGGTGCAGGAGCTCATTAGCATAACTCATTAGCATGACTTATTTGCATATGCCACACCCCCTGACATCACCGGAAGTGTAAGTGTGTCAGAAGGCAACACCCACCACTCAGGCTCCACTGGACCATTTTGGATTGCTAGCTATTGGGGGGGGGGAAACATGCAGATCTGTCTTCGCAGAGGAGGGAGAGCTTGTACCTGAATAAAACTTAGTCTTAAAGGTGCCACTAGACTGTTTTGGGCGGGGGGGGGGGGTCTATGCAACATACCTGGCTGCTTCTTGCTCTGAGGGCTGCTGGGAACAGGGGGTGGGGCTTGTTGCATGTGCCCGCCCCCTGGGCTCTTTACTGCGGAGCTCCGCTCCTGTGTGCTCCTGCAGGAAATGACCTCTGGTTGTTGGTCTTAAAGGTGCCACTGGACTCAAGCAGACTACAAGGGAGCATTTTGGCTGCTTCCCTTTCTGTTCTTCCTTTCTTTCCTCCCTCCCTCCCTCAAGGGTGTGGGGTGGTCCTTGGCCAGAGCCCTGACCATAACCCAGCAGCTGGAGCACTCTGTGCCGGCAGCCTGACCTTCACCCCGGCTTTCTGCCAGCCCTGTGTTTGCAGCGGGGTTCCTTCTTGTGGACAGAGAGCAGTCCTGGAGGGGAGGGCATTTCTCCACACTGCTGAAGGAGGAAGCGCTGGTGGGGAGCCCTACAAACTTTGCAACCGTGTCCCCCTCAAGAGGAAGGCCGTTCTGCCCTGACCAGGACAGCCCGGCCAACCCCGATCCGGTCAGATCTCAGAAGCCAAGCAGGGTCGACTCCGGCAAGTGCTTGGATGGGAGGCCTCCTTGGAAGACCAGCAGTCGGGAGGACAGGGGCAGGCTCTACTCAGCCGCCTCTCTGAATCTCCTCCAGGCCCCCAGCAGGGGTCAGTCACCGGAGGTCGCCATGACAACCGGCTGCATGCAGATGCGTGCACACACGTGCACATATTTAAAAACAACCAAAAATACAAAAAAGGAGGAAGGCAGTTCTTGGGTGGGGACAGAAGGACCTCGAGGCCCCTGGTGGTGTCCTGCTGCTTTACTGGTGTGCCATGTCCAGTTTCTGTGGCCGGGGGATTTGTACAGGGTGGAGCGTACAAAAACGGTGTGCCCCACCTGCAGTCGGAAGCCCACCTGCAGCCCATCCTACTGTGGTTACTCTGAAGCTACACTACGACGGGGGCCTGTAAAACGGGGCGGTTCTGCCAGGCCTTTGGCTGGGCCTACCCTGGGCAATGCCTTTGCCCCCCGCATATGCCAAGGAACAAGGAAGCATATGCCAAGGAACAAGGCCTGTTGAGGGGAATCTGGCATGGCTTCCATAGAGCGAAGTCCTGCCTCACCAACTGTTTGGTGTTTGGGGCAGGTTAACAAGCATGCGGATCAAGGCCATCTAGCAGACGTCGGTATCCACGGACTTCCAAAGGCTTTTGACAAGGTGCTTCACCAAAGCTGCTGCAATGAACTTAGCAGACCCGGGATAAGAGGAAGGGGCCTCTTCTGTGCTGAAGAGCCGGTCAAATGGCAGAAAGTAGGGAGTGAAGATAATAAATGAGTGGTCCTTGCATTCAGTGAAAGGGACAGGTGGTGCCCCACAACAATTGCTTTGGGGCCGCTGCTGTTTGATTTGTTCATACAGGATTTGGACTTGGAGGGTGAAGGAAGCAGTGATGAGAGATGCGGATGACACCAAGCTATTCAGGATGGGGGAAACGAACGTGGATTGTGAAGAGCTCCAGGAGGGACCACTTTCATGGCAGCAGCGGGGCAAATGATGTTCAGGAGAGGTGGAACAAAAAAAAAAAACACACCCCAGTTTTAAATATATGCTGATAGGGTCCAAAAGATCTTATGGCTAGAGTGGATAGCGCAATGAAAATGTCAACTGGGCCTGTGGCAGTGGTGAAAAAAGGCCAAATCCATGCTGGAAATGATCAGGAAAAGGAGCGAAGGGTTGAACACAAAACGGCCAGTATCGTAATGCCCCTGCATAGGAGATGCTGCCTCCTGCAGTGGACTGTGTAGGGAGTTTAGGCCACTGTGTCTCAGGGAGGCCTGGGGAAAGTGCCCTGGGGGGGCAAGCAAGAGGAATAGGGGGTTGTGGCACCCTCCCTACAGGAACAGGCTGGAGAGTCCGCTGGGACCCCTCAGTGAAGCAAAAAGACCGCCAAGGCACGGAGGTCCAGGAAATTATCCCTCTGGTGGCGGGAGGAGGAGGAGGAGGAGGAGGAGGAGGAGGGCTTCCCCATCCGGCAAGACTAGAACTCTCAGGGGCCACCCAATGGATTTCATGGGCAACAGATACTGGACAGACGAGACCAATCACTTTCTGACTCAGCAAGTAATTAAATTGTGGAATTTACTGCCAGTGGATGTACTGATGGCTTTAGACGTAGACTAGACAGATTCACAGAGGAGGCATCCATCAAGAGGTGCTACTCATGGTGAATTAAGGCTCCCTCCTCATTCGGGGCACTCAGCCTCTGGCTCCCGGTGCCAGGAGGAGACCACAGGAGGGGAAGGGCTTTGGCCCCTATGCTGTTTGTTGCCTCTCCAGGGCAGCTGGCTGGCTGGCTGGCTGGCCGGCCGGCCACTGTGTGGAACAGGATGCGGATGGACTGCTGGCCCGACTCAGCAGGGCTCTTCTGGTGTCCTTTGGGCTCGTCCAGGTGACAAAGTTACGCTCACCAGGTCCCCAAGATCACCCACATTGCCTAACACGGAAGCTGCTTAGATGAGGACCACATTTCAGGAGGGCAGCCCGGTCACGAGGCTAGCTGAGGCGCATGATGGGCCTTTCCCTGGAAATCGACCACAAGGCCCGTTCGTTTGATGCTGACTCGATGGGGTGGCGGAGGCTCCTGACTGACTCAAGAGGGGCAGCCACACACCGTGGCAGGGAGGCCTCTCGGCTTCTGCCGCCACCAGCCCTGTGGTTCTGATCCCCACCCCCGGCAAGGGCACAGCCCCGCTCCCCCCAGCACCTGGGAACACAAAGTACAGACAGGGAGAGTTTTGTGGGCAAATTTATTTAAATTTCCTTAATGCGGTTCAGGCCAGAAACTGCAGAAGGAAGCTAAGTTTACATTCACTACAAAGTTCCTTTCCCAATGCTTGAGGACTGTCCCCACCCCCCCTACAAAACTGGCGGCATGGCGTCACTTTGGGAGAGCCTCGCTCTGGGGCCGGAGGCGGCAGCGGCAGCGGGAACCGATTCCTGCACTGGGAGAAAGCAAGCCTCACGTTCACGAGGGAGCAACAGCCGAGAGATTTGCCAGTCTCTTAGAAACAGTTATTTACAAAGCCAATCTTGCGAGGGCAGGAAGAGCCAGCCAGCCCCCTTGGAGGCTCAGCCTTGGGGGCCACACTCCATCCGGCACAGGAGGAGACGGGGGAAGGCAACACGAAGCCACCAGGGGACCTCGCTCCGCCCCGCACGCCCAGCAGCTCTGGCTTCTCCCCAGTGGAATGTTTCTGTATGCAAAGGGCCGGGGTGGGGGGACTGGGGGTTGGGCACACCCCCCCCCAGCAGACCTCTGAGACCTGGGGCCTGGCCGGTTCCAGGCCACAGCAGCCCCTCCTTGCAGCCGGCCAGAGTCCAACTCTCCCGCTGGCCAGTGCTCCGCCAAGCCTCTGCCGCTCAAGATGATCTACGGGAGGCCTTCCAGAGACCAGCTTCTTGCATTTACCTCGTTACTAACCCCAAAAATGCTAAGGTCACGATTTTGCCACCTGCATCTGAACAGCAACGACCCTTTTACGCAGCGAGAGCCAGAAGTCTCGTTTGCTCAGCTGTCTCCCTGTCGCGGCCTCTGTGGGGAGCGAGGCCTGGCCTGGCCCCGGGCTGAACTGAGCCATGGTCTACAACGGGCCCATTCATGATGCTTACGAACCACAAGCCTCTTCCTAGTTTGCCAGTTCTAATGAAGAAACACTCCATTTTCAATATACAAAATACCAGCTAAACAGATTTTGTTCCTTTGCAGCAGCAGATGGATAAAAGCGGGGCTTGTCTTGTTTTTTTCTTTTTCTTTTTCACTTAATAGCAAAAAACTGACTACTGCTACAAGAGACATTTCTGATTTGATTGCAAGACAGTGACAACCCAGAAATAAATAGCTATAAATACATTCAGAGTTCTTATTCCAAAACGATGTGGGGAAACACGAGACGAGGAGTTAACTGCTGATCCCAAGTCTGTTTGCTTAGGAGCAGGGGGAGACTCCAGCGGAGGAGGAGGGCCACGGCCGAGAGCCCCGGGGCGAGTGGAGCCAAGAGGCCCTCCGGGGAGGCTGCCCCTCCGGGGGGGACGCTCGGGGGCCAGGCTGCTCCTGGGTGCAGGCAGGCAGGCAGGGAACACGGAGGAGTAGATGGGTCCAGCAGCCACCGCCATGGAACACACAGCCATTGCACTGCCGCCGCCGCCTCTTCTCCCCTTACGTGAGACTAGGTGGGCTTGTTTGCATTAGGTATACATAATGAAAGCGGTTTCCTTTGTGAAAGAGATTCGGTACCTGGAGAAACCGTGGCAGCTCCCCCCAGACACGTGCACACACTTGCCGTGTGCACACGCATGCACAACCCTGATGTGCAGAGAGTCGTGTGGATCCACGTGCTGACAGCGTGGCTGGGAGGGCGGGCCTTCATTCGTCGTTCGCGGCACTCGTCCCTCTCACTTGACCTTGGTTACGCAGCTGCAGAGAGAAAAGGCAAAGCCCGCCGCCCCCGTCAGAAGTGGAGCCAGCCAGCCAGCCAGCAGCACAGCAGACGGTCGGGCACGTCCCTCCAGGGGAAAGGAGAGGCTGGCCCTCACGGAGCGAGGACGTGGCCTGCCACACAGCTGATCGGGACGGCTGGCTGCCATTCCATGGCAGGGCCTCTGCCATGCTTCACAATGCAAGGGGGGAAGACCCACTCTAGAGCCCAGCGCAGAGAACTGCTCTCTGCCAGACGGGCCTCCGGAAGCGGGAATTCATTTCGGGCGGGGAAAAGCATATCCGCCTCCTCTGTAAAGCTGCAGCAGCAAACCCGGGGGGGGGGGGGGGGAGGAGGATGCCTGAGGCTTCAGAGCAGCTGTTCCGCTTGAAAGGGAAGCACGGAGCTATTCCGGCCTGCCTACGAGAACACACTCCAGGGGGAGCCGCGGAAGGTGCTGCCGCCCTGAGTCCAGCACACACACGTTGGATGCCGCCTAGGGAGGGACTGAAGCGCGAACCCCGAGGACCGTTTCAAGACAGCACCAATCAGGTGCAGAGCTTTGCCCCAAGGGCGTCATGACGCTGGCAATGAAGTATCCACATCCGGGGCCAAAGAGACGGCCGGGGGGGGGGGGGGGGGGGGCCGCGGGGGCGCGCCGCTCCGGCCCTCCTGAAGCCCTGTCCTGTGCAGGAAGTGCCCCCTCCCCTCCGGGGGGGGGGCGGAAGGACTCTCCTCTCCCAGCTAGAGTCACTTACACAACTGGGTGCTGCCTCTGACCCCACACAGGGGGTCCCTCTAGACGTCGGCAGCCAACGTCCCTCGAACGGAACCTTTCTTACGCATCTAGATGCAAAATAAAACTGTCTCAGCCACCAGGAAGGGAACCCAGCAGGGGGGTTAGTGAGAAAGGGTTACAGCAGCTGAAGAAGCGCCTTTGACAGCCAGCCCCAGACCAGCCTGGCCCACAGGCACAGGAAAAGACAGGAGAGGAGAGAGAAAAGAGATGGGATCCATACCCCGCGGCCCTTCACTACCCAAAGTGGCCTGCAGTCTCCTCTCCCTTCCCCTCCCCACAACAGACACCCCGTGAGGAAGGTGGGGCTGAAAAAGCTCTGACAGGAACTGCTCGTGAGAGAACACCTCCGAAAGGACTTTTGACTGACCCAAGGTCACACCAGCAGCTGCAAGTGGAGGAGTGGGGAATCAAACCCGCTTCTCCCAGATTAGAGTCTGCACTCCTGACTGGCTCTCATACACCAAACTGAGCAGTGAGCCTTCAGCCTCCTTCCCAGCACGCCACTGAAGCAAACTGCCAAGATGTTTCTGTGCTGCCCACTGGAGAGGGAGGGAGGAAAACGAGGAACTCAAAAGGAGGAAAACGAGGAACTCAAAAGCTGGACCTGAACATTTTGGTAGAGGCCAGCCGGGAGCTCCAGCCGCGCAACGCTGAAGCCAGCGGAGACCCCCCCCCCCCAAGTCCCAGTGACTCTGCTTTGTTCTCAACAGAATGCCAGAAGCAGAGCGTGGCACTTTGGGAACGGTGTGAAATCCTCCCGTGCCAAGAAGTGGGGAGAGCAAAGAAGGTGCCGTGCAGGAGGATGGAAGTCAGAGACACCAACAGAGATAGGCGATGAAGAAAAAGCGCTGGCAGAGAGGAGAGAGAGACAGCCAGAGAAAGAGGGCGATGCAGAGGCCCCTTGAGTCACGAAGCAGAAGGAAGGGGCTGGGGCCACCGCCGGCAAGAGGAGGAGGACACGGAGGAGAGGCACTCCCCGTGAACAGAGCAGCTGCCACCAATGTTCCCTCTAAGCTGTGGAGTCTGGTGAGCAGAAATCCGACTTGGTGAGCTACTAGCATTAAAGTTGTGAGCGAACGATTCGGCTATTGCATAAATTAGTTTGCTCTGGAGCCATCCTTCCTGAGCTAAGGCAAAAAGGTGTGAGCCGGAGGCTAAAAAACTGTGAGCTAGCTCACACTAACTCAGCTTAGAGGGAACACTGGTTGCCACCACCAGGGCTGTTGTGCTGCCTGTCAGAGCCCAGAGATCGGAGCTATGAGCGCAGCCACGCAAGGAGAGGCAGAAAGATGAAGATGCGCGAGGATGGCCGGCGGGCGGAGAGAGAAGGCCAGAAGATCGGGCCACATGAGGACGCCACGCTGGCAGAGCATCCGGCCAGCGAACCGCTGGACAGGGCCAAGACCGACAAGAGAGGCTTGTCTGCCGCGGCAGTGCTCTGCCGGCGCAGGGCTGGCCCCACCGCAAGACGCCCTGCGAAGCGTGAGCAGAAGGGCATGCAGCAACACTCAAAGCCAGCAGTGCAACGCCCCAGCTGAGAGGCAACCCACCCTGCTCAGAGTGCGCCAGCACTAGTGGAAACGGCCCGCCAGACAACCCGTCCCCCACCCACCGCCCGGTGGCTGCTCTGGAGAGGAGCCGAGCTCGTGTGGAGCCCCTCTCTGCCCCCAGGGCCCTCCAAGGCTGCCCATCCCCAGCGAGCGGGGGAGAAGGAGGAGGAGGAGAAGAAGAGGCGGCAGCTGCCGGGCGAGGGGGGTCTGGGCACTCACCGCTTCCAGCTCTCTCTGGGTTTCGTCCTCCATCAGCCGGATGTCTTCCATGGAGAGGTCGATCCACTTGTCTATCCAGCAGAAGAGCTGCCGGTGGAAGTTTGTGAAGATCCTCTTCTCTTGCTGTCGAGAGGGGGCGAGGAGGGGTCAGCCGGCGGGTCCCTGGCTGGCCAAACGGCCACCACTGGCAGGAGGGGGACAGGGCTGCCCCCCCCCCGGGAAGACACAGGAAGGAAGGAAGCCGTGGACTTCTCCCCACCCGACTCCTCTCTCCGGCAAGCGCTCCCGGCTTCTCACCTTCTGGATGAAGTTCTCCACTTTATTCTGCAACCCCCACCACTTGAATTTGATCGTCACCAGCTTGTAGGCGCACACTTTGGGAGAGTCCTCATCAGCCGCCAGCTCCTTCTGTAGGCACAGAACCCAAAGACACACCCAAGGGCGTGAGCGGGAAGCCAGCCCCCTCCCGGCCCGGCCTCTTCGCCTGGCAGGGGGGGGCTTCAAACAGGCAAACCCCCCCCAGGAGACGCCCGTCACCCATTCAGAGCCTCTCGGGGGGGGGGGCTTGATGGCCCTCGACTGGGAAAGGGCCAGACCCTGACAGCGGGGGGGGGGGGAAGGCACAGCGCCCCCCCCCCCCTGGACAAAGGAGAGTGTCTCCCCACCCCACCCCGTGCCCGAGGCCAGGCCAGAGGGGAGAGGGGCACTCCACACCCGAGGCGTGAGGGGGAGATCCAACCCTGCTGTGGAGGAGCAGAGGGCGGTCAGTTCGGGAAGGGACACCGGGTGCTGGAAAGAAGGCCCTGCTGGGGGCACGGAAGGAGTGGACAAGAGAGTCAGATGAGTACTTGGAAGGCCCAGGTTCGAATCCCTGCTGGGGCCATGGAAGCTCGCCGGGTGGCCCTGGGCCAGTCACTCTCTCAGCCTAGCCTACCTCACAGGGTCGTGGTGAGGATAAAACAGAGGAGAAGAGAACGATGGAAGCTGCTTTGGGCCTCCGCTAGGGAGAAGGACAGGGGGCACAAATGAAACGCAGGAACAGAAGCGCGGCAGCACACACCCCCAAGCCAGGATGCTCCCCCCGCCCCCCCATCCGCTCTGCGGTGAGCAGTCCTCCCTGGCTGCGCAAAGTGCACTGGCACGGCATGTAAGGAGGTGCGGCCTGAGCTGCTGTGAGACCCACCAGTCTCGTCCACGGAAAGCCCCTCTCCACGCCAACCTCCCGCAAAGAGCTGCCCAGAAAGGGGCCGGCTGCCCTTCCTCTCTCCCTCCCTTCCTCTGCAGGGGGTGGCCAAGCACAAGCCAAGCCTCCTGACCCCTCTGGACTGAATCAGAACCGGGCTGGATGGCCACTGGCTCTACCGAAGGCGCCAGGAGATGGCTGTTCCAACACCAAAATGGGGGGGGGGGGGAAGGCAGAAAGACTCTGACAGAGACTGGAAGTGTTGGTGGGCCGGTCTGTGGCAGGAACGGGAGAGTCAGCCCCGCAGTGGCCATTAGTCCGAACAAGGGGACACTCCCCAGCCCGTGGTCCGGGAGAGAGGGGCACACGACAGACAGACAGTGAGGCCGCTTTGCCTGGCTCAGCCGGGTCTGGTCTGTGCCTGTCGAGTCCCAGCTCCTTGGAGGACTGAGCCTCAGGACTGGGCAGGGACTGACCTGCCCCCCAAGCGAGGAGGAGGACGGGGCAAGGGAGCCTTCAGCAGACTGCCCGTTCACTCAAGGGCCTGATCCTTGGGGGGGGGGGGTGTGAGAGAGAGATCCTTTTAGATCAATGACTGCAGCCCACCTGATCCGGGGGGGGGGTGTGATCGCTTTGGATCAGTGACTTCAGCCCAACCCCCTTCCTGGCAGGCAGCTATGTCTCTAGGGGGAGGGGGACCCAGAAGGGCGGGAGCCAAAGCCAGGAAGGGTGATCTTGATATCCCGTGATGGGCACACCTTCAGTCCCAGACCACATGGGGAAAATCCCAGCAACCGGAACTCCTTGGGTGTGTGGGGGGGTGCCCTGGTTCTGACCCGGTTTGGAAGGGACAAAGTTGCCCCTCCTTTAGGGGAAGGCCCTCCAGCAGTGCTCTTTCGGCCTCAAGGCTTTGGCGGGGCCTCACCCCGGTAGGCCCCTGGGGATGCCTTCAGTCCCGCACCAAAGGCTCCGAGACTCCTGCGGCAGGTTTTGCTTGGGCAACCTGAGAGATGCAAGACCGTCTGGAGGGAGCTTTCTGGTGCCTGCTGGCACCCACCCACAAAAGCGGCACTTCAGGCAAAGAAGCCGCCTCCTCTCCTCCTCCTCCTGCCTTGGCCCAGAATTCTGAGACTCCGAGGGGGCCTACTGGGGCCAAGGCAGACAGGAGGCAGACAGAGCGCCTCCCACCGGCCCACCCAAGCAGCACGCTTGAAACTGACCATCCACCCTAGACTGCTGCTGCTGCTGCTGCCGGGCTGCCCGGCCCCCACGCGACGTGAGCACACGCCCTGAGTGGTGCCCCAAAGGCCACCCGGCGGAACCCTGCCAGCCTCCCCCAGAAAGCAGGCCAGCAGATGGCTGCTGCTCCACCCCTCCGCAGAGGAGAGGCTCCCACCCCCATCCGGGCCAGCCAGAGAAGGGACACCATCGAGCCGCCCCTCTGTCTGCCCGGAACCACCGGGGGTGTGGGGGGGGAGAGGACCAGGCAAGCCCCTCCGAGCAGCCTGCAGAAAGGGGGCTCTGTGTGACGCGTGTGACGAGGACGGGGGCCCCGGCTGGGAAGGAGCAGGGCCCTGTGCACCCCTTGCCCGGCTGTGAGCTGACCCTGCCGCCGCCCTCACCTTCCAGTTGGGCCCCAAAGGGCCTCTCTTGGTCTTCACCGACTGGAACAAGGCTGGGTCCTCATCCGCTCTGTAGTCCTGCAAATTAGAATGGGGGGAGAGAGGCGGTGCTGAGGCAGAGAGAGAGAAAGCCCCGTCCTGCCGCCCCCCTCCCCTCCGCGGGAGAGACGAAGGGCGCTCAGCACCGCCCAGCAGGACCGCCCCAGGGGTGAGGGGGCCGCAGCCTCTCCACCCCTGCCGCCTGCAGGGTGCGAAGCTTGCTCCTCCGCCCAAGTGAATGGGAGCCGGGCGGGGGCAGAGTCCTCGAAAGACCTCCGAAACACTCAGAGCCTCCACGTGCCCTTCGACTGCTTCACACAGGGCCCCCCCCCCACGCCCACCGAAGGCGAAGGCTTCTCTCCCGAGTCCCTGTGGCCACCCAATTGCCACGCCAGCCCTCCCTGGGCTAGCAGGAGCCCCCTGTGCTGTACGGACTCTGTGGCCCCCCGCCCCACCCCTCCCGCCCACGCCCGGAGGTGCCCCTGGCCTTCAGCAGGGCCGCTTGAGCTCCCCAAGGGCAGCAATGAGCACCTGGCAGGAGGGAGAATCCGTGAACAGCAGCTTAGCCACCCTGGATGCTAGAGGGCCCCGGGGCCTCCCACACACCGCGCCCCCCCCCGCCTCCGGGACCGGAGAAGAAGAAAGGACAAGAGCAGCCACCAGACTCCGAGGGATCTCACTGACTGATGCCTCATTTGGCTGTCCCTCGCGGCCGCCTTCCCTTCTTCCTGGATGCTCCTCTGGAGAAAGAGGCCAAGGGGAACCGCAGCCCCTAGCAGCCCCAGCCCCCCCCGGGACCAGAGCCAGGTCCGGACAACCCTGCCACTCCCAACCGGACCCGGAGGCCCCTCTCTCAGCCCGCCAGATGTGCTTCTTGTGTGCCTGAGGTCAGGGATGACCCTAAACGAGACAGGGAAAGCCTCTTGGGGGACAGCCGCCTGCCCCCCGACGTTCCACGTCCAGCAATCAGGGAAGTCCAGCAGAGAATCCACCTGACGCAAAGGTGGGCATCCGATGCTTCTTTCACAAGCCAAGAGCCACATCAAAGGTGGCGGCGGGGGGGGGGGGGGTTGTCTCGGAAAATCTCGCTCTGACACCACCACCCCCCGTCCTCCCTCAGGCACGGCCTGACCCAGGCAGAGGAGGGGGCCAGCTCCTTGGTTTGCCAGTGTGGTGCGGCAGCCGAGCGAGGAGACCCGAGTCCATAGTCTGGCTCGGCTGTGGGAGCTCAGCAGATGGCCTCGGGCCCTGCTCGCTGTCTTCGCCTCGCCGGGTCATCACTGCAGGGACGGAACGGAGGGAGGGAGGGAGGGAGAGCCACATACACCCGCCCAGGTCCCGGGAGGGAGGGAGGGGGGCGGGCTTTGGAGGGTAAGAGCACGACGGATCCTGCCAGCGGGCACCCGACGGAGAGTCACCTCCCCCCCCCCGACAGTGACACTTGCCCCACAGAAAGCACCAGCCGCCAAACGGAACCGAGCACCTTCCAGCCCGGGGGGGGAAAACCTTCAGCACTTGGGCCAAGGCACCACCAGTGCACTCTGGGCACACCCTTCCAAGTGCCACTGCCGCTGCCACCACCCACGCTTTGCCAGAGACGGCACGAGGGAGGAACCATGGCTCTGCCTGGGCCAGGCTGCAACGAGGACCCCTCCGCGCCCCTCCCGCCACATTGGCAGGAGCAGTAAAACAAAGGGGAGCCCCTGCAGGAGGCCGACACAACAGGAGGCGGCCATGGGAAGGGAGCAGAGGCCCAGCAGGCGGCAGGGTCCCCATCTCACAGGGCGGCTGAGAGAAGGCGGCCCGGCCGAGCTGGGGAGAAAGAGCCCGGGCTCCCGGCCCATCTGCAAGAGGGACCTTTGCCCAGGGAAGCTGCAGAGGCCCTCACAGCCCCTCTGACATAAGGAAAGGGAGGCCAGCCCAAGACGCCACCCAAAGCCCAGGCTTCGACTGCTCCTCCTCACTCTAGCTGCTGCTGCTGCTGCTGCTGCTGCCGGGGGGTGGGGGGTGGGGTGGGGAGAGCGCAGAACTCCTCCGTCTCATGACCCACCCCAGCCGAAAGGCTCTGTGCACCATGCTGCCGTTCTCGCGCAGAGACCCGTGTAGATAAGCCAAAGAAAAAGCTGGGGAAACACCCCCTCCCCAAAGGAAGGCAGGGCTTCATCAGAAGCCCCTTGAGCAAGATCTGGGGAAAGGAAAGATGGCTGACAGAGAGGGACGGGAGAAAGTCCACCCCCCCCACTGCAAAAAAAAAAACCCCAGAAACCCCTCTAGATTTATGGCCAAGACGACGAAGCAAGAACAGCTGCCCGGGTGGAGCGAATGGGGTGGAGAAGCAGCTACCCACACCTGATCTTAATTCACGGATTCATTCTGCTCATTTTCTTTCAAATCACTTCCAAAAGCGTAGCCTTCTCTGTGGCTAATTGTACATCTCCTTCTGCTTACACTTCCAAGATTCCTCCTCTCCTGGGAAGTGACTTTTGTATATAAATCACATGAAACAATTTTGACAAAACCCTGGAGGTGATTAGAAGGAGCCAGGGGTTTAAATTTAGACTCCAGGCGAGCAACAGATGTCTGCCCAGCCCTTTGGCTGTACTTGGAAGAGGGCAGGGCGGCCATCTGACTCCCATTAGGCCCCCTTCAAGAAGAGCCCGCCAAGTTTGGAGCCAGGCTGTTTATGGATCAGCGTTTCAGATTGTTTGGCCGAGGTTCACTCAGAGCGAAGGCCAGGCGCTTGGCAGGGCCGGAGCACATGCAGCTGCGGGGGAGAAAGCGTCTCTCTGCTTCACTGGCATCCCCGTTTGTTGTGACAGACCAGAGATGACAACCTGACGGACGCGGGACAGCGGGGCCTCTCTCCAAGGCTGGCCCAAGTCCAGGGATCCCCCTTCCAAACCGGCAGACACGCTCGCAGCGCAAGATCAGACAAAGGGGCAACTAACAGCCCTTCCCCGCCTTGAGAACAAGCGACCTCCGAGGCCTCTGCCTCCCGCTCGGAGCCCCCCTCCGCTCCTCCCAGGGCATCAGGAGGACTCCGGAGGCTTCACACGGCAGCTTGAACTCTGCACCCACCCGTTACCAGGCATGGGCCTCAGCCGGCACCACACCGCCTCCGCACAGGGAACCTCTATTCACCCGGAGGTGCCCCACAGCCTCTTGGCCTGGGAGGAAGATCTGCTGGCAGAGAGAGGGAGAGAGCGAGCGAGAGGGAGGGAGAGAGCGCACGGCCCGGCACTCGCCAGACTTTTTGCCTTTTGTGTTACGCTCATGCTGTGCTGCAAGCTGAAAAGTAGCATATAAGTGCCCAAGAACGCAAACCCAGTGGCTCTCCTGCACATTCGGGGGGGGGTTTTCCTGACACGGAGAAAGGACTCAGCTGAGACTCTCCGAAGGAGTGAAGGCACACAGAAAATGCTCGTATGCGGATGTCCCTGCAGGCAGTGCCACCGGGTCTGCCACAAGCTCACTGTCCCGGCCTCTCAGCCGAAGTCCGGCCCATGAACTGCCTCTGCGAGAGAGCCAGGCATCACCAGCACACGCGGGCCAGCGACGGCACGAGCATCCCGGCGACAGCTGCCGAGGCCCTTCATGCACCGCTTGCAGCCAGCCAGCCATAAAAACAGCAGCATGCTGGCTGGCAAAGCTGGAGCTCGTCTTGTTCAAGGGGAAGCCTCAGCGGGGCAGCCTGACCCCCCCAGCAGCAGGAGGCCTCTTCCCCTTCACCCCAGCCACGAGCCGCCGCGTCCCAGTCCGTACCCCCCCCCCCCCCCGGGCCGGGGGGGGCC
>NW_015172564.1:225522-232307 GCF_001447785.1 Gekko japonicus | reverse complement strand
ATCCCCAGAGAAGGCATCCCGGGAGGGGAGGGCGGCCTCAAGCCCCTCAACCCAACCAGCACAGAGAGGAGGAGGAAGAGATTGGATTCATACCGCATGGCCCTTCACTATCCAAAGGAGCCTCAGTGCGGATGACAATCTCCTTTCCCTTCCCCTCCCCACAACGGACACCCTGTGGGGTAGAGGTGGGGCTGAGAGAGCTCTGACAGGAACTGCTCTTTTTCAAGGACAGCTCTGACAGAACTACGGCTTGCCCAAGGTCATCCAGCAGGTGCATGTGGAGGAGTGGGGAATCAAACCTAGTTCTCCCAGATTAGAGTCCACACACTTAACCATGACACCAAACTGGCTCTTACAGAGCCAGGGGCCCCTTGGATCCCAATGCCCCGGGGGTGTGGGGGGTGTGTCTCCCCGTGCACGGCTCGCAAAGGCCACCACTGCCCCCGGAGGAGAAGGAGCGTGCCTCCACTGTGCTGACCAGCTGCCGAGGGTGCCAAGCAGCAGCAGCAGGCCGCGCAAACAGCCCAGCCCACTCGCCAACCTACGTTGTCCGAACTCCCCAGGTCTGACTTGTGCCACGTCTCAATCTTGATGAAGAAATCCTCCTTCATGTATTCGTTCTGAAACAAACGAGGCAAACTCCTCCATAAACCATTTCAAATATCACTTCTGGCCCCAAGGGACACCGAGGGGCAGGGTGACGCCTTAGGGGGCAGACTTGGGCCCCAACCTCTCTCGTGGGGTGGGGAGAATTAGCAGAGGGTGGTGGGGACTGACCCTCCCCCCCTCCTGATCAGTCCGCCCCCACCCAGTCTTCATCCTCTCCCTGCTCTGGGCAGGCTCTGACACTGGAGCCAGCCTGGCTGAAGGGTTCAGCGGCTGGGTAGGGGTGCTGGCAGCTGCAGGGTGTGAGCTGTGCGTGTGTTTGGGGTGTGTGTGTGTGTCCAGCATTGCTCAGGCATGGTAAAACTGAGAGGAGCGGCAGCTTCACCTGCGGCCAGACAGGTTCAAGGCCTGTAAACCAAGCAAGCCCCTCCCCCCAGCTTGGAGTGCAAAAGAACAATCAGTCCCCCCCCAACCCACTGAAGCAAACGACACCTCCCACCGGCCCCCCACCGGGAGGGGGGGGGGGGGGGGGAATCTGCCCTTTCGTCACCCAAAGGGTGAACACAACAAGAATGCCTGGCCCTGCGTGCTCCAGAACATCTCCCCATTGGTCCGTAATTCTCCAGGTCTCCTGGGAAGCAGGCAGGGACTCTGTCCAGGACATCCACCCCAAGAACTGGGCCCTTCGGTCCCTTCCCTGCTGTTCACGTGCCCAGACCTCAGGCTGCTGGAGGCCAGACAGACCCGGGGCCAGACTCACAGCATGGCCGGAAGCCCCTTCTCTCTCCTTGCTGCATGTGCCCCGGCAGCCATTCAGCCTGGAAACCCAGCCCCCCCCCCTTCACCCTAGAGGTACCACCCTGCCAACCACCTCGCAAACGCACAGAATGAAACATTTCAGAACTGCCAAAAGTTAAATGCTGTTCCGAGAGCAAAACAGCTGTACTCACCGTCACAACTGAAGCCCGGGAATACATACAGAGAGAGAGAGAGAGAATGGGAACCGTCAACCAAGGACAGAAACTGAAATTGGATTCCCCTCTAGAAACAAGCTCGTATAACCCTACTCAAAACACCAGAGGTGCTGCCCCACGGGCTGCATGTACGGGCAATGCACATGGGGTGGAGGGAGACAGAATGTTCTTCTCACTCAAGCTGCTGGGATGCCCAGCCCCCAGGCAAGTCCCTGGCTGCAGCACCAGCCCAGGCCCTGTTCTCTGGTACTCTCACTCCTTCAGCCACATGGGATGTCTATAGTACACTCCTACGCCAGGTGAGGTGTGCGCCTTGCCAGCTGGAAGCCACCATCCCCAGATCACAGGCGCACCAGGGGTGGGCTGCAAATGCTCAGGGCCAAGAGAACCGCAGCCTGCAGGAATTCATCTGGGTGCTAAGAACATGGTTCAGGAACAGGCTACAGCAAGCACTGCCCCTGCCAAAGCCTGATGTTCAAATGACTGCACAGAAGCCTGTACAGCTGGAGGCACTGCACCGGCCCTTGGCCTCCAACCACTGGGCAGCCAGGGACACTCACTTGTCCGGCAGTACGGGTACGCGTTCCAGGCCTTTTCATGGAAGACCAGTGAGCCTTCGGGAGCAATCATTCGCACAAAACCAGGGACCTTGCTGCAAAGAATTGAAGGCAAAAGTTAGGACAGTAGGTCTCGCGACAAGAGTTCCATTTCCCTTTTTAACATTCTTCCCAAGGAGATGTTTCTCACCAGAAGTTAAAGGAGGCAGCTGCAACGTAATCTGGGCAGCTTTCAAGGACACACCACCTACCATAGAACAGACATTTCTACTCTAGCCAACAAGCAGTTGTGCCCCTCCTCCACTGAACTGAATTATCTAGAATCTGTAAAAAGAAAGAAGCCTCTGAAGAAGGATTCTGAAAAGGAAGGCACAACCAAAGTGTGCTCTGCCTCCGTAGGCTCAAGCAGCAAAACACCCCCCCCCCATAAGGGAGCTGGCTAAAGCAAAGTTTCCAGATCAGGCACTGGAGAAACCGGTGGCCTCTAAACAGCCCCCCAGCTCTTCAGGCTGAAAGCCCCAATTCCCATAATCTCACACCTTGAAGTATTCTACCTATCACTCCTTAAAGAGAGGTGGTTGCTTTTTTACCTTCCACCAGCACCCAGCAGTCTTCGGGACTGCTGGCAACCCCTTCTCCCTGACACCTACGGTATCACCTGTGAATCTCTGCACACATCAAATGCTAGGCAAAAACAGCAAGAAAAGAGGCAATACAATGAGGAGGGCCAGGGCTTCAGCTGATGGGCCAAGACTGTCACTGGAAGTTGAAGCTTCAGCCCTTTTGGGTCCCAGGTATAATGGAGGAGGAGGAGGAGGAGCCCCCCCCCCACCCCTGTGCTGCATGCAAGGAAGTCTCAGGGCCGCCATACCTCTTCAGGTGGTAGATCTTATGGGTATACTGGCCCGTCTCGCCATCCTTCTCATAAGGCTCGTTCTTGAGAACCTGGATCCCTTCACCACCACCAGTTTCATTTTTACTGGCTTCAGCCACAGAATAAAGCTGCCCAACTTGATACTAGGGAAAAAAGCAATGTATAGCATCAGTGGGAAAACCTAGCGCTTTTATTTTGTACTGCTTTCTTCCCCCCCTTAGGACAGCTGCTGGCTGTGGTGTTGGTTTCGAGGCCGTCCCGCTGTCTGCATCCATCCGCCGGTCCCTGCTTCAATGGGGGTTCTTTCCCCACCCCAGGGCTGACCGTCTCCGCGCCCCCAACCCCACCCTGTGAGCTGCGGGGTTGTGGGCCGGGCCCCCGCCCCTTCTCCCCCCGTTTCATTCCTTCGGTCGGGGGCGCTGATCCGGGGGCAGGTCCCGCCGGGCGAGGGAGGCACCCACCTCTTGCACGGAGCAGGGCAGGACCACGCGGCTGCAAAAGGGCGAGAGGGAGAGAAGAGAGCGCGTGAGGCCGAGGCCGGGGCCGGGCGGGGGGGCGGCCCTTCCCCTCCCCCTCCACTTACAACTCCTTGATGAGCACCATCTTCCCGCACAGAGAAGCCCAACGCGCAGGCGCCACCAGCGCCGCCTACCCACACGCCACCGCCCGAGTGCGACACTTCCGGGCGCCGCCGGACCACGCCCCCCCAAGCAATTTCCGGCGCGACGAGGCCCAGGCGGCAGCCCCCCCCCTCCCCAGCGGCTTCGGAAGAGTGGGCCGGGGGGCCTCCAACTCCGCCTTCGTCGGAAGTTCGTGCGACAGGGACCGAGATCCCCGCCGATGCGCCTCAGCGGCACTTCCGGCCTCCGCCGGCGACGACCAGGCCTAGAGCGGCGCCACCGGAAACGCCACCTGGAGTCGTGAGGCGGGAAAGGGGGCGGGGGCAGCGAGTGGAGGCAGCGCTTGGCTCGCTTGGGGGGGGGGGGCACCGGGAGACTTTGGGGGGGGGTCCGGGAGGGGCGGGGCCTCGGCAGTGCCCATCACTTTCTCCCGGGGAGGTCAGCTGTCAGAGCGGGAGATCTCCAGGCCCGACCTGGAGGCTGTGGCCACCCCAACAGCAGCCGTGTTGGGAGAGAGGCACTTTTCTAAATCAAGGCGTTCTGTCTGTAACGGTGGCGTGGGCAGTAAAACACCTGCTGTAACATCAAGTGAACAGCCATTAAGGCTGTTCGAGACCCACCACGGCCGGGGTGAGCCCCCGGTCCTAGTCCCAGCTCCTGCCCACCCAGCGGCTGGAAAGCGTAAAGCATAATTGCGAGTAGATAAATTGGGTACCTGCCCTAGGTGGCAGGAGGCACCCTCCTCCTTGCGGGGGCGTGCAGCAGGCGGCAACAGCGGCGACGGCGGGGCGGCCCTGGCAACCCAGTGAGCACGAGCGAGCGGCGGAGCCTGGACAGAGGCGGAGTTATGGAGGTACGGCGGCTCGGCGGAGTCAGCAGGATGGGAGCTGAGGCTGCGGCCGGCGTGTGGCCGCGCATTAGGAGGAGGCCGCCAGAGGAAGCCGCTGAACTAAGACCAGCTCCAAGGCGCCAGGAAGAACGCCGGAAAAAACCATCAACACCCAAAGCCCGCCGGAATAAGAGCCGAACAACAACAAGAGCCCGCTCTGCTGCCTGGGCGCTGGTAGGCAGTCACTTCCCCTTTTAATGTGGCCCTAGATGAGCACCGCAACCCTAGAGTCGGATTCGACTGGCTTTCGAGTAAGGGAACCTTTACCTTTACTAGATAGGTATTATAAATCATATGTAAACCGCTCAGAGACCCTTTGGGGTTTGAGCGGTATATAAGCCGAAAGTTAAATAAATCATTCTGTAAACCACAGAGTGTGTGATTAGAACATCCTTGTCAGGTACACACACATTCCCTTCATTCAGTTTAACCACCACCAGTCAATTTTGCATCAGGATTTTAAAAGTGGGGGGGGGGGCGTAGCTGAGCTTCCGGCTGGCTGCATCCCTTCGAGGCTCCTGCTACTCCCACTGAAGAACAACAATTTTGCTCTCCAAACAAAACCAAGGCTGACACAAACTTCAATGCCAGGAACCTAAACTGCATGATAAAAAGTAGAGACATCACCCTGCCAACAAAAGTCCACATGGTCAAAGCAATGGTATTCCCAGTAGTCATGTATGGCTGCGAGAGTTGGACTATAAGGGAGGCCGAGCACCGAAGAATAGATTCTTTTGAACTATGGTGCTGGAGAAGACTCTTGAGAGTCCCTTGGACTGCAAGATCAAATCAGTCAGTCCTAAAAGAAATCAACCCTGACTGTTCCCTGGAAGGCCAGATAATGAAACTGAAGCTCAAATACTTTGGCCACCCAATGAGAAGGGAGCACTCCCTGGAGAAGACCCTGATGCTGGGAAAGACCGAAGGTCAAAGAAGACGGGGACGGCAAAGGATGAGATGGTTAGACAGTGTCATAGATGCAACGGGCATGAAGTTGAGCAAACTTCAGAGGACGGCGGAAGACAGGAAGGCCTGGCGTGATCTGGTCCATGGGGTCACGAAGAGTCGGACTCGACTGTGCAACTGAACAACAACAAATGGGAAAGACTATAGGAAAGAAGGGAGCCAAGACACCACCACCCCCAAAGACCTCCAAGGAAGATTAACACAGACTCTGAGGATTCAGAGCAGGAGATTTATCTGCGGGGGGGATGGCACGCGAGCCTGATCAAAGCTACCAGATAACGATTATGCATGCTTTGTCAGAGATAAAAGAAGAAATTAAGAGTGAAATAAAGACTCTGTGTGGTGATGTTGGGCAATTAAAGAAAGAGTTTGGACAGTTAAAACATATAACTGAACCAATAAATAAGAACCTGGACGAGCTCACCGCTGCACTAAAGTCAACGGAAAGGAAGGCTGAAGCTGCACACCAGACAGCTAGAAAAGTAGCAGATGAGATGAAAGACTTGAAAGAGTTTGAGGCATGGATGAAAAATAAAATCATACTACAGGAAACTAAACTAAGAGAAAGGAAAGCCAAACTTAGAGGAGTGTCAACAAGTTTCAGCACAGCAGGAAACCTCACTGCTTCTTTAAATAAATGGCTGCAACAGACTCTCCTCACAGCTGGGGAAGCAGGGACTTCTGAAGATATTATTATCTCAGCCTTCCGGCTGAACATTTCTAAAAGAGCTCCTGCAGAAGCCTCCCCAGACATTGCAATCAAATTCAAAGAGGTACAGACAAAAAACAAACTTTTTAAAATTGCAAGGGAAAAGCAGGGTTTACCTCTTGAGGATACCATCATTTTTTAATACGCCGACATTCCAGCAGAGGTTCTCATAGCAAGACGCAGACTACGAGAAATAGCGACGGCATTGAGAGACCTTGAAATTCAGTATAGATGGCTTCCACTCGACCACCTAGTGATCACTCTAAATGGAAAAACTCTCACCGCTTACAATGAGACCACGGGCAAAAAACTTTTGGACGCAGTTACTAAGCAAACAGACGGAGGAGTTTGAAGGGGACAGTGGGTCTCGGGACTTGACAATGGCATATTACGTTATGTGGAGAGCAATTAAAATAAATAAATATAAGTTGGGAACATAGAATTAGATATAAGGAGTAACTATTAGAAAGGAGGAAATAATATAGGAGTTGAAGCATTATAACAAGGGCATAGCAAGGAGGTGAAGGGTGTGCTCCCCCAAAGACCTCTGGTAAAGGGGTGAAGGTCACCCTTCTGTAGGGATTTTCCCT
>NW_015172564.1:222704-224798 GCF_001447785.1 Gekko japonicus | reverse complement strand
CACCCCACCCACAAAGACATTCAACAGGAACAGAGTGCGAGAGAGAGGTCATGCTTTAAAAGACACAGAAATCACAAAGAAGGAGGCCAAATGCCTTCGCGATTGCAATAAAAAATATGAAATTCTTTTTACAGGGTAAACGTTGTAATATAAAAAGTTTAATGCTGTCTGGAAACGGAGTTTGATTTACAAAAATGTCCGTATAGGCCAAACATGGCTGATGCTACATAAGACTAAGTGCCGCGGGGGTGGCTTCGGACCGTGTGTGTGTGTGTGCGTGCGTGCTCCTCCCCATGTGCCCCTGCGTGGCCACGAGCCCTCGGAGGCACACGCCCTGCCCCCGGGACGGATGCATACTGTGTTACGGCAGAGCCAGGGGGCTCCACGGGGAAGGGGGAGGGCGGGTCTTGACTCTGGCTCTCGGATCCCCTCACTTCCTTTTCCCACCCTGATCCTTGTGGACCGGGGGGGGGGGGGAGCAGGTGGTCCCAGCCAGCTCCAGGCAGCCCAGTGGCTTTTGGTCACGCTCGCTGGGGGCTGCAGTCGTCGTGGAGGGAAGAACCTTTCACAAGACGGAACCAAACAAAAGGGCCCCCCTTTGGTGGGAGGACAGGTGAGGGTTTGCACGAGAGAGCACACGTCATGGCACAGAGCGCTTATTGCTCACGGTGAGTGTGTTGTCACTTGTACATGCACAAAGACGACAAGGAAGACGACATGTGTGGTGGCCGGATGGAAGGGGAGGAGGGGCGGGGAGCTTCCTGAACATCCCCCCACCCCACCCCCGCTTCCCTCGCTTTCGCAGGCGTTGGAAGCTCTAGGGCCTGGCTGCCGCCACCCTGGAAAACGGCCGCTGAAGCCCTCCCACCCCTCCGGAAACTTGGGTGGCTGGAGTGGCCTCGAGGGGGGTGCGGGGAGCTGCCCGAATAGCAGCAGCAGCAGCAGCCGCCTGGACAAAGCACCATTTTTTTAGGCTTCTTGGAAGAAGGGAAGCTTTGCAGGGAGGAAGGCCTGGCTTTCACTGCAACTCTGTGGGGCTTGCCCACCCACAGTTTGACTTTGCATAGGAAACAAAAGGACCGCCGGCCGGTCCCCGTAACAGTCTTGCTCCACTTGACAATGTCCTTTGCACTCCTGCCCAGAAGTGGTGTGTGGTGGTGCGCAGGGGTGACCTTTTCCCAAGGCCTCGCACGCCTGGGAAAAGCCGCTCCGCACTGCCTGCTGGGAGCGGCAGGCGGGGGTGGCCCCCCCCCCCACCAGCCCAGCCCTGCCTGCCGCTCACCAGCTCAGATGCAGCAAGGAGTGGGCAGCATCGAGTCAGTCCAAAGTTTAGTTTTTATGGCTTTAGTGTAAGGCTGTCTTTCTGGTCCGGAATGGCAGGGGGAGGGCTGACCCCAGCCGGTTGTGGCTCCCTTGGCCAGGCGGAGAGAGCCCGGAACTGTCCCATGGGATGGAAGCCCCCAGACGGCCCTCTTATGCCTTGCTCGGCATGTGGCCAGTTGAGGGCGCCCTCCGCAGTCTGCCTGCACCACAAGCCATGGCACAGGGACTGGGCTGGGACGCAGGGGTGAGGCAGCGAGGAGGCTGGGCACCAGTCTGGTTCAAAACACAGGGAGGAAGGAGGACATGGCCAGCCCTGCAGGGGTGGGGGTGGGAGTCAAGCCACTGCTCGGTTCCACGAGGAGCTGAGCCACAGGCCAGGGGAGGGGGCTGCGTGCGGATAGGCATCCCCCCTCCACCACCCACAGGGCACGTTTTCATCCTTGCTCTGTGGCCGGGGAGCCAAAGAGGCGGGCTCCAGCAGACACGAAGAATCTGCATAGTGAAGCAGCTGCGGTGGCGGCAGGCCTCTCTGGACAGGCAGGGCCCGAGATCCCCCTCTTGCCCTTGTGGGTGAGCACCAGGCACCAGCCAGGGTCAGACGTGTGGCCCTGCTGTGCCTCCCCCTCCACTGGAGGGGCTTCTTCCTAGCGTAGTCGTCTGTGGAGAGGAGCCTCTTCTGCTGCTCTCTCTGCCGCCACAAGGGGGCCCTGCCTGTCCCTGCCAGGCGAGTTCTGTGGGCCGGAACGCAGCATGGGAGGGGGGGGGAACCCG
>NW_015172564.1:217370-222377 GCF_001447785.1 Gekko japonicus | reverse complement strand
GGCCCCAGACCTTCATGAGATCAAACGGACTTGAGCATTTGGAAGAAGGGAAGAAGCGTCCTGGCGACAGGAATTTGTAACCGTTTCCCGAAGGCAGCCGCAAAGGGTGGTGGTGCCCGGGGCCTGACGTGCTGGTCGGGAGCGCGGGCGGGGCGGGGTCAGGTCGCCTGTGTCCGTTCTGTGGTGAGGTCTGGGGCTGAGGAGCAGACAAGTCCTTCAGCTCCATCTTGTCCGGGGGGGCGTCGTCCTTGCTGTGCCGTGGAGACAAGTTCAATAAGCTGAGCACATCCCGCCTGGCCGTCGCTCTCCCCGCGGCGCTCCGCAAGATCTTCATGGGGCCCGTGGAGCTCTGGGGGCTGTTCTGCCAGAACATCTTCAGGTTGTGGATGGCCTGCACCTTCTCATCGATGGTGGCCCTCTTGAGTTTGTCCAGGGCGGGGGCATCGGCGGGACTGGAGCGGGCGGAGCTGGCGGAAGAGTAGGAGAGCGCCGGGGATGGGGTGCTGCCTGCCGGGGAGTGATGCCCTGAGCTCGGGGAGATGTTCCTGGGGGACTTGGAGATGTGAGTGCTGTAGGGGGAGCTGGGGTACTTGAGCCGGAAGAGGGGCCCGTGGGGGTCGGAGCTGGGGGACGGCTGGTTGCTGTGCTGGCCCGTGCCTTCCTTGGCGGAGGCCTCGGAGGCTGCTGGGCTGCTGTAGCCGGAGCTCACCTTCTGCAGGGAGGAGCTCCTGGTTGGGGGCTTTGGCTTCGCGGAGGTGGGGGAAGGCTGGCCCTTGTGGCTGGACCACAGGGGCCTGCTGAAGGCGCTGGTTTCCGATGACCGGAAGGACGATGCGCCCGCGAGCGGGGAGGCCCCGTTGTCCAAGCTGCTGCTCTTGCTGAGCTGGCCACTGCTCCGCTGGAGGTGCTCCACGGCCAGGAGGTGGCTCTGAGTCTCTTCCAGGATCTTCTGGGCCAGTTCCTGAGGGTCGAGCTTTGGGTTGCTCTCCTCCTGCGACTTGACGGTGCTGTCCGTTTCCGTGCTGGACTGGTCAGAGTCGCCCGTGTCTGAACCCGCCAGTTTCCCAACCTTCTGGAACGGGGAGTTTGGGCTGGGAATGAGAGTCATTTTAACAGGGGAGTTTGGAGAACTGACACTCCCCTTGGAGCTGACGGAAATCTTGATCCCTCCGGCCTTATGAATCTGGGAGGGTTTGTGGTCGGGGGAAAACCGCGGCTGCCTCGTCTCCTGGTACGTTCCCAGTGGGTCATTGCTGATGATGGAGTACCCCTCGTAATCGTCCCCATCTTTGCCAAAGGCCGTGCTGGTTTGTGGGGAGAACGGGCCACGTGTCCTCTGGGTCCTTTGGGGGTGGATGTTCTTTGGCCTCTCATAGTCTGGGCGCCCGCGGGCTCCTCCCCCTTCCAGCACGCCCTCCGGCTTGGAGGCAAAGCTGACCGAGGAGGCGATGGAGCTCAGGCTGTAGACGGAGATGGCGTCCGAGGCCAAGCTGTCCGGGCCCGTGGGGGAAAACGGTGGGTGCGGATAGCCGAGAGGCCCCGGATTGGAGACGGACTGAGCCGAGGCCAGGGATTCCAGGGACGAGGAGCTGTCTAAGCTCAAGCGCTTGGGTAGCTCTGTGGAGTCTAAAGGAAGCAGAAAGAGAGAGTCACAGATGGGGTACACACACCGGAGTGTGGGGCTTCCTCCTGACCTAACACATTTCTGCCTGCTGTGGCCGAAGATGGAAGCAAGGAAAATTCTTCAGGAGCTGCCTCAGTCTCTGGCTCACTCGCTGGGTGCTGGGTGCTCCAGCACGAGAGAACCCCGCTGCCCTCGGTCTGGACACCACACCCCAGTCTCACCCCCCATGCAGACGGACGTCCTCTGCGGCCTGCTTTTCCGGGCCCTCTTGTGCCCTCAATGCCTTTGCGGCACCCCTCGGTTTCCCCCAGAGGAGGAGGACAGCGCTGGTGGCTGTAGTTTTACAAATCTGTCTTTTCTCATTTTGCCATCACCTTCACTCATGACTACTGCTACTTCTATCACATTTCATGTTTCTTGATTTTAATTGATTTTTTAAAACAAATCCCCTAGAAAGATACCATTAAAAACATACCAGGTCAAATTTAGAACCACGCGTTAGGAAAACTGTATCATTTCATCTAATTATGTATAACTGATATAACAGGTATCACAAGAACCCGTCATTCTTTTTAATAGTCACGTCATAATCTCAAGTCCTCCTCTTACCCAAATAGACATAAAGTACAAGTTGATCCTGGACTTTTGTCTTTCCAAAACACAACTGGGATTGCTGCTATTGTTTAGAATACTTCCCAGTTTATTCAGTCTGAGGATGTGGAGGTCTGAGGCCTAATGACCCTTGTCCTTCCCGGCTAATTAAATCTGTGGATGGGGTCTGAGAGGCACACTTAATGCCTCCCTGAGGGGCAGCCTTGACGCGGTCTGTGGCACCTCCACTCCTAGAGAAGCCTGCTGCCCCCTGGACCTGGGAGATCGCAACCAATATTGAAGGGCCTCAAATGTTTCCTTCTTGAGCAAGAGGTGGCCAAGCTTTCCTGGATAAAGCATGACCCTCACCTTGCCAGTCTGGTCACGGGACTGAAACAGCTTTGGTCGCCCTGGCAGATAACCTGTGCTAGTACGTGACCCATGTGCTCTTTAACATCTGCATGAAACCACTGGGCAAGGTCACCTGGAGTACTCAGCAGCCCAGCCACAGCAACTCCTGGGCATCCTCTGACACGGAGGCTGCGCCCGACTCACAGATTTTGCTGTCCGCTAATGGGGGCCACAGGTGGCTAATAGTACACAGGTGTACCTAACAGAGAGAGCCTTAAGAGTCTTTGCTTTCCCCCGAAACCAGACTCGAGCGGTCCATTGACTGGCACGAGCACTTTTCCGTTCCCCTGCTGTCAACCGGGGACCAGGGAGAGAAGGCGGCACGGGGCAGCCTGGTCTCATTGGACCGTGGAAGCTATGCAGGGCTGAGCACTTGGACGGAAGGCCGCTCAGGGAGGCCTCTTGCCTCAAAAGCCCCTTGTTGAAGTTGCCATGAGTCTGTTGCAACTCGGCAGCACGTGGGTACATCCCTACGCCACTCAGGCACTCCCCTGCTGCTGTGTAATGCCAGGCAGCACTTGGGAGAGGTGGGGGGGGGGTGGATCCTCCTGTTCCTTCTGGCTTACAAAGCATTTTCTTAAGAGATTCTGGGAGGGGGGTTATTGGCCCGCAAGAATTCTGTCCTCCACTTCTTTGCAGATCTGATGAGACTGGACTCTGCTACACCACTCCATATCCGCTGTCCGTGTATAGCGTCCTCTTTACATCAGTGACACCAGTTTCAGCCTCTGGTCAGACTGGTGTAGCAGAGGAGAAAGGAGACATCCCTGCTTTGTGCCTCGGCTAGTCTTAAGCTTGTATTTCACACGGCTGCCTTGGAAACACTTCGGTTGATCTTGTGGCTCATCAGGGTATTACCACGGATCCTGTGGTCCGGACCCACCAGCAGAAAGGTTAGCTGCGGTGCTGCCGTAGGCGGCTGTGGAAAGACAGCCCTGCTGCCCCTCAGCGGCCGCTTCTGGTTGCGCAAGGCACACTGCTGGCCCTGGGACGTCGGCCTAGAGAGAGCGCGCGGGGCCCCCCGGGCAGTGCCAAGGCTGGAGTAAAGAGAGGCCGTCCGCGATGGTGACGGCCAGGATGCCCGGCCCACCGGCCTCTCTTGGCCTCGCACGGCAGCCTTCCTCAGCCAAGGATTCCTGAGGACAAGGATTGGGGGGAAAGGCCAAGAGCAACGCCAGACGCCACTCTGGGGTCAAGACTGGTTCAGGGATCCTGGAGATTTTTTACCGTCCTCTGGTCCACTCTGGTGTGTCTGTGTGTGGGGGTGGCTGTGAATTTCCTGCACTGCACTAGATGACCCACAAAGTCCCTCCCAGCCCCGCATTTGCATTTCTAGGAATGAAGGGACATTTGTGACGGGAGCCCCCAGAGGAGAGTGGTAAGCAGTGTTCCCTCTAAGCTGAGTTGGTGTGAGCTAGCTCACCGTTTTTTTAGCCTCCAGTTCAGACACTTTTGTCTTAGCTCAGGGAGGATGGCTCCAGAGCAGACTAATGTATGCAGTAGCCGAACTGCTCACTCACCGCTTTAGTGCCAGTAACTCCCAGAGTAGAATTTTTGCTCACAAGACTCCACAGCTTAGAGGGAGCATTGATGGTAAGCGCATGGGACTGGCTCCCCCCCGCCGCCCCGATTGTGCCACATGCAGCACCCCCACTTGCCGAAGGATTGCCCCATTAAGGGCCCCCCGCTGACGTGGACATGAGCTCTCTCTGGGGTCCATACACGCCCCCCACCACTCCGAAAGCAGAGCCCAGGCCCGGCCACCCCCAGGCCCCCAAAGTTCTGCCGCATGACGACTCGGCTCCCCCCTGCCCCATTCCCTGGAGGGGCCTCACCGAAAAGGGCCAGCAGGGTCTGGAGAGCGGAGTGCAGGGTCCGGTGGCTGGCCTGCTTGCCCGTCTTCAGGATCACCTCCTCCTGCCCGACTTCACAGAGGTCGAATCCTGCAAGCCACACACAGCACACTCGGCTCGAGCCCTGCCCACTGCAGGCCTAACGCCAGGACGAGGGGCTCCCCCCAGCTGCCCCGCGGGGCCAGGCACATGCCAGGGAACGCGCTTCAGTCCGGCCAGTGGCCCACCCCGCCAGCCAGCCAGCCCCCGCGCGCCGAAGCCTACCCAGCGCTGCCAGGAACTCGTGGCAGCCCGGCAGCCGCCACAGCTGGACGCTAATGGAGACCTGGATGGGTGCCAGAGAGAAGTCCTGCTCCTTCTCCCCCACCTGGAGTTGCACCAGCACCTGATGGAGCTGAAGGGGAGAGTTGTGGGTCAGTCCCACACAGCCCACAGACGGAGCAGCCACCCCCCCCCACCCGACCCCGCATGCCACGAGAACAGCCGAGGAGGAGCAGCAGGAGGAGAACAGCAAGGCCAGGCTGGGCG
>NW_015172564.1:208951-217285 GCF_001447785.1 Gekko japonicus | reverse complement strand
GGGGGGGGCCCGCCCGGGGGGGGGGGGGCAGCTTCAGGACTCCCGACAGAGCCAAGCCCCGGGGGAGGGGGGGTGAGACAGCCCCTCCCTCCCCCCCCCAAAGGCCCCTCCCGCGGCTCACCTGGCCGATGAGCTGCTCCCCACTTTCGGAGGCGGTGGTGAGCTTGCAGAGGGCCTGCAGGGCAGCATTGGGCAAACCTGCGGAGGCAGAGGGACCGGCTCAGTCGCTGCCCAGGACAGGACCCTTGGGGGGGGGGGGAGTGTCTTCCCCGTGCCCCTCCACGCTCACCCAGCAAGGCCTGCAGGGTGGTGCTGCAGCGCTGCAGCCGGTCCCCTGGGTCTGCGGTGGGGAAGAAGACGGCTGCCGGCAGCCCACTGGCTGGGGGGTCCAGACGGAAACCAACGGCGGTCAGCAGCGCCTGCCAGCCGGGGATCCCCCCGACTTTGTTCTCCACGCTCTGCTGAGAGGTGTACATGGAGTTGTGCTGCCCACTGTGGATGCGCTGCAGGGACTTCTCCACCTGTGGGGGGGGGGGAGAGAAACACAGAGGGGAAGGAGCAGGGCCTGGCGGCAGGGATGTCCCCCCCCTCCCCACGTCTGTGAGGGAGGGCGGGCCACAGGCCAGAGAAACCACCTGGGAGAAACAGCCACCGGCGGAGCCTGGAAGTTGTGTGGGTGGGGTGGGGTGGGGGGAGGGTAACAGCGGTGAAAACATTTCTGCCCGGCCCCCGGCCCCTTACCAGGTGCAGCAGAACCCGCAGGGCATCGCGTGCTCGTTCCGGGTGCTGGAGGATGTCCGTCAAGGCCTGTCCAATCAGAGAAGAAGGGCTGTTGAGCTTCACATCGCTCCCAATCAGCATGAAGCCTGCAGCGGGAGAAAGAGAAGCCTCAGCCGCCCGCGTCCCCGGACAGAGTCCCCACGTCGAGGCCAGGAGCTGCTGGGTGGCCACGGTGCCAGGAGGAAGCCCATTAGCCCCACCCCACCCCCACCACACACCTCCACCCGCCCAGACGTGTCCCGGTCTCTTCCCACAGGGGAAGGAGCCTCACCTGCCGCGTCCCTTGCCCCTCCCAGCCCGGGGAAGGGTGGACCGCAAAGAGGGGATGCATGCTGCCCCCCCACCCCCACCCAAGGGGCCGAGGTTGGTCCCCGCTGCCCCCGCCCCCAGCACGGCCCTTTCAGCAGGGCCGAGTAGAAGGCCTCCACAAACAGCTTGGAAGCCGCCACCGGGACGGGCCACAGGGAGACCAGGACGCACCGCGCCCCGGCCGCCAGGAAGGCGCGCGTCAGTCCGATCACCCCGTCCGCCGTGACCCTGCTGTTGGACTCCTGGTAGGAGCCCAAGACCACCAGCTTGACGGGCAGGCGCAAGTCCAGGATGTCGGCCGCGGTGAGCAGGAACTCCTGCAGGGGCGGGCAGTCCGAAAGGCTCTCCACGTCGCTTGCGTCGTCTTGCACGCGCAGGGACTCAGGGATCGTGTAGGAGTTCCCAAAGCAGCCCTTGCTGGCGGCCGCGATGCTCTCAGCGTTGGGCGTCAGGACCAGAGCGGCCAGCTTCCAGGAGATGTGAGTGGCAAAGTGCACGCACTCAGCCTGCGCCAGCGCGCTCATCACCCGCTCCTTGGTGGCCAGGCCGCCCACCAGCGGCTGGCAGCCCAGGAGCTCCGACACGGCGAGGGCCTCCTCCTCGGCTGAGGGCATGGGCCCCCACAGCCAGCGGTCCATCACCGAGGAGGGCAGCTTGGGGTTGCCGATGACGGCGGCCGTGGAGGGAGAGCTGCTGTAGACGGCAGCGTTCTTCTTCGACTGGCTCTGCAAGAGTGGGGAAAACCACACCACTAGGCTTGCTTGCCTCCCCTGGGGTCAGAGAAGACCGCGCTGGGCCACTGATCCAGGGATCTGACTCCAGGGGCTGCTGCGCCTACTGCCGCCCAGACAGACGGTGCCCTCCCTCGCACCTGGCCTCAGCCTTTTCCTGGGGTGGGGGAGACCACATTGTGCACCCCCAGGGGGGGAAGAGCTTGATTCGAATCCAGCCACACCTTCTTAAGACTCAAAGGGAGGACTCTGACAGAGGGGCTTTCGAGGCTCAAAAGCGGACAGTCCAAAAGCCTTGTGAGTCTCTCCGGGGTGGCTCTGGGCTCGCGTCTGGCTCTTGGCGTGGCCGCCCCCTGGAACTCACCCCCCCCCCTGCGGGGGAGCTACGTCAAGAGATGGGATCCCCCCCCACACACACACACACAACGTGCCGGCGGGGCTGCCTCTTCCCAGCGGGGGGCACGCCAGTCAGTGATCTGTGGGGTGGAGGGCGGGCAGGAGGGCAGGCCCCCCGAGAACGACACCTCACGCTGGACACAGAAGAGAGCCTTACCTTGGAGCTGGGGTTGAGGGCCTGGAGGGAGGGCACGGCGATGAGGCTGAAGCGCTCGTAGAGGTACTCGTTGGAGGAGCTGCCCTTGAGGAGGGCAAAGGGGATGAGGTACAGCTCCCCTTCCAGAACCAGGGTGAGCTGCCGGTGGCGGCCCACAGGCCCACTGGAATGCATCAGGCCCTGAGAGAGAGAGAATGGGGGGGGGGGCGTTTTCAGTGGACACACACGACAGGCTCTCGGAGGGAGGAGGGCTTCCAGGAGAGCAACACAGCCCCCACCCCCCTCGGCAGCTGCCCCCCGGGGGGGCACAAGGCTCCCTGCCTGTAGGCCCCCCTCTCTGGAGCTCTCCTTCTCCTGTCCCCACCGCAGCCAAAAAACCCCCCCACGAGCATAGAGAGCTGCAGACTCCAGGTGGGGGCCCTTCTTAGAAACTGATCCCAGGAGGGCCAAAGCCGCCCCCCCGCCCCACAGCTTTCCCTCCTTCCCTCTGTGGTGGGGATTTTAACAGGTGTCCTCGTTAGCAAGAAAATGTTCCCTGGGGACAGACGCCCCCGCTCGTGTCTGTACTACAAAGTTAGCTTTCTAGTCTCACCTTTTCTTTTTCCTCCTCCTCGGAAGCCAAACCTGAAGTAGCAGAGGGAGGAATGGTGTGCGGCACTCTCTGAACTACTTAAGCAGAGTCACAGTCTTGCTTGTGGAAAAGGAAGGGGCATTTCTCTGCCTTTAAATTTTGTGAACATGTCAAATGGCACAGGCTAACAAAGTTAAAGCAACGCTTCTTATGTGGTTAAAGTAGTAAACTAAAGGAAGCAGAAGCACGGTGCCCCCGTAGCCAGAACCAGAACTGGTCGTCCCCCAACCGTGGCCTTCAGGTCTCAGGAGTTTGCTCCTTGCTAACGAGGACACCTGTTAAAATCATCAGAGAGCCTGCAAAGAGATGAGGGCAACTGCTTGTGTCCTACAAGAATCAGAGAATCATAGAGTTGGAAGGGACCTCCAGGGTCATCAACCCCCTGCACAATGCAGGAAATTCACAAATTTCCCACACACACACACACCCCAGTGACCCCAGTTCCGTGGCCAGAAGAATTGTGGCTGGCATCTTAAATGCAGCCCTGAGCATCTTTGTGAGAAACAAGGACACAAACCCTTTAAAGAACCACGGTCGGTGTGGGAGCACGCCCCCCCCCCCCCGGATGGAAGGGCCAGAGAGGGTGGGGCAACTTAGGACTCACCCCTTCCATGGGCCCTATCAGCAGGTCGTAGAGGGTGCGCAGCGGGGACTTGCTGAGTGTGCTCGGCCGACGGGGCAGCGAAGAGGTGGCCTCCCTGGTGGGGGACACCGGACTGCTGAAGAGGCTGCTCATGCTCTGGTAGCTCCTGAGGAGACAAGGCGGGCACTTGGGCGGGCAGCTGCAGGGAGCCCCTCTCCCGCTCCTGCCACGCCCAGCACCAGCAGTCTGCTCCTTCCCCTCCCGGCTGCTCACCCTGGGATCCGCTCCACCAGAGCTGAGAGGAGGACCGGACCACCCGGAGCAATGTCAGGTCCACGGGGGCTGCAGGGCCCCAGATCTACCCCCCCAGGGGGGGCCTGGGGGAAGATTTCAGGGGGTCTGTTGTGTAAAACAAGTCAGTGGTGACCTCTGACCAATACAAGCGGGAAGGAGCCCAAGTTAACTTCAGGTGGCATTTGAGGAACACCGCCCTCCCAAGTGCCTCTCAGCAGGCCAACGCCCGAGAGTCTTCCCAGGGAGGGTGTGTGTCGCCCCCCCCCCCCACGCAGTCCTGCAGTAATTCCGGAAGGCCCAGCAGGAGCAGCAGCGGAAGCACTCCAGCGGCTTTGCTCGCCCCAGCCCCCACCTTCTCCCTCTCCACATTCCCAGCTGCTCCACAGCCCATCCGCCATTCGCACCCAGCTCAGCCCTTGAAAGTTCCCCAGGGTCTCGGGTGGAAGTCTTCCACACCACCTGGTCCCTTTAAGAGGACTGGACTTGGGACCTTCTGCATGCCAAGCAGAGGCTCGACCCCGGAGCCAGCCCCCCCTCCCCCTCCAGTGGCAAGGGCAGACAAGGGCCCCGCCCCGCCCTCTCTGTTGCTCTGCCGGGATTTATCACCAGCCTCCAGCCTCTGAGGCGTGCAGAGGTGTTTGGAAGCAGAGGTAGGCAAATGCCCTGGATTGGTTCAACTGGTTCCTTCTGGACCAGGCACGGAGGCTCTCTGCCGAAGACCAGCCGTCCTCGTTGTGGGACTTGTCTGGTGGAGTGCCACAGGGCTCCATCTTACCCCGCAGCGTATTCTCTGTGGAGTCAGTGGTTGCTTTGGAGTCGGTTGTGATCCGTGGGCCAGTGTTCCCTGACTCTACGTTGCTGTGTCCAAAGCTCACAATGAGGCTGGACGGTGCTGGTTACGTGACCAGTCGAGAGTGCCTCCTGTCAGCAGGGACAGCTCTGGGGGGGTCCAGAAGGGCATTGTGCTTCTTTGCTCCCTGCCTGGGGAGTGTGTCCCCCCCCCCATTTATTCATTTATTTAGGATTTTTTAAATGCTGCCTGCCCAGAAACCTGCCTGAGGCAACACAACATAAAAATAATAACAGCCAAACATTAGAAGGTACTGATTGAAACTCAGCTTTGTGTGTGTGTGTGTGTGTGTGTGTGTGTGTGAACCCAGTTCAGCATAAAAACACAGGGCGTGAAACAGACCAGAGACAGCTTAAAACGAGTCTCCAGACTGAAAGAGCGTTAAGAAAAGAGCCCACAAACCAGCAGGACCACCTCCCCCGCTGGGGTCCACCATGACATCTTTGCTCACTGGAGCTAAGCCTGCTGGGGGTGCGGCCCTGCAAGTGGGCGAGACCAACAACGCGCCTTCTCAGTGGTGGCTCCCCCTTGCGGAATGGCCTGCCCCCGAGGAGGCCGGGAAGGCCCCCCCCCCAACGTGTCTCATTCTGGAGAAATGTTGGGGTGTGTGTGTGTGCATTTTTAGGAAGGGATTGAAGAACTGTATTAGAACAGCTGAGGAGGATGCTTTTGAAAAGAACAGGATTGCAGTCCGTTGCAGTGTTTCCCCCTATGCACCTCCTGGCTTTTACTCCTATGCATCTCCTACCTCAGTAACCCACTCTGCATTTTGTGTGGCGGGGCATGCCTTGGGACAGTTCTCCACTCACATGGTTTCCCAGTTCTGTACAATTAATCCTGCTGCATTGTTTACCGGCCTGCCTGCCTGAACGGTTCCCTGTATTTCGTAACCTGCCTTGAGGCACATGGAGAAAGGGGGGCTCTAAATGAAGCGAATGAATAGACTGACCCCGACGTGTTGCTCCCTGGGAACTCAGACTCACCAATCAGCATTTCCCGGGAGGGAAGCCCTGTTGGAAGAGGGTCTCCTCTCACCCCCTGGCCTCTCTCTTGCCCCCAGGGGACCCTGCCAGGCAGCCATTCCACACCCCTCCTCCCCGCCCCCCCCAGCCCCTCTTCCACCTTCTTCTACGGCCTGCCCCCACCCTCTCGGACCTGAAGGAGACAGAAAGGAGTGAAGAGGCTGCTCTCTGGGGCCGCTCAGGCCGCCTACACCTGTCCGCTTCTGAAACTTGGCCGATGGTGGACCCCGTTCCCCGGTCAGTCCGGGCACAGGGATGGTTTGAAATTGCAGGAGGGGGGGGGGAGGCTGCAATCCCACACAGCCTCCAGCAGGGGGCAGCAACTTCCACCTTCTGGTCATCTCCTTGGGCTCCTTCACCTGCCCCCACCCCAGAATTTTCCCCAGTGGTAAAACTGGGCCCACGTCTTCCACAAGAGTCCCCCTTTCTCAAGGCGCGAGATGCGTCTTCAAGCAGGATGCCAAAGACATGATTCTGCTACTGCCAAGCTGAATGCAAGCCGCAGCCATGCCGTGGGGACATGAAAGGGGGCGAAAGGGGACACGATGCCAAAGACAAAGGCGGCTGCGGAGGGGTGTCGGCAGGCCCTGGGCCAGGGAAGGGATGTCTGCAGAGGCAGCCCTCCCCCACTCTGTCCTCTGCATCGAGCCAAAGAACCCTCCAGAATGCCCACATCCTTTCTTCTTCTTCTTCTTCTTCTTTGTAGTTTTCATATGACCATGTGTGAGTGTGTGTGCCCGCACCTGGAAGTCATGGCGACCTCTGGTGACTGACCCCTGCTGGGGGCCTGGAGGAGATTCAGAGAGGCGGCTGAGTAGAGCCTGCCCCTGTCCTCCCGACGGCTGGTCTTCCAAGGAGGCCTCCCATCCAAGCACTTGCCGGAGTCGACCCTGCTTGGCTCCCGAGATCTGACGATGGGAGGGACTTGGCTTGACAGCAGCACATGTGAGAGGGATCTGGGTGTTCTGGTTGATCACAAGCTAAACATGAGCCTGCAGTGCGATGTGGCTGTGAAGAAAGCAAATGCAATCTTGGGATGCATTCACAGAAGCCTTGTGTCCAGATCGCGGGAGGTGGTAGTTCCGCTCTATTCTGCTACGGTCAGGCCTCACCTGGAGTCCCATGTCCAGTTTTGGTCACCACATTTTAGGAAGGATGTTGACAAGTTCGAGAGTGTCCAGAGGAGGGCAACCAGGATGGTGAGAGGGTTGGAATCCAAGTCTTAGGAGGAAAGGCTGAAAGAGTTGGGTCTGTTTAGTCTGGGAAAGAGAAGGCTTAGAGGGGGCATGATTGCAGTCTTCAAGTATCTGAAGGGCTGTCATGTAGAAGATGGAGCAGATCTATTCTCTCTTGCTCTGGATTGCAAGACTAGATCTCAAGAGTGGAAATTGCAAGGGAGTCGTTACCAGCTAAATATCAGGAGAAACTTCCTGACTGGAAGAGTGGTTGAGCAGTGGAACAGTCTGCCTCGGGAGATGGTGGAGGCTCCTTCGCTGGACGTTTCCAAGCGGAGGCTGGATGACCATCTTTCGGGTGTGTTGCAGGGCTGTCTTTCGGCTATGCTCCTGCAGAGTGCAGGGGGTTGGACTAGATGACCTGCAAGGTCCTTTCCATCTCTAACATTCTATGAGACCGGGCTTGCCTTGGCTACCCGGGTCAGGATCCTTTCATCGAACAAAACTGATGTGAAAGGGGAGGGGGCTGCTTCCAGTGGGCACCCTGTTTTCGAGAAGCACAACAGCTCATGAAGCAGATCGTCTGGGTCCGTTGGCTTCAGGCCTGGTGGTGGGGCTGCAAGGGCCTTGGCTGTCCGGGCGGAGGACCTGTGCCAGGAGGCGGACAAAGTGAGAACCGTCCTGGGGATTGACCTCTTGGGGGCTTTCAATACCATCCCTCACACAGCGTCCCTCTGGACCACCTCTCTGGGCAGGGACCCTTCTGTAGTGGTTCCCGTCCTCCCTCGAGGGTCCGTTTCAGCGTGTGGTGCCGAGCGCCTGCTGCTCTGCCCCTTGGCCTCTGGGGCTCCCCAAAGCTCTGTCTTGTCCCCCCCACACACACACCGTGCTTTCATCATGTGTGTAAAACTGCCGGGAGGGGGGGCATCCGGAGATGGGGGCTGAGCTGCCTCCGACATGCAGACGACTCTCAGCTCTACCTTGTGCCTCCAGCAGATCCCGGGGTGGGGGGGAGGCCGGGGACGTGGTGGGCAGGATCCCCAAGGCATCTCATGCGGCCAGTGCCTTCCCTAATAACCCCCTGAAGGCAAAGCCAGAAAATGTTTCATGTGATAAATGTTTTTTCATTGCTTACCTAGATGGAAATTGTTGCTATCAAAGAATGTTGTAGATCCCGTGGTTGGATTTTTTAAAAAAATATCTGTGCCACCTTTCCTGGCTAATTGGTAATGGATTTTGTCTTAATCCTTAATAAAGGTTTTTAAAAATCTGGTGCCTGGAGGCAGTTTTGGAAGGAATGGGAGCCAACAAACTGAAACTTAATCCAGAGGAAACAGAAGTGTTACTGGTGGGGGGGGGGGGCGCCAAGGTTTGGAGGAGGGGGGGGGGGGGATTGGATTTTTATC
>NW_015172564.1:207216-208644 GCF_001447785.1 Gekko japonicus | reverse complement strand
GGGGAGGAAGCAGGTGGCAGGGGTGGCCAGGGGTGCCTTTCACCAACTTTGGGTGGTGAGCCAGCTGTGGCTCTTCCTGGGCAAGGAAGGTGCGCAAATGCGCCATGATACTAGTGGGAAGTGGGAAGAAAACCAGTTCCCAACAGTATCGATCCTGGAAACAGCCGACATTCGATATTTTCTCAAATGTCTGCCGGACACAAACAATGCCCTGGCTTCAGAATGCCCAGAAAGGGTCTCTGCCCATCCAAGCCTGGTTCAGGCCCCACCCTTGACCCTTCGCTGGCACCCGGCAGGAGTCAGCCCAGCCCAGCAGCTGAGTGGGTGGCGGGGTGGGCGTCCGTTCGGGAGCAGAAGGTTCCAGCTGAGCCCAGAGACAGCCCCCCCCGCCTCTGCTCTGCCACCCCCACCCCCACCCCCTCTAGCAGGCGGCCTGGCTGTACCTGTTGAACAGGTTGTTCCTGCTAACCATCCTCAGGAAGCCGGTGGGGTCTGTCACCGAATTCAGCTTGTTGTTTGTCTCCTCCAGCTGCTGGTCCATGAGGTCTCCCGCCTCACTCCCGGTCTCGCTGCTGGCGCAAGCGCTGCTGGGGGAGAGAGAAGGGCCCGGGTGTCACGCCCCAGCCGCTGTGTGCGCAGGTGTGTGCGCTTGTGTGCGTGCACAGGGTGGGGCCCTGCCAGAGCCCATGTGCACGCAAGGCCCGCGGGGGCGCAGCGGTTTTGGCGCTGGGCTGGCCCTGGGGGCCCCTGGCCCTGGAGGCTCCCCTGGAGGGACGTGGGGCCCTCAGCCACGCCCCACCTTGCCCAGCTCACAGGAGGACAGGAACTGGGAAGGGGGGGGGAGAGGGAATATGTGACACACACACACACACCCAGGGTCCTTGGAGGACGAGGGGACTCCACCAATCTCACAGTGCCCCCATCTGTGGATACCCAGACCTGTGGATTGGGGCCACAAGGACCACAAACGGGATTTCTGGCCAACCGGGGGGGGGGGTTTTAACAGAAAATTTTTTTTGGGCGTTGGTGGGCGGTGGGACTTTAAACCCACCTGATTCTTCCTCCTGTGTCAGCAGATGGGGGTGGGGGGAGTCTCAGCAAGGGTTACACTTATCTGGTGACTCCCCGAGCCAGCCAGGAGAGAATCAGGCGGGGGATGCAGGAGTCCTCACCCCCACCCCACCGAGACAGCAACGAAGCAGTTGGGCAGTGGGGTGTGTGTGTCACGGGACTCCTCACGGCCCCCCTGCGGAGCCAATAACCTGGGGAGGTGGGCGGGGCTGCACTAAGCTGGCAAGGAAGGAGTCGGGCCCAGGAGTCCTCCCCCTCCCCCCTGCTGGAGTAGTAACCAAGGGATTGGGGGGGGGGCGGCAGACCTTGCCACCCTCCCACCCAGCTGGCCCTGCTGGGGCGAGAGAAGCCAAGCCA
>NW_015172564.1:204849-207160 GCF_001447785.1 Gekko japonicus | reverse complement strand
AGGGGAGGGACTCGCTCCTATGAGCACTGGGGGGGGGGGGCTTGCTTGTAAAAATCGAACAGATAAGAGAGGTCAATAAGAGGCCTCAGCGATGCCCGTTTCCTTCCCCACAGAAACACACACACACACATCAAACCCCCCCCTCCGCCTCCCCCCAGCCCAGCGGCTGCTCTGGCTACCAGCTGAGGCTTCTGAACAGCCTTCCAAGGGCATTAGACCAGGGGTGTCAAACTCGTTTGTTAGGAGGGCCGGATCTGACACAAATGAGACCTTGTTGGGCCCCTGGGCCACGTGTGTCATAAAACGTGACGCCAGGTAGCGGCAGAGATATACACTTTATAAAAGACACAAAGAGATAGAAGTAAATAGGTGGAATAAAACATGGGAATCGATTAAATTTATGAGGGCCATAGCCTATAAAGAAAACGTTTATAAGATGTTCCATAGATGGCACTGGTCCCCGGAGAATATAGCTAAGTGCTATCCGGGCCACTCTAGTCAATGTTGGAAATGTAGGGCCAATATTGGAACTTTTTTCCACATGTGGTGGTCATGTAGTAAAAGTCAGGAATATTGGAGAATGGTGAGGAGGTTGATCCAAGACATAATGGAGAAAAATATAGCTCTGGAACCAGAAATATATTTATTAAATATGGTACCTAAGGGCTATGAACAGCAGGATAGATATGTGATTTTATATAACGACAGCCACCCGTTTACTACTGGCCAAAAACTGGAAATTAGATACAGTGCCGACTAGGGAAGATTTAGTGGTAAAAGTGTTAGAGTAGCGCAAATGGACAGTTTAAGTTTGAAGCTGCAAAATAAGAGTGAAAAAGTATATAATAAAAGATGGGTTAAGGTGTATGATTGGATAGAAACATTGAACATATGAGACTCTACTATATATGTTATTATGATTTTGGAATGTTAATTTTGTAAAATCAAATAAAAATATCATAAAAAAAATAAAAAAAATAAAATAAAATGTAACGCCAGGTAGCGGCAGAGATATACACTTTATAAAAGACACAAAGGGTTTTTTACCTAAAATAAAAACATGCTTAAAACATCAGCACTCTTGTAATATTTTGTTTATTTAACAGTGTCTGATGATTGACACCTCTTGCTCTGAGTGATGGCATCAAAATGCCTGTGCTGTTGCCATCTTGAGTATGCTGTTCAGGTGTGTACCTGTAAGCTGCAAGCCTACGATGACGCAGCAGCAGCAGCAGAACTGGAAGAAGAAGCAGCAGAAGGCAGCCAGTTCCACTGCGGGCCTGAGAGGAGCCCCCCGGGCCGCATGTTTGACATCCCTGCATTATAGTAACCTAATTTGGTTGTCATTTCTCAGATAAAACAAAAGCTGGGAGTTAGGACAACCTGAGGCTCAGCTTGTTATAATGTTATAACAATATTCCGTGGCCGTTTTTTTAAAAAGCCCCCCCCCCCCCAACTGATGGGGGAGGAAATGGGCGCCATGGGAAGGGGCAGAGGAAACGGCTGCCATGTGACTGGGCTCAGGGAGGCCCCGACTTCCCCGGCTTCACGGGAGAGCAGGTGTGGGAAAGACTGGAGAAAAGCAGGGGAACCCCCTAGAGATGTAAAATTTCCGGAAATTTCGAAATTTGGAAAAAACGGAAATTTTCGGAAAAATGGGGAAAAAATGCTACATTAGCACTTCTTTTTTCTTTTCCAGATTGAAAGTCATTCTGTTTCTTTAGGAACATAAAATATGACTATGGACAATTTTACTTGGCATGAAATTATCACGAGTATATTAAAAATATACTGTATCCAAACAGTTATTACAAACAGAATTTACTTTTTAAATAATATTTGTTTGTAATTGTAACAAATGGAGCAACAATCCCCTGACCTGTTTACTAGTTTATGTGGAACAGACAAAAAAACCTCCACAAAACAATTTTTAAAAATCCAGAAGTAACAATTATTCATATTTCCTCACCACAGTATTAAATAATAAAAAACCATTCTCATAAAAAGAACTGAAGAGGGGGGAAGTGTATAGAAGGGAGTGTGGGACTAAGTTTCAACGAATGGGCATGAAATTTAATCAGAATCATTTTCTGAGCTGTAATTATCAGTATCAGATTCAGTCTCTGCTTCTGCAGCTACTCTGTTGTGTCTGTCATTATCCATCGGAGAGTTCAGTTTGTAACCTAGGCCTTGCTTGTCCTCAGTGCACAGAAATTAGATTAATCTGATACCATACATATTTTTTAGAAATGATTTGGAAAATATTTGAACACCTTGTCTTAAAATATTTTATTCATCATGTTAAAATAAA
>NW_015172564.1:203260-204776 GCF_001447785.1 Gekko japonicus | reverse complement strand
AACCCCCCCCCCCCCCCCCCCAGGAGGTGCACCAATGCACCAGGAGACTTGTGGGGCAGAAAAATAGACCTTTCCAACAGCGTCAAACCCAGGGCAAATAACACTTGTAGCAAGGTGGGGGTGGCGGGAAATCAGGGGCCCGGAGCGGTTTTGGCAATGTGACGAAGCCATTTTCGGTTACCGGAAATCACACTGCCACGACAACGGACGCTGTGCCAGAGCTTCCGGGGAATGCCAGAGGCCGTCCAGGGGTATCATTTCCAGTCCGCAGTGGGAAACGATGTCCTCATGCCACTGAGCCCCGCTCTGGGAGTCTCCGCCCCCAAAGGTCTCCTGGCACCCCTCCCTCTCGTGGGGTCAGCCCCTCCTGAGCCAGAAGGGCCACGGGGGGGGGGGGGGGGGGGGGGCTGTGCACTTCTAAGCCACTCGCCCCCCCCAGCATCAGGAGCCGGGCTGTCTGGCTGAGCAGTCCTTCCATAGGTCACATTCAGAAGGGTTGCGCAGTACCGTAATCCACCCTGAGGCGACACAAGCATCATTCCTGATCGATCCTAAGCCCATCTTAATTGTCGGGATGGGACTCCCCTCCTGAAGGCAAGCACATTTAGGGCCAGTCTGACCACCACTGTGCTCTCCGTGCCGCACGGCTGTCCAGCGGGGCCCACCCACGCACAAAAGGCTGTTCCAGCTGCTCCTGCAGGCTGCACTGGCCAGTTGCCTGCTGGCAGGAGGATGTCTCCCCCCCCCCCCGACCGAACCCCCCCCCAGGATTTGGAGAGCAGGAGAAAAATGGGGGGGGGGACAGCACTGACGGCGATGTGCTCGGAATTTCCCCGGGCTCTGTGATCTTCACCACAGAGATTAAGGGAAATTCCTAGAGGGCTGCCTGGAACTGATGTGACGTTCTCCTGACACTTCAGCCCCCCCCCCCCAAAAAATCTCCCAGCCTTTGCCAGTGCCAGGCTGAGAGCCCCAAGGCAGGCCCACGGGGACCCCCTCCCCCAAGGCACTTGCAGTGGTGCTTCGGCCAGCAACTGTTCGAAAGCTGCTCACCTCCCTCCCCCCGGAGAGCCTGTGTCCCCCCAGGCGGGGGTGGCCGGGGAGCTGAGCCCAAAGCTGAAAACTAGGCCCCACGCCACGACTCTGCTGTCTGAGGGGAGACCCCCCCCCCAATACAGGGACGTGGGGGGCTGGAAAGGGGAGAGTACCACAGCGGGGAAGGGGAAGGCAGACCACTGACGCCCGGAGTCCCAGTTCAAACGGTGGGACGGGGCTTCCACCTTCAGGACGCCTCTTGGTCTCGTCAACCCCGCCTCCCAGAGACCTGCTCCGCCGACCTTGTGCCGAATGACGCCAGGCCCTCGCTCAGCCCTGGTGGCCCACAGAGATCACCGGGTATGTGGGCCACCTGAGCCGTGCCACGCAGAGGGGCGGGCACCGTTTGGGGGTCGAAGGGCCTTTGCACGCGCCCCAGGCTGCCCGCTGTCCAGGCGGCAGGGCAACCCACCCGCTCTTC
>NW_015172564.1:190243-203217 GCF_001447785.1 Gekko japonicus | reverse complement strand
ACGGGTGCTCCCTGTATTCCAGGCCCGTGACACAACCGTGGGCCCCCGCAGCCTTACTGGGAAGAGGATTTAATGGGTGAAGCGCCTGTCAGTCTCCACCACTGCCAAGGAAGCTGCAAGCAGGCGAGAGTGCCAGGTGGGCCCCCGTGTCTCTCGTGTTTATGAGCTCCCTTTGCTGGCGACTCGGGGCTCAAGTCCTCAAGGGCCCAAAGGCTGCATCAGCTGAGACCTGTTGGCTTCAAAACACCTGGAGACACTGCTTGCCTCTAATGTTTCCCGGGCTGCTGCTGCTGCTGGTGGTGGTGGTGGTAATAATGATTATTCTGGGCATCTGTCACCTCTCGTGCTCGGCACGGAGTCTGCACACACAACACAACAACAACAACACCCGGAGGAAGTGGCCTGCCGTGGCTTGCGGGAGACCCCGGCTGCTGCTGGTGGGAAAGGTGCGTGAAGCAGAGAAGGAAGCCTGCCACGGAGGAAGGCACTTACCGGGCGTAGTAGGACTCGACTCCCAGGGCCTCTCGCACGCTGGAGCAGAGCTGCTCCAGAGCAGAGCTCGTGATGGCTTGGAGGTTCGCCCCACACTCCGGGAAGTCTGCAGAGTCCTCGGCTGGGCCGTCACTCAGGCAGCACTCGTGGAACTTCAGGATCCCTGGCGGCACAGAGGAGACGGGCGCAAGGCCACGGGGATCACCTTGCGGGGCCCACTGGAGCCGGGGGCCCACCCCTTCGGTGGCCGGCTCCCATCCCGGGCCCCTCCCGGGGTGGGTGGGTGGGGCGGGCGGGCTCCTGGATGGCCCTGTAGAATCCCCTTCAATACCTGCATGGGAGTGCTTGGTGGGAAAGCCCAGAGAGGTGTCCTTACGTGGCTTGCGTGCTCTGCTGCCCAAGAGACACGAAGCAGAGGCAGCGGCTCACATGCCAAGCGGGGTGAATCCCTAAAACAGCCGGAAGCTGAGCCCCACAGGGTTCCTCGGCAGCTGGAGAGGGAGAATTGCCCTGTCCCCCAAAGACTTCTCATCCCCAGCATGAAGGAGCCCAGCCCAGCCCAGCCCAGCCCAGCGAGTGCCTGCCTGCCTGCCTGCCTGCGGGCATATGACGGGGGGGGGGGGGCGTGGGTGGCCCCAGAAACCCTGCCTTAGGCCCACAGGAATGCCCAAAAGGGGGCTCCCCGTGACAAGGCCCACTCCCCAGCTGGGCCCCGGCGCCCTACCTGCCCCCGGTGCCAGGAGCCAGCTGTAGAGGTATCCCGCAGCCAGGGAGAAGTACAGGACCAGCCCCCGCTGGCTGTGGACGGTCTCCAGGACTTGATCCACGGTCACAGGGGAGTAGGGGTCGGACTCCTGCGGCCCCGTCTGCCGCTCCACCAGCAGGTCAGCGAAGGCTCTCGTCCGGCCTCGTTCCGCCACCGCCAGCGCCTCGTCGTGGTGCCCTAAAGCCAGGCATCTGCACGTCAGGCTCATGTGTGTGTGTGGGGGGGCCCTGGGCACCGCCTGCCGGGAACAAGACCTGGCCACGGTGCTCTGCCTGAGGGACGGGGGTGAGGGCTGGGAGAAGCTCCCCCCCCCCCGTACACCAGAAGCTGAACTACTGCCCACTCCCCCTGGCAAGAGTAGCCGGGCACGGAGCAACAGACTGGCCTGGCCCACTCCGTGCCACCACTTGCTGGCCAGGGCTGGAGGTGGCAGAGGGGCCGGGGGGAGGGGTGCCCCCCAGCCTAGTCCCAGAGGGACACGGAGGGCCCCCCTCGCCTACCCAAGCTGACCAGCACCCGCTGCAGGGCCTGGTAGGAGGACGTCTGCAGGTCGAAGAGCGAGAGCTTGTAGTCCGTGCTCAGCTGCACCTCGTGCCGGATGGTCTCAAAGAGGGCCGAGGCCCGGTAGAGCTGTTGGGGGGGGGGGTGCAGGAGAGAGTCAGGTTTTTTGGGGGGGGCTCCTGGTTTAGTGTCCTGGGGTGCAGCTGGCTCAGCACCGGGGCTGGGAACCCTGAGCTGTCACCGGCCAGCCCCACAAAGCACAGGCATGCGTGCACCCCCCCGGGGGCCCCCGCTGCCCCTCTCCTGCCGCAACAGACCTGATGCTGCGCCTCCTCCAGGTTCCCGCTGGCCCAGAGCGAGAGGCCGAGGCCGTGCCGGATCTTGGCTTCATCTTCCCTGCGCCCCAGCTGCTCGGCCAGCCTCAGCCCTGCAAGAGCGGAGAGGAGACTGAGTCTGCAGGAGGGCCTCCCCGGGCCCCGGGCCTCTCTCAGGCCAGCCCACTCCAGCCGGCTTCTCCCGCCTCTCTCCGGCGCGGCCTTCCCCCTCCGCGCCTGCGGCCCAAGTCCTTGCCAGGCTGGAGGGCGTGCCCCCACAAGCCCCCGCCCCAGAGCAAGCTGTGCCAGGTCAGGACCCCCGTGCTGCCCACTGCCCAGTCGTGGCTCCAAGGGAACCTGCTCAGGCCTGGAACGCACCAGGACACTCCAGGGCTGGCTCCCAAGGCCTGTGGGGGGGACCCACCGCCCCGGGCCAACCTGCTTCCCCAGGCCGCTCCCCCCCCCGCCGCCGCCCCGCAGAGCTGCTGTGGCCCCTCACCTTCCTGCAGGTACATGACCGCCTGGGAGTAGTTCTGCAGGGCGTGGTGCGTCCGGCCCAGGCTGCTGTAGGAGGCCGTTTTGGCCACCAGGTCGTTCATCTGGGCGGCCAGGCTGAGGTGCTGCTCCTGGTACACCACGGCTCTCTCGAAGGTGCCCAGGGCCTCGTAGGTCAGGCCGAGGTTGCCGTAGGCCCGCCCCTGGCAGGCCGGGTTGTCGGTCTCCTCCGCGATCTGGAGGTCCAGCTGGTGGTACTGGAGGGCCGTGTCAAACTCGCCCATCTGCTGGTAGACGCTGCCCAGGCCGCAGGCGGCGCTGCCCTCCAGGGCCTGGTCCTTCATCTCCCGAGCGATGCTGAGCTGGCGCTCGAGGCAGGAGACGGCCTGCTCACAGTTGCCCAGCTGGCTGTGGAGCGCGCCCAGCTCCCCATAGGCCTGCGCTTTCTCCAAGGCCTCCCCGAGCTCGTGGGCCACCACCAGCCTCTTCTCAAAGCACACCAGCGCCTGCTGCAAGCTCCCCATCGCCCTGCACGGAACGCAGCCACAAGCCCCGGGTCAGTCTTTGGCCGCACTGGTCGGCCGCGGCCGTTAACGGCCTCCGCAGACACAGAGTCTTCTGGGCCAGCTCCCCGCGCCTGCCCCGGTGGGTGCAACTTTGGACGGGGCAGCGCCGAGACCCCCAACCCCAGCGGAGGAGGACTCCGCCCTCCGGCCCTCTCCCAGCATCCCCGCGCCCGTCTCTCTCCAGAGCAATCCACTGCAGCCCCATGACTCCCTTGTTCCCCCTCTTCTGCTCCCCGGGCACTGCTGGAGACCCTCGCCCTGCTTCCTCAGCCACCGACTGCCCAGTGAGGCCGCCCCCTCCCTCCCTCCCTCCCGGGCACCCCTTACCTGTGCCCATTACCCAGGCCCCGGTAAGCCTTCACCTGGTCCGGCTTGCGGTTCAGGCTCTGTGCCACAGACAGGTACTGCTCGTAATACTTGATGGCTTCCTCAAAGTCCCCCAGCGCCTCGTAGCAGTCGCCCAGGTGGCCGAAGGCCCGGCCCCGGTCTAGCACGGCCTCGCTCCCGCTCAGCTGCTGCAGCATGGCCAGCTGCTGCTCAAAGTAGCCGATGGCCTCCTCCATGGCGCTCATGTTCATCTTGGTGATGCCCATGTTGCCATAGACCTGGGCCTCGGTGCCGGGGTCCCGCAGCTTCTGGGCCAGCTCCAGCTGCTCCTGGTAGCACTTGAAGGCCACGGTGTACTTGCCCAGGGACATGTAGACCGCCGCCAAGTGCCCGTGGGCTCGGCACTCCCCCGGCACCTCGCCCAGCTCCTGGTACACCTCCAGCTCTTGCGTGTGGTAGCCCACGGCCTTGTCGTACTTCTGCACCAGTCGGTAGGCAGAGCCCAGGGCGGCGTAGGCGCTGGCCTCCAGCTTCCGGTCCGTGGCCTGGTGGGCCAAGCTCAGCTGCTGCTCGTAGAACCGGATGGCGCCACTGAGGTCTTTCTTGCAGACGGAGATGTCGCCCAGGTTGCCCAGGGCCCGGAACTTGGCCTGGGTATTGCCAAGCGACTGGGCCAGGGACAGGAGGTACTTCTGGCACTCCTCTGCCTTGCCGAAGTTGGCCAGGGCCTTGAAGGCCAAGCCCAGGTTGCAGTAGGCTTTGGCCTGACTCAGCTTGTCGCGCAGGTCCGTGGCCAGGGCCAGGTCCTGCTCGTAATACTTCACCGCCTCCTCGTAGTTGCCCAGGCAGTAGTGGGCATAGCCCAGGTTGTGGCACACCTTGCCCTCGCCCTCCATGTCCTGCAGGTCTGGGGAGAGCTGTAGGTACTGCTCGTAGTAGGGGGCCGCCTGGGCAAACTCCCCGCGAGAAGAGTGGAAGTTGCCCAGGTTGCCCAGCGCCCGCGCTTCGCTCTGAATGTCCCGCAGCTCCCGGGCAATGTTGAGGTGATTCTGGTAGTGCTGCAGGGCCCGGTCGTGCGCCCCGAGCGCCTGGTAGGCCACGGCCAGGTTGCCGTGCGTGGAGGCCTGGGAGGCCCGGTCGTTCACCTCCATGGAGATCTGCAGCTCCTGCCGGTGGAACTTGACGGCCTGGTCAAAGAGGCCCAGGGCGTTGTAGGCGTTGCCCATGTTGCCGTAGGCCCGGCCCTGGGCCGCATAGTCGTTCAGCTCCTGGGCGATGGACAGGTGCACCTTGTGCAGCTGCAGGGCCTTCTCGTACTCCCCCTTCATCTGGTGGATGATACCTGCAAGCAAGCAAGCAAGCAAGCCAGCAGCCGGGGCGTGAGCGGCCGCGTCGTGCTGAGGGGCCTGCTGGGAACAGATCAGCACCCGCGACAACGGAAACCTTTCATTCTCCCAGTCTCAACCACCCAGTTTGGCGCGACAAGAAACAAGCGGCACCTCCACCCCCCCCGCCCCAGATCCAGGCAGAGGACCAGGACACCTCCCACTCTGGAGCTGCCCACCCCCCGTCGAGAGAAAGGGAAGCTGCAGCCCCTGCTGACCCTGCGGAGGGGCCCGGCAGCTTGGCCCCCGCGGCTGCGGCAAACACCGTGTGCTTCCATGACCTTGCACTGTACTTCCACCTTGACTGAGAGGCAGGAAGCCAGCACCGCGCCTCCCTTCCCGAGCACTCGGGCCCTCTGTGGCCACACGGCAGGAGGGCAGGTTGCTGTCCGAAAGGCCTGCCGAAGGGGGTAGAGGGTGGGCTGTGAGGCCAGGGAGGGCCAGGAGAGCTCCTCGCACTGGACCGCCCAAACCAGCAGGCTCTGCGAATCCTCCGGAGGGGACCAGGGAGGCTGCGTGCTGCGCCCAAGTCAAGCGCCGACTCCCCCTCTCCTGCTGTCTCTCGGGGCCTCTGCCCCGCCCTCTTGCTGACTCGGGAGGGCCTATGGTGGGGAGGGGCCAAGGTGTGTGGGGAGGGGCCAGCTCCCACCAATCCGCCTGCAGACGGCCCCTCATCCCCAGAGCTAGGAGAAGGGGGCTTCCTGACTCCACAGCCCCCAAGTGCCCCAGAGAGAGAGAGAGAGAGACAGAGAGAGAGAGAGATGTCTGCGGCCCCCCACAAGTCCTCCGTGCAGCAAAAGCACCAAGAGAGGCTGGCGACAGAGCCACAGAGCGCCACTGACCGAGATTGGAGGAGGCCCGCCCCTCGGCGGCCCGATCCTGCAGGCTCTCGGCGATGCACAGCTGCTCCTCGTGGTACTGCTTGGCCCTCTCCAGATCCTGCAGGCAGCGGGCGGCGTGGCCCAGCGCCCCTGCCCCAGAGACACAGGGACACAGACAGAGCCACAGAGCGCCACTGACCGAGATTGGAGGAGGCCCGCCCCTCGGCGGCCCGATCCTGCAGGCTCTCGGCGATGCACAGCTGCTCCTCGTGGTACTGCTTGGCCCTCTCCAGATCCTGCAGGCAGCGGGCGGCGTGGCCCAGGCCGGCGTAGGCCCGCATCTCGATGGCCTTCTCCCCCAGCTCCTGGGCCAGCGCCAGGACGTGGTTGTGGTAGGACATGGCCTTGTCGAAGTGGCGCCGGTAGTGGTAGGCACTGCCCAGGTTGCTGTAGGCCCGGGCCTCCTCCCGCCGGTTGCCCAGCTCCTTGGCGATCTTCAGGTGCTGCTCGTGGGAGCCCACCGCGTTCTCGAAGTCGCCCATGGCGATGTAGACGGCGCCCATGTTGCCCAGCTCTCGCGCCTCGGAGAGGTCGTCCTTGCCCTGCTTGGCCAGGAGGACGCACTGCTTGTGGCTGGCCAGAGCGTTGGGGTAGTCGCCGATGGCCGTGTAGACGTGGCCCAGGCTGCTGAGGGCGGAGGAGGCCGCCTGCCGGGAAGAGAGGGGGGAGGGGGGTCAGGGAGACAGGCACAAACACACACGCTCCCCCCCCCAGCAGGCGCTGAGCCCAGCAGGCGGGGGGGGGCCCCGAGAGGCGGCCGGGGGTGCGCTCTATCACCCAGGCAGCAGGAGGAGGCTGGAAACTGGGGGGGGGGCCCTCGAGGAGTCCCCTGTCCAGTTGAGCCTCGGGAGATCCGGCCCGGGACTCTGGGCCCCCCTTTCAGACACGGAGAGCCACAGAAAGGGCCTGTCTCGAGGAAAGGGCCGGCCTCCCCTCTCTTCGCCATCCTGGCCACTCGCCTCCGTTGTCTCGGCAAGGCCAATCCCGCCCGCGGCAGTTCCTGCGTGAACAGGTGTGTCCCTACCACACACCCCCATGCATTAAGCCACAGGTCACCTCTGCAGAAGCCCTGAGGGCATCCGAGAGAACGTGGCAGAAAGGGGACCCCACCCCAAAGGGGCTGAGGCAGGGGCGGGCAAACTGCCGCTCGCTTGGGAGCCACATGGTGGCTCTTTCACACCTATTGTGGCTCTTCCACACCTCTTGTGTGGCTCCCGGCAGGGCGGCTGGGGGAGCGGAGGGGAGGGGCATGTTTCCCTGGTTGGTCTGCCCTTCCCCTGCCAGTGCCCCCCCCCCGTAGGCCAGAGGTGGAGGGGAGCAGAGAAAGAAAGCAACTTTAAATGCGCTCTCAAAGTTACCCCCCCCCGCTGGCTGGCTTGGAGAAGGCATTTGTCTCTTTAGCGGGTGGGGGCTTGGAGGACACATTTAAAATTAAAGTTGCTTTCTTTCCACCTCTCCCTCCCTCCCTCCCTCCCTCCCCCCATCTATTTGCTTTCTTTGTTTCTCTCTCTCTCTTTTTCCACCTCTTTCATTCTTTCTTTCCACCTCTCTCTCTCTTAGACAAACAAATATCATTATCAATATCTGTTTTTATCCCTTTTGTTTTTATTTTTGGCAGACTCATTTAATAAAAAGCCAATTTGCCTATTTTTTAATAAAAATGTGTGTGTGATATCTGTTCATGTCTTGCAACTCTCAAACATCTGACTTTTATTGCATGTGGCTCTTACGTTATGCAAGCTTGGCCACCCCTGTGGGCTCAGGCACAGCCAGGTCCAGCGAGAAGGAGAAGGAGAAGGAGAGATTCCCCGGCAGAGCCCCTCTGCATGCAGGCGCCCCGCGGGGAGGAGGACTCCTCCTCAAGTCTCCCTGAGGGAGGACAGGACGTCTGCAGAGGAGGAGACTCCAGTGAAACCCTTTCTCTATTTGAACAAGGGGAATGTTTCTTGAAGCAAGGTTTTAGTCCCTCAGAATATACAGTATGAAGATTTTTATATTAAGACAGTCGGCAGCATTAGCTAATGATAACTCCTGGGTATAGTGAATAATTTGGAGAGCGAGGAGAGAGAGGAAGAGGAAGGAGGAGGAGGAGATTGGAGTTATCCCCCGCCCTTCACTTGGAGTCTCAGAGCGGCTTACAATCTCCTTCCCTTCCCCTCCCCACAACAGACACCCTGTGAGGTAGGCGGGGCTGAGAGAGCTCTTTTTTGGACTGTCCTTGAGAGAACAGCTCTGAGAGAACTTTGACTGGCCCAAAGTCACCCAGCAGCTTCATGTGGAGGCGGAATGGGGAATCAAACCCAGCTCTCCAGATTAGAGTCCGCCGCTCTTAACACCACGCCATGGTGGTGCAGGACACAACGGGGGCTCTGGCTCTCAGAAGCTCCTACCCTGGAACTCATGTGGGCCTCCAAGCTGTTCCAGGACTCGAGGGCCTGGCTGTTTTACTGCAGACCCACAAGGCTGCCCCCGAAACTCATTTTTCTTATCTCCCAAGCTGGAAACAAGCAGGAGACAAGCAGGAAACAGGCTCAGGCAAGAGACGGCGCAGGAGTGTACAGTATGCACCCCTCCCCCAATGTATGTCTATTTGTAATTTTGCTTGTAGAAAACGAAGGCAGCTGTGCTGTTAAATGGCAAACACAGGCCACGTTGCACAACCACGATATACGTGGAGTCCCGGCCCCGGCCTGGGGGGGACTCTCTGGCCAAACAACGTCAGGGCCCCGCAGGGTCTGAGGCCACTCTGCAGGGCCTGTGAGGCAGAGACGGGTGGGCAGCAACAGGCGGGTGAGGGCCGGCACCCTCTCTTTTTTCTTCCACGGCCCCCACCATGTGCCCTGCCCTGCGGTGCGGGACAGCGGTGTGGCCAACAAAGGACTATTATGCCACCTGGAATGCTTTTAAATCATAATTTATTTTAATTATATGCTAATTGTATTTCAAATGTTTTAAAGGTTGTAAATTGCCCAGAGCCTGCTTGCAGGGTGGGCGATTCATAAATCCAATGAAATAAATAAATAAGTTATAAACGATGGGTTATGCTGTTAAAGCAGTAAAATTAAGTTTAGGCTTGATAAGAACGGAAGTATTACAAGCCGCCCTGAGCCTATTGGGGAGGGCGGGGTATAAATTTGAAAAATAAATATAAATAAATAAATAAATAAATGTATTTCAATTCCCCCCAAAGGAGAGGCTTGGGATAAAACCACCCCTCCTGTAGCTGTAGCGATGACATCACTAAGCTTTTCTTGCTGAGTTTTCAAGTGAACCAAGAGTTCAAGCACTTTTCAACTGTCAATGAACTGTTTGCTTAAAGTTACTCTCATCTTGGACAGTTAGTTGAAACAGTTGTAGAAAAGGAAGATCAACTGCTTTTTAATAGTGGTTAAGAGTTGAGATTGGCCTTCTTATCTTTCTGTATCAGATGCAACTCATAGGCACCTGCTGACTGGCGTATCTGCATTTGTGTTGATTATCTCATCTTTAGTTAAGAACCAATCAATTATCTAGATAATAATCAAAGGATTATGATAGAACAGATTTAGATAAGGGTAAGATTCGGTGTCAAGCAAATTGACCAGCTTGAGCGTGTCCAGAAGACGGCAACCAGGATGGTGAGAGGATTGGAATCCAAGTCTTACGAGGAAAGGCTGAAAGAGTTGGGTACGTTTAGCCTGGGAAAGAGAAGGCCTATAGGGCACACGATTGCAGTCTTCAAGTATCTGAAGGGCTGTCATGTAGAAGATGGAGCAGATCTATTTTCTCTTGCTCCGGATTGCAAGACTAGATCTAATGGGTGGAAATTACAAGGGAGCCGATACCGGCTAAATAGCAGGAGAAACCTCCTAACTGTAAAAGTGGTTGAGCAGTGGAACAGACTCCCTTGGGAGGTGGTGAAGGCTTCTTCGCTGGACGTTTACAAGCGGAGGCTGGACGACCATCTTTCGGGTATGTTGCAGGGCCATCATCTTTCGGCTATGCTCCTGCGGAGTGCAGGGGGTTGGACTGGATGACCTCTGAGGTCCCTTCCACCTCTAACATTCTGTGATTCTTCTATGAAATCAGATTTCTCTTGACGGAAGCCTCAGAAGGAAACTCAGGTGAGGTTTCCTGGTGGGTAACTTGGGCTTTTTCATAATCCCAAAAAGCAGCGAGACAAAAAGCTGAAACCTGATTCGCTTTTAAAACTTACTTGCTATAATACAGTTGTGCACACTTTGATAATTTTAGCATTTACCTTCACAGTAATTGTACGGTTAAGTTTTTCATGCCCATATTTTTTTCTGTCTTGCTCAATAAAAAGATTCTTTCTAATAAAACTTATTCTTATCGAAATAACGGATAAAAGTTTCTACAGGTGTTCTCTCTGAACACTTGTAGAAATGAACTTATCCACTTACTCTTTTGTATTATCAGAATTAAACGTTATCAATCACTCTTTAATAGACAGATCCCGGTGAATTCTGCTGCTAAACAGTTTTGCGTAGGCAAAGCCTTTAGAAGTGGTTTAGTTCAAATCTTCTAACTGGATGCGGGAGGGAATATCTTTGTTACACCCCGGCTTGGAAATGTTCAGAATTTCCACCGCTCTCCTTTGGTTCCCTGCTTCCTCTGCCATGTGCTCAGGACCCTGCCACGTATTTTGTTAGTCTTGAGGGTGCTACTGGACCCTTGCTCTTTTCTGACACGATTTTTGTGAGGGATCCGGCGCCCACTGCAAAGAGGCAGATCCCCTCAGGGGCTCGACAGAAGGATCCATCTTGACCAGAGAGCACTTAGCAAACGGCCCTTGACTAGACTGGACAGCCTGCTGGGAATCTTTGCAGAGGTGTCACTGATTTGGATTTGCTTTGGACTCTCCACGCATCCCACCCCACCCCAAGTAGGCAGCACGGTTCTTGGACTGGAGTCTGATGCACATGGTAAGGCCACTGACAGTCAACCTCTGGCTGACAGGAATCCAGCAGGAAAGCACTTAAAACTCTTTTTCACAATTCAGAAATCTGATCCTTACGCATTCAGAGCTGCCTTTCTGTCTTTTCACACTTGCACACTGTAGCAGCAGCTGAAAAGCCGTTCACTTGGCACGTGAGGAGTCAGTTTGGACTCCAGGGGCAGGAAGGGCAGAAGGCATCACAAACAAAGCGGAGGCGGTTTAGGAGGCAACAGGGAAGGGCAGAGAGCGAGCGACTTATATCTAGTAGCATGAATGGTGCTTCTCTGCCAAGGGCCAGAATATAAAACAGTCAGTATTAAAATGTGGGCATGCCCTTGTTCGTCCACTGTCCTGAATTTGTTGATGAATTCTAGTGCAGCAGTTCCTCATTACAGTCTCCCTTTGATGGGAGATTTTAATTTTCCAGGGCACTCCATTGATGACCTAAGAATGGCAGGTCTCTTACACAAGCTTCTGTGGGAGATTACAATGTGATATTGCTGAGCTAGGATTCATTAACCAGCTCAGGACAATGAACACTGCCCCCCCACCAGGGGGGCTGAAGAGGGGCAGAGGATTCTTCTAATTACAAATGCTGATCTTCTGCATTTCCCGCCTCTATGCACATCTCCCCACGCTAACCCAGCTGACAACATTTTGCACTGGACCTCTTCATCCTGACTCCAGCGGGCCCTTCTTTGCAATGCTCCTCCCACCTTCAAAGCTGCATATAAGGGCCGGGGGCTCATGCAGGAACACTTACACCACGGAAAACGCTGCTGGTCTCTAAGCTGCTCCCGGACGTGAATTTTATTCTCATATGTTGTAGGTTGGCCTCTGCAACACAGAAAGGCTGGACACGTCCTTTCAATGGAAATGGACTCTGGGAGCCTCAGAACGACTCCACAGCCAGTGGAAGGTCTGCCTAGGTGTGCCCTGACCCCAGATCTCCTTTCCTGTGGGACAGCAGAGGTCCATCAGTGGGCAATAGCCACAAGGTATAGATAGGGGCTCCAGGGCAAGTGATGCTCTGTATTCTCGGTGCTTGGGGGGTCAGCAGTGGGAGGGCTTCTAGTGTCCTGGCCCCACTGGTGGACCTCCTGATGGCCCCTGGTATTTCTGGCCACTGTGTGACACAAAGTGGTGGACTGGATGGGCCTTTGGCCTGATCCAACATTGGCGTCTCTTATGTTCTTATGTTATGTTCCTCTTAGTCATCTTACCCCATGTGAAGGCCAATCCCCAAGTGATCAGATACCCTCCCCACACGCAGGGCTCTTTTCTTAGCGCCCAGAAAGGATGTGCCTCACTCACGCCCAAGGAGGGCCGGCTGAACCTGTGCCACAGCCCAAAGCGACTCCTGCTGCACAAGATGCCAAGGCCACGGGAAGGAGAGCGCCAGGAAGCACGGCAGCTCGGCCGCAGATATGACTCCTCTCTGGGCACGAAGGCTGGCGTGTCCAGACCGGCCCCTGCCGAGTCCCCTGCTGGGAGCAAACCGGAGGGAAGAGTCTGACCCTCCGCTCCTGCAGGAGGTGAGCCTCTCACGGCTGTGCGGCAGGGAGGGCCAGGCGCTTCCTTGGGGGCGGGCAGAGGGACTGACTGCTGCTGACCAGCGCGACGCATCCTCCCCAGCAGAGCCAACTGCAGCTACGGGGCAGGAACGAAGGCATGGGGCACCAGGGCCTTTGGGCCTGATGAGAGCCGGCCTGGCACAAGGGACGGGGGGGGGGGACTGAAATGGGGAATGATGCCATCGGATCTACCTTCCAAAGCAGCCGTTTCCTCCAGGTGAACCGATTTCTACTGCCTGGAGATCTGTTGTAAAAGCAGGAGCTCTCCAGCCAGCCACTGCCTGGAGGTTGGCAACCCAGGCCCGGCCAGAGGCCCAGTCAGCCACGGTGGCTCGGTGGCCCCAGCTGGCTTTGCTGGGTGAACCCTCCAGGGCCGCCACGGGATCGGAGGCCTCTGCCCACCCCCTCCCCAGGGAACTCTGCACTGCTGTGCCTATTGAGAAGACCTCGGGGGCTACGGGAAGCCACGGTCCCCCAGAGGCCAGCCCGGCTGCTGCCCCAAGGCAGGGAGGGCTGTACAGTGGCCAGCTGCCCCACACCACCGGCCTCGGAGGCTCTGCAGGAGGTCCCCGGAAGGGGCTCGGAGAGCCCTCCCCGGGCCCACCCCGGGCCCAGAGGCACTCCTGCAGGAATGGGAGGGGAGCCCGAGGCGCACGAGGCAGCTGCCGAAACCGGCTCTCTCCGCAAGAAGGGCCTGGGGCTCCAAAGGCACTTCCTCCGGCTCCTTACAGGCC
>NW_015172564.1:185483-190224 GCF_001447785.1 Gekko japonicus | reverse complement strand
CTGTGCAGTGTTAAAAAAACTGGTGGTCCGGGGAGGGGGGGGGGGGGGAGGGGGAGGGGGGAGCGCGACCCCCGGCAGAGGGGCCAAGAAAAACAGCTGTGCATTCAGAGGAAGCCCTGCGGTTAGGATGATGTCATCAGAAAGCGCCAGAGTAATTTCCTGTGGTTACATCCACAGGAAATCCAAGGGGCTCAGCTTTCTCACAATCCAAGTAGCCTTTTGCTGGCAGGGGCTGCTAATTGTGTGCCCAGATGGGTCCTAAACGGGAAAAGCGTTGTGGTGGGGCACACTCCCCCCGCCCTGCGGCTCCTCCGCAAGGCCTCCGGGCCAACCAGCCAGAGGCACAGAAGAAACCCGCCTCCCGCCGGGCACTGCCTGGCCGTTTCAGGGCTTGCTGAGCTCTCCCCCTTCCCCCCCCCCCCAGGAAGGGTGGCAGGAATAGCCGGATGTGCCACTTTGGCCCCTGGCGGCAGCAGCCCTCCCGGAAGCACAGAGGACCCCGTGCGCAGGGGCCGAGGCAGGGCGGCGGCGGCAGACTCTCCGCGACAACTCAGCCCCTCCAGGCTGCAGCCAGAGAGACCGCCCACACCGCTCTCCTGCCTTGCCGCCGTCACCTAGCTCTGGACCAGCAGCCTCTCCAGAGGTCTGGCTCACAGCACCCATCCTGCAGGGTGGCGGGGGGGGGGATGGTGTCCCCTCCTGCCCCAGGGCTCCACGGGGAGAGCTGTCACTGGAGGGAGGGGCGCAAGAGACCCACCTCCTGGGATGCAGCCAGCGCGGTCACCAGGGCGCCTCGGGAGAGCTGTCACCCCCCTCCTCCCCCGTACTCAAGGACACCCCCCCTCCTACCTCTCTGTCCATGAGCTTCATGGCGAGCATCAGCTGGTGCCGGTGGTTGGACAAGGCCTCCCGGTAGTTTCCTTTGGAGAAAAAGGCCGAGCCCAGGTTCCCGTGAGCCCGGCATTCGCCCATCTGGTCACCTGGACGACAAGAAGGCGCGAGACGTGGTTGAACCAGGGGATGCTCCTGAGGGGCAGGAGGGCAAGCCGGGGGGAGCGGGGCCGAGGGCCAGCCGTCGCGGTTGGGCCCCCCCCTCCGGACCCAGTGGAATAACTGGCCTCCCTCCGCGCTGCTCTTGGGCTCCCGGGGTGAGCGGGCACGGAAACTCTGTTTCTGGATCTGGCTCTCATGCTAGCCCCAAGCGCCTTCCGGGTTCTCGAGGGGAGACACGCACGGCTCCAGTGGGGAACCCGATGCCCTCTTAGGGGGGGGTCGCCCATGAGCCAGCCCGGCCATGCTCTGTTCACTGCTCCTCCTCCTCCTCCTCCAGCGCCCCGCCAACTCCCGCCTCAGGCCACTCCCGGAGGGAGGGAGGGAGGGACCCACAGCCTCTGCCCCCGCCCCCCTGTGCCCCCCATGGCCTTTTGCGTGGCCTGGCCATGACGACACGGGGCAGATGCCCCTTCCGGTGGCTACAGGCACCGGGGGGGGGGGCAAGTGGGACCACTGACACCCCAAAGCCTTCCTGTTCCAGAAGTCTGCAGAAGGAGCCGTCCGCCTGGACCCTTGCCTGGAGGCTGGATGGGGACACGCCGGTGGGCAGCCAAGACCCGTGTGGGGCCCACCCCTCCCCCCAGGTGCTCCTTCCCCCCACAAGCTGCAGAGGCTTCTCTTGGGGGGGGGAGGGTGCCTCTCCTTGCTGTGGGGACACCCCAGAGCTCTTCCACACCCCCGAGGGAGTCCCTGCAGGGCGGGGGCTGGCTACCTAAGGTCTTGGCCACGTCCAGGTCCTGCTGCATGTAGCCCGTGCTCTTCTCGCTGTTGCCGAGGGACCAGTAGGCGCTGCTCAGAGCGGAGAAGACGGAGCCGCGCAGCTTCAGGCTGCAGGTGCCGATCCTCAGGGCGGCTTCCAGGACGACCACCGAGGCCCCGTGATGGCCGGCCGTCAGCAGCTCCTGGCCGACCACAGAGACCACCACAAAGGGGCTCTTGTCCAGTTTCATCTTCTGCAGCTGCTGGTATGTCGGCTCGAGGGACTCTGCGGGGAGGGGGGGGAGAAACACTTTCAGCGGCTACACTCAACGTACTTCCTTCCACTCCGAGGGAAGCCCCCTCCCCCCAAAGGAGGCTTCAGGAAGCCACACGGCGGGGTCTGTTGTGCACGGACTCCTAAGATGCCTCGGCTGCTTGGGCAAAGGCAGCACATGACGGGAGCACAGCGGCAAACATGGAACGCCTTGAAAGCCAATCAAACACGTGCAACCATAGAACCTAAACAGATGCAATGAAAAGCAGCTTTACTGTTCACAAAATGTGTACCCCACCCCCTTCTGTGCCCCTTACAAGGACCTGTCCTCCTCGGAGAGCAAGGGCCCTGAGCTGTGTGTGCGCCTTGTCTTCTCTCTGAGCTATTCCTCCCTGGCAACGAAAGGAAAGACTGGGGCCGCCAGTCCTCAGGTGCCGTTAACGGACCCCCTCCCCACCCTCGATCCTGCCACGTGGTGCCCGTTCCTCTCACCTCTGCTCACTCCAGGGGGCAGATCCTCCTTTCAGTCCCCTGGTCTAGTTCAAGCAAGGGAAGGGACGGAAAGGAAGCCACATGTGGCAGCTGTCCACGAACAGTGACAGTCACCCCCGGGCACGTGGTCTGCAAGGGCTTGCCGGCCGCCGGGGTTTTCAGATGAACAGACGAGACAAGTGGCGACTTTTTCTTATTTCTCCCCTCTCTCCTCACTCCTCCCCCTCAATAAATAACTTAATTTGGACCAAATTCTCCAAGTGGAGAATCCAGAGAGCTGTTTGTCCAGGGCAGCAGGTCCCAAACACAGTGTGCCCAGCAGAGCTGTAGAATGTGGCTTGCCCACCCATGGGTCTCTTGCCCAGTCAGCTGAGCCCTCTTTTCAAACTTTCCTCAGCTTGCGGGAACGGAGGCAATGGAGAAAGGCCCTCCGCCCTAGAATCCACCCCGATATTTGTGAATGGGAACCCAGCTGCAAACGTGTGGCTGGAAGGAAGGAGGGAGGGGGCCGGGGGGGGGCTGAGCCCTCAAGGCCAAGAACACCACGCGGTCAGTGCTAATATTAGGCTCTGGCTGCAGCAGGGCAATGGTTTGCCTTCTCCCATCTGGCTAGAAGGCGACACCTCAAGGGACAGACCGGGGAACAGCCAAATGGCTACAATGGATTATTCCCCCCCCCCAAGAGGCACAAAGATCAACACAACCTCAAGGTGGGATGGGCTCTCCCAAGGGAAGAATAAACATTTTCAAGGCAAGGGAGGATCTCTTTTTCTCTTTCTCCTGGAGCAGCTCTTTGGATGGGCACAAGCCACAAAGGACTAAACTTATGTCCAGGGTCTCCATCTTGCCTACATGGTGAGGGTGAGGAAAAAGCCAAAGAATCAGAGAACTAAGGTAATGATGAATTTTAAACTCCTCCAACTTCAAGTACTACTAGCCTGTCTTATTTAAACATCATCTAAAATGAATACCGAGTCTGCGAAAAGGAGATTATGTGCTGTTACCTTTTCTTTGTACACTTGCTCAGTCTGAACACTTGACCAGACCGCATGTAGCCTTTTTATTCACTTACTAAACTTCCTTGTATTCTGAATGCTCTAAGCCTGGTCTCTGGAAACACACCACATTCCTTTTGCCTGGCTACCTGAAGTGTGGTGATGGGAGGGGCCAGAAAGTAAGCTTGTGTCACCCCCCCCCCTTCTGAGTGCAACAGTTTGAAAGGGCAAAGTTGCCACAAATCACCCGCATGCTAGCTTGCAAGATCAAAGTGGGGGCTGTGGCAATTAGGCAGAGCCCCCAAGTGGCAATGCAGGTGTGAAGAGGGGACAGGCATGCAACTTCGTTTAGCAGGAAACAACTCTGAGTTGCTGGTGGCAGCAGGAGATTTCCAGTTTGTTTTTGGTAACCTCCAAGGACCCAAAGAACAGGGGCTTCTGAGTCTGATCAAGAACCAGAAGCAGGGCTAGAAGGACAATGTTCATCTGCCCAGGTGGACACAGCTGCATTTCGTTAAACTAGAGAGTCTCTTAATAAGAGGTCACAGCAGTGCTGGCATTACAGCAGCAAAGGTCCCTCTCTTCTTCAGCCTAGAGGTCTTCCCAGATCCCAAAGCACCAACTGGGCAAATCCAAAGGCAGGTGAATGCAGAAGCTTGCTAGCCTGACACCTGTACTGATGTTCCGCAGGGCCTGTAAGACGGAGCTCTTCCGCCAGGCTTTTGAGTAGGAGCCGCCACTACCTTACCATCACTACCAACTGGCCCTGGGAGGAGAGAACGACAGCGCCGCGTGGAACTGACACCACCGATTTGGGAGTACCATCTTCAAGACGCCATCTTTTTACTGAAGATTGTTCCGAAACATCTAGAGCACTTATAATGTTGTAATATTGTATTGATTGTTTTATGCGGTTTTAATGTTTTTATGTATTGGTTTACGTCCTATTAGTGAGCTGCCCTGAGCCCGCTCGCGGGGAGGGTGGGCTATAAATTAAAATAATAAATAAATAAATGACCTTCTGTGGGGGGGTGGCTCCCCCCCCACACACACACACCCCTGGGCCTTCCCTGGCAACAGTGACTCTCCAGTCAAGTCAGAAAGGATACATGTCACACCTCCATCTTTAATGTGGGCAGAGGTCTGGCCAGGAGGTTATGGGACATTGCAGACTTGGGTCATGATGACAGCAGCTGCACCTGTTGGGGCTGTCTGGACAGCGCCCTCT
>NW_015172564.1:174847-185463 GCF_001447785.1 Gekko japonicus | reverse complement strand
CCCCATTGTTGCTCTCTGAGTGCTCTCCCGCCCCTCCGGGAACCATGTGCATTTGCACTCCAAAATCCGTTGGCATTCAGATCCCAGAGATACGGGGAAATCCATCCAGTTGGATTTTAAAGCAGAGTCTCTTGGTCAAGACAGGGATCTCCCCAGGCAGTCTGGAGCGCCAGGAGCCCGGCTGCCCGAACATTCCAGAGAGCAGTTATCAAGGGTTCTTTCTCTGGCCCTCCAGGGCTCCTCACGCGCATGGCCACAAGCGAAGGACCCCAGAGGCCACCATCTCCTTCACCATGCCCACTTACCTAGCGATTCAGTCGTAAGCCCAGAAGAGGCCATCGAATTCTCTAACTCTAGTGTAAGATTAATGGCTTCACAAATTGATGCTTACAGAATTATTAAATGTGTCTTTGTTAATTTTACCACAGTGGTTTTTGGTATCTGCACACTCTGGCCTTTTTGAATCAGGCAATTCAGCCAGCTCACCTGGTGCCCATCCGCCTCCTCCTCTTCTTCCCTGTGATCCTATTTGGACTTCCGCTTCCCCTGGTGACACGTCATCCTCCACTTTGCAACAATTCAGACCCACTCATAGGAAGCAGCGGGGAGGGGAGGGGAGGGGAGGGGAGGGAGGCGGCCTGGTGTAGCCCGATCTCACCAGACCCTCTGGACGCTCAGCAGGGCCCACGCTTGGAAGGGAGACCTCCACAGAGGGGGCTCTGCAGAGGAAGGTGCTGGCCAGCTGCCTCTCCTTAGCCACTGACCTCGGGAGCCAGGCCCCTCGCTGGGGTCCCCCTAGGCCGGGCACGCAACAGGAAGCAGGAGTCAGCGCTTCTGGCCCTCTCCGGCGGGTGGCAGAGCCGGCCTCTGCACTAAATTCAGCACTGTGAGCCCCCACCCCCACCCCGGCTGCCGCCACTGGAGCTACTGGCATGAAAGCTGTGACCAAGCACCTGGGCTACTGCGTAAATTAGTTCACCCTGGAGCCCTCCTTCCTGAGTGAAGACAAAAGTGTGTGAGTCGGAGGCTAACACACTGTGAGCTGGCTCACACTCACTCAGCTCAGAGGGAGCCCTGCTGCCAGCTGACTATTCCCCGCTGTGTCCCTCGCCTGTCTCGGGACTCCTGCCCTCAGCACAGAACGCCTTCCCCGTTTACCCACCGCGCTTTTAGCCCGGGGGGGGGTGTGCCAGATCCCGGCTGGCTCCAGGTTCGGGAGCGCCTGGAGATCTGGGGACGGAGGAACTCGCCCTAAACGGTCGTTCCCGGGGACCCCCAGGCTCCGCGCCCTTGTCCAGACCCCGCCCGGGGGAACCCGTTTCACCTCCCCGCTCTCTCTGGACAGCGTCGCTGTGGCCCGTGCTCTGTAAAGCAGCGGCGCTTCCAAGCGGGCGGGGGGACGTGCTGGCAGCTGCAGTGGGTGTGCCGCCCCTGGGACCTCCGCTGGCGCCCACTCAGTCTGCGGGAAGGCCCGCCGCCACCTCCTGGGCCCCAGTTCAGCGCTCGGCTGCATCCGGGCAGCGGGGAGGGCGAGGAGGCCAAAGGGATGGAGGCAGGTCCTCTTCTACTGCTGGGGCCGGGGGGGGGCGGGAGGACAGCGCGGGCCCAGAACTTTATCTTGGAGGGGTGTGTCTGTGTGATAAAATATTGATTTATTTTGAACATTAAAATAAGAATCCCCTGTTACGTTTGGGAAACTGAACAATATGAAAAACCAAAGCCAATAGAAGCCTGGCCAACAAACAACGGAAGGGAGTCCGACCCTTTCGAAGGCCCCCTCTGGAGGAGAACAGCCAGGGGGAGGATGCAGCCTCTGAGTGACTCCCCCCCCCCAACCAAGTGCTGCTTCGGCACAGGAAGAACCAGGTTCGATTCCCCCACTCCTCCTCCTCCTCCTCCTCCTCTTCCTCCTCCTCCTCCTCCTCCGCATGGAGCCAGCCGGGTGACCTTGCGTCAGTCACAGCTCTCTCAGAGCTACCTCAGCCCCCCCCCCATGAGTCTAGCTCGCCACGCTAAAAGAGCTAGAACGGAAGGCTGCCAGACAGCCCTAGGATCTCCCGGCTATACGACACACAAGGCCGTACGATGACTATTATTATGAACTAACTACTGTCGCCCCTGCAGCCTGCCCACTTAGGCCGCCAAGTAGCCACTGTTCCCTTAGCCTTGCAAAGAAGCCAGCCCGTGGCAAGCCTGGGAGGCGTGGGTCCCGCCCGGGGTCTCAGGAGTGAATTCGCCCAAGAGACGGCGGGGCCTTTTCTCTCTCCCAGCCACAACACACGCCTGGGAAGGAAGGAAGCCTTCCAGTGCCCGGAGGACGAGGGAAAGCGGCACCCTCCCCCCCCACACTCTGGTCTGGAGTCTGAATGACACAGAAGAACTTCAGTTAACGAGTGGAGAGAGAGAGAGAAGAAGAAGAAGAAGGTGCCACCAGGCCGTCACTGACCCCGGCCACGAGGTGCTCCAGGCAAGAGGGGAGCGGGGGGGGGGTCTGCCCTTGTCTCCTGCCGTGTGGCAACCCCCCCCCTCGCTCGCTCGCTCTTCCTTGGGGGCCTCCGAGCACTGACTGCGGCTGACCCGGCTGACAGAGGGGGTGACCTGGGACGGGGCTGAGGCCAGTGGTGGCGAGAGAGGGCGGCGGCGCACTCAGAAGCCCGGGGGGGGGGCGTGGGGACACAGCCGAGAGAAGCGGGGCCACCTCCCTCACCCACAAAGGATAATCAGCCCGGGGTGCCCAGCAGCGTGGCGGCAGGCAGGGACAGGGTGCCCTTCCCAAACCTCCATCCCGTTGCCAACCGGACAAGCGGAGCTTCCTCCCCCCGGGAGTGAGTGAGCGAGCGAGCGGCTGGGGTGCCCGCGGAGGGCCCCGCGGGACCTGCGACACCCCACGAGGCCGGGTGTGTGTGTGTCCCAAACTGGGTGCGGGGGCTCTTACCTCGCATGGGAGACTTCATGGCGGCTTCCACCATCCCCAGAAGGAGCTGCAGGCTCTTGGGGTCCTGCGCCAGGCCGGAGGCGAACGCTGCCAGGGCGTCGGCATGGCGCCCCAGGAATTGGAGGGCGACACCCTGCCGGAAGTAGGCCTGCAGTGACAAAAACACGGGGACGTCTCAGCCAAGAGGGGAGACCGCCCAGGAGTCCCACTTCCACTCGACCCAGACTCAAGCCAGGCCAGACCCCGGGAGGCCTGCGACTTGATTTCCCACTCGGCTCTTTACAGTTCAAAACAGGCGGTCTGGTGCCATTCTCCTGCCACCGCCGCCCCCCCCCCCTGAATACTCCTGAAGACTGCAAGGAAAGATGCAGGCTTCGGAGTGGCCGTTGCACACTTTCTCCCCCGGAAGCACACGGAGGGAAGGGGCCAGGAAGATGAGTGAGATGAGGAACACCACCCAGGGACCGTGAGCAGAAAAGGACCCATTCCCCCCCCAGTGCCCCCCCCCCACCGCCGCATGCTAGGGTGCGGGAGCCATTCTACCAACAAAGGCCTGGTGAAGGCCCGAGAGCACTTAGAAGCTGAGCAGCCCTCGGTTTCGGAAGCTCTTCCCCCGCAACAATTTGCGCGTGCTCAGAGACATGTCTGTTTTTCTATTGATCATTTGTAACATTTTTATTTGCAAGCTGCCTCAGGCAGCCCTCTGGAGAGGCAGAACGCACCCCCCCCCCCAAAGTCACGTGCACACCAGCATGACAGCGCCTGAGGTTCCGGGGCAGAATTTCGACACTGAAACTCACCACAGAGCCCTGGTCAAATTGATCTTTCCAGAATGCAACTCCCTTCTGAAAAGCTGGTGGTGCAGATCTGAGTTCAAAGGCCTCCTTGCCTGGAAATCTAGTCAGTGGCCTCCTTCCACTGACTCTCGCCCTCAGCCTCACCGACCTTACAAGGTGGGCTCATGAGGACAAAACGGAGGGAAGGGAACAGAACACACACACACACACACACACATCGCCTCCGGACTTGCCTGGACAGGGCCGCTTACAGGGCCCCCACCCCACCCCTCGGGGAGCAGGGCAGGCCGTTGTTTCCAAGCACCCACAGGAGCTCCTACGTTTCCAGACTCCCTGCTGGCGAAGAGCCCTGCCCAAAACTCAAGGAGGCCAAAAGGGCTCAGCTGAGGCAACCCCACCGAACCCCAGCTCAGCATCACTGGTTAAAAGGCTCATATTAAATGTTAGGGATTCAAAGACTGGTTAAGGGGCAGGAAGCCGAGAGCAGGAACAAAGGGGCCGTTCTCCCCATGGGGGGGGGGAGTGAGTGAGCGGTGGGGTCCCACGAGGATCAGCACGACTGGGCTCCTCCTCCTCGGTGCTCTGCCATTCGTCCATATGACTGAAACGGGGTGGGGGGGGAGGAGAGCGAGGAGGAACAGGTCTGCAAATGACGCCAAACTAATTCAGGACCACGAGGACTAAAAGGCAAAGGCTGTGAAGCACTACAGGAGGACCCCTCTGCACAGGGGGTGACCGGGCAACAGTGCGGGGAGGGGAGGTGTGAGGTGATGCGCGCTGGAACACACCTGACGCGTGGACTCCCGACGGGGCCCTTGCTGCTGCCATAAGGACACCGGCGCCATTTGAAAGCGATCTGACAACACTGCAAGGCTTGCAGCGTGGTGCCCCACCCCCCACAGCTCTTATCGAGCGCCAGAACACCCCCTTGGCTTTTCCAGCATGTGAAAAGGGACAGGGGGAAAGACAGTGCCACACTGCAGGGCCGATCATGGCCGGTCCCTTCCAACATTTTAAAATAATCTTTAAAGGGTGGCGGCATCCTTACGGTGGCCACGAAGAGGACGCCATCACATTTCGTTTGGCCCTGAGAGACAAAGAGACCTTGAGGTTGCAGTGGCCACATCAATGAACATGTTGACGCCGTGCACCACGACAGCGAGAGACGCAAGCTCTGTGCTAGAGATTATTAGGAAAGGGACCGAAAATAAAACATCCAGGATCATAACGCCCCTGTACAGGTCTATGGTGTAGCCTCATTTGGAATAATGTGTGCAGTTCTGGACAGTGTATCTCAAAGAAGAATATTGCAAGCTGGAGACAGCACAAGAGAAGGCAACCAAGATGAGCTTTTCCTCCCTCTCCCATAATAAGAACATAAGAACATAAGAGAGACGCCAATGTTGGATCAGGCCAAAGGCCCCTCCAGTCCGACACTCTTCTGTGTCACACAGTGGCCAGAAATACCAGTGCCATCAGGAGGTCCACCCAGCAGTGGGGCCAGGACACTAGAAGCCCTCCCAAGCACCAAGAATACAGAGCATCGCTTGCCCCAGAGCCCCTATCTATACCTTATGGCTGATAGCCACTGATGGACCTCTGCTCCATATGCTTATCTAATTCCCTTTTGAAGCCGTCCATGCTTGTAGCTGCCACCACTTCCTGTGGCAGTGAATTCCAAGTGTTAATCACTCTCTGGGTGAAGAAATACTTCCTCTTATCCGTTCTAACCCGACTGCTCAGCAATTTCATGGACTGCCCACGAGTTCTTGTCTTGTGAGAAATACTAGAACTCAGAAGTTGATGGGTAACAGATTCAGGACAGACAAAAGGAAATCTTTACTCAATGAGTGATCAAACTGTGGAACTCACTGCCACTGGAGGTACAATAGCCAGAAGCATGGATAGCTTCAAAAAGATACGATTCTTAGCGAAGAGGCCCATAAATGGCTACTAGCCCTGGTGACCAAAGGGAACCCACCGGTGCCGAAGCAGCTGGGCTGGTCTTAAATTATTCTGGGGCTCTGGGCAGAAGTCAAGGATGCCCCCTCGCAGCCCCCAGGTTCCCACCCATCCCATTCTGAACAGGAATACGGGGAATCCCCAACTTCCGAACCGTTTGCGTTCCAGAAGACTGTAAGTCAGGTGTCTGGACACTGGAGTGCACCTTTCCTAGAGATACATGTTACTATACGGTGGCTAGACTCATTAATTAATGGGACTTCTTACTTTTATCTCCCAAAATCAAAGTTTGAACAGGATGGTTATTAATGAAACTGATGAGCAGTCTTTCTGTCTCCCTCAAATATTCTATACTATAGGTTTCCTCTTGCTCGACAGCTAGTCGAATCCAACTCGAGGGGGTGGTGCTCATCTCCGTTTCCAAGCTGGAGAGCCAGCGCTGTCCGAAGACTTCTCCGGGGTTATGTGGCTGGCGTGACTAGATGCCGAGGCGCACGGAGCACTGTTACCTTCCCACTGAAGTTGTACCTATTTATCTACTTGCAATTTCCTGCTTTCGAACTGCTTTCGAACTGCTTTCGAACTGCTAGGTTGGCAGGTGCTGGGGCCAGAGACAGGAGCTCACTCTGTTACGCGGCACTCGGGTCTCGAACTGCTGAACTACCGACCTTCCGGTCTGCAGCTCAGTGTCTTAACCTCTGAGCCACCGCGGCCCTAATCTATACTATACCCTCCCCAAATTAGGTGTCCTGAAAAACAAAACTGAGGTGTCATTTTCGGCAAAATGGACAAGGAAAATTCCTAGGAAGGTAAACGGGGCCGGGGGGGAACCTCACCCCCAGAACCGCATGTGGGGCAGCACCGTGGGCTTTCTCAGAGGTGGGGAAGTCCCACCCCACATGCAGAAATCCTTCCATCCACAGTTAAGTGCCCCTCTGTCGGATCCAAGCAAAAGAAAAGCGCTTCCGCGTCTAATCCACTTGCATAAACCTAGATCCATTTTTCACCATTTGATTTTAAGACAGGGCGGGGTAGTGCTAGTATCTGAGAGACCCAGGTCCGAATCCTCCCTCTGTCACGAAAGCTTGCTGGGCTGGTCACACACTCACAACTTAACCTGCTTCACAGGGTTGTTGGGGGGCATGAAATGGGGGGGGGCAATGCAAGTCCTGGTGACCTGGTGAGAGATGTAAAAGTGATTGCACCACTTGGAAACAGTGATCATAATGTTGTTGAGTTCATCATTTGTACAAATAGAGAATTGGCCAAAAAGACTCACACAACCATTTTTAACTTTAAAAGGGGTAATTTCTCTGATATGAGGGGACACGTGGGGAGGAAACTGAAAGGAAAAGTAGAAAGGGTCAAAACAATTGGGGAAGCTTGGGATCTATTTAAAACTACGATCCTAGAAGCTCAAAAAATATATATTCCGCAGGTTAGGAAAGGCACAAACAGGTATAGGAAAAAGCCTGCATGGTTAACAAACAGAGTAATGGAGGCTGTAAAAAGTAAAAAGAATTCCTTTAAGCAGTGGAAAGCTAGTCACAGTGAGGCTGATAAAACGGAACACAGGCTATGGCAAATAAAATGCAAGTCTGAGGTCAGGCAGGCAAAAAGGGAATATGAGGAGCATATAGCAAAAAACGTAAAAACCAACAATAAAACTTTCTTCAAATACATTAGAAACAGGAAACCAGCCAGGGAGGCAGTGGGGCCCTTGGACGACCAAGGGGTAAAAGGAGTATTGAAGGATGATAGGGAAATGGCTGAGAAGCTAAATGCATTTTTTGCCTCCGTCTTCACTGTGGAAGATGAGAAGTGCTTGCCCACTCCAGAACCACTGATTTCAGGAGGGGTGTTGGAAGACCTGAGTCAGATTGAGGTGATGAGAGAGGAGGTCCTAAAACTGATAGACAACTTAAAAACTGAAAAATCACCAGGCCCAGATGGCATACATCCGAGAGTTCTGAAAGAACTCAAATGTGAACTTGTAGATCTCCTGACAAAGATATGTAATCTTTCCTTAAAATCTGCCTCCATTCCTGAGGATTGGAAGGTAGCTAATGTCACTCCCATCTTTAAAAAGGGTTCCAGAGGAGATCCGGGAAATTACAGGCCAGTCAGTCTGACGTCGATACCGGGTAAATTGGTGGAAACCATTATTAAGGAAAGAATTAGTAGGCACATAGATGAACAAAACCTATTGAGGCAGACTCAGCACGGTTTCTGTAAGGGAAGATCTTGTCTCACTAACCTGTTAGTGTTCTTTGAGGGGGTGAACAAACATGTGGACAAGGGGGATCCAATAGATATTATTTACCTTGACTTCCAGAAAGCTTTTGATAAAGTTCCTCATCAAAGGCTCCTAAGTAAGCTCAAAAATCATGGGATAGAAGGACAAGTCCTTTTATGGATCAAAAACTGGCTAGTTCATAGAAAACAGAGAGTGAGTGTAGGTGGGCAATTTTCTCAGTGGAGGGTGGTAAGCAGTGGGGTACCGCAGGGATCAGTACTTGGTCCACTGCTTTTTAACTTGTTCATTAATGATTTGGAGATGGGAGTAAGCAGTGAAGTGGCTAAATTTGCGGATGATACAAAGTTGTTCAGGGTGGTGAAAACCAGTGAGGATTGTGAGGCACTCCAAGGGGATCTGTCAAGGATGGGCGAGTGGGCGTCAACATGGCAAATGGGGTTCAATGTGGCCAAGTGCAAGGTGATGCACATTGGAGCCAAAAATCCTAAATATAAATACACATTGATGGGGTCTGAACTGGCAGAGACTGAGCAAGAGAGAGATCTTGGAGTTGTAGTGGATAACTCACTGAAAATGTCGAGACAGTGTGTGACTGCAATAAAGAAGGCCAATGCTATGCTGGGGATTATTAGGAAGGGTATTGAAAACAGATCAGCCAATATAATAATGCCCCTATATAAATCAATGGTGAGACCTCATTTGGAATACTGTGTGCAGTTCTGGGCACCACACCTTAAAAAGGATATTATAGCTTTGGAAAAAGTGCAGAAAAGGGCAACTCGAATGATAAAAGGGTTGGAACACTTTCCCTATGAGGAAAGGTTAAAGCGCTTAGGGCTCTTTAGCTTGGAGAAAAGACGACTGAGGGGTGACATGATCGAGGTTTATAAGATTATGCATGGGAAAGAGCAGGTAGAGAAAGAGGTACTTTTCTCCCTTTCTCACAATACAAGAACTCGTGGGCACTCCATGAAACTGCAGAGCGGTCGGGTTAGAACGGATAAAAGGAAGTACTTCTTCACCCAAAGAGTGATTAACACATGGAATTCACTGCCACAGGAAGTGGTGGGTGCTACAAGCATGGACGGCTTCAAAAGGGAATTAGATAAGCATATGGAGCAGAGGTCCATCAGTGGCTATTAGCCACAAGGTATAGCTAGGGGCTCTGGGGCAAGTGATGCTCTGTCTTCTTGGTGCTTGGGGGGGGTCAACAGTGGGAGGGCTTCTAATGTCCTGGCCCCACTGCTGGACCTCCTGATGGCACTGGTATTTCTGGCCACTGTGTGACACAGAGTGTTGGACTGGATGGGCCTTTGGCCTGATCCAACATTGGCGTCTCTTATGTTCTTATGTTCTTAAGTCATCTTGTGTCCCCCTCGAGGAAGAAGGTGGGATATAAACGCAGCAACTCCACTGCGAAATCCCTGGCATCTCAAAAGCAGGTCGGTGGCGGGACCGGGGAAGATCTCTGCTGGTCAGAGGGACACCTGGTCTGATCCCGTAGAAGGAAACATCATCCTCAGGAACGGCACCACCTCTAATATATGCTGCGCACGGCAAAGGGCCTTTTCAACTCGTGTAACAGACACCGTAATCTGAGACGGGGAAGAAGACTTTCTTCCAGGGCCAACTGCATAATGGCAAGGCAGACACTGCCACCGCCCCTTTTAGCAAATCATCATTTGGTGATTTGCTTACTCACGCTCTGCACTGCTGACTGTGCAGGCCCACCCAAAAAGGCAAAACCGGGTCTTCTACGTGCATCCTGGGGGAACCTTTATTTTTGTTGGGGGGGGGGGGTTTGCACCGAACTCCCACAAATCCACCATCAGATCACAGACCCGCTCCATCTCAATACACCACACCCTCAAAACCACAGCGCTAACGCTCCCTAACACTGCTATGGCACAAATATTCTGTTTCAGGGAGAAAACCCTATGAACTAACAAGGGCCCGTTTAAAATAACTTAGATCTGACTTCTGCTCATTCCCAGGCCTGAACTGTACAATGCATTTCTTTCCTATACCCCCCCCCATTTCTTTTCCCTCAGAAAACAATTTTGCACCCTGCTGACTGCAGAATTTACCCTGAGGGGCATATGGACCCCTGCCGCCCCTCTCCCCTGAAGCAAGGGGGAGAGGGGGAGGAATGGGGAGGAGAAACTCCTCGAGGCGGGCTTCCTGGGCGCTGTTCCAGGACCTACTCGCCGCCGCTGCCACTGGGGTGCGGAAGAGGAGCCCCCAGCAGGCCTTGCACATCCTACCTTTGCAGGCGGGCAGCGGTGCTGCACAGCTACTCCCTGGCCTGCAGGAGATGGGAGGCTGGTGGACAGGCTGTGCTGATGTGGTAGATGCCCCCCCCCCGCCTCCATCCCCCTGCTGCGCTGGCGGTGGGCACTGCGTATCTGTCCCCGCGGGCGGCTGCCGCAGCCTCTGCAACTGGCTGAGCCTTGACCAGCCCAGCAGGGCCCTCCGTGCCACAAGTCCTCGGCTGCCTCGTGCCGCCTTCAGCTCCTGGCTTTTTGGAGCCGGCAGCTCCCCATCCCCCCTCATGGATCACTGCCTTGTCGTGGCGAGGGGGCTTGCGTGGTTCAATGAAACTGTGGGCTATGCCGTGGAGGGCCACCCAAGACGGACAAGCCACAGAAGAGAACTCAGACCAAGC
>NW_015172564.1:171880-174510 GCF_001447785.1 Gekko japonicus | reverse complement strand
TGATATCTTAGGAATCAGTGAACTAAAGTGGACAGGAATGGGCGAATTTAACTCAGAAGATCATTATATCTACTACTGTGGCCAGGACTCTCGTAGAAAAAATGGTGCGGCCTTTATAGTCAACAAGAGAGTGCAAAAGTCAGTACTGGGATACAATCTCAAAAACGACAGAATGATTTCAGTCCGATTCTAAGGCAAACCATTCAACATCACAGTAATCCAAGTCTATGCCCCAACCACTGATGCAGAAGAGGCTGAAGTGGACCGGTTCTATGAAGACCTACAACACCTCCTAGAACTAACACCAAAAAATGATGTCCTCCTCATCATAGGGGACTGGAATGCTAAAGTAGGAAGTCAAAAGGTAACCGGAATAACAGACAAGTTTGGCCTTGGAAAGCAAAATGAAGCAGGGCAAAGGTTAACAGAGTTTTGTCAAGAGAACACACTGGTCATAGCGAACACCCTTTTCCAACAACCTAAGAGGCGACTCTACACATGGACATCACCAGATGGGCAACACCGAAATCAGATTGACTATATAATTTGCAGTCAAAGATGGAGAAGCTCTATCCAGTCAGTAAAAACAAGACCTGGAGCTGACTGTGGCTCAGATCATGAGCTACTCATTGCAAAATTCAGACTTAAACTGAAGAAAATCGGGAAAACCACGAGGCCATTCAGGTTTGACCTAGATCGCATCCCTGATGAATATACAGTAGAGGTGAAGAATAGATTCAAGGGTCTGGATTTGATAGATAGAGTGCCTGAAGAACTATGGACGGAGGTTCGTGACATTGTACAGGAGGCAGCAATCACCACCATACCAAAGAAAAAGAAATGCAAGAAAGCAAAATGGCTTTCTGATGAGGCTTTACAAATAGCAGAGGAAAGAAGGAAAGCGAAAGGCAAAGGCGAAAAGGAAAGATTTACCCAACTGAACGCAGATTTCCAGAGAACAGCAAGGAGAGATAAGGAGGCCTTCCTGAATGAACAGTGCAAAGTAATAGAAGAAAACAATAGAATGGGAAGGACTAGAGATCTCTTCAAGAAAGTTGGAGAAATCAAGGGAGCGTTCCATGCAAAGCTGGCCATGATAAAGGACAAAAACGGTAGGGACCTAACAGAAGCAGAAGAGATTAGGAAAAGATGGCAAGAATACACAGAAGAACTATACAAGAAAGACCTCGATGTCCTTGACAACCACGACGGTATAATCACTGACCTCGAGCCAGACATCCTGGAATGTGAAGTTAAATGGGCCTTAGAAAGCATTACTAACAACAAAGCTAGTGGAGGTGATGGTATCCCAGCTGAGCTATTCAAAGTCTTAGAAGAGGATGCTGTTAAAGTTCTGCACTCCATTTGCCAGCAAATTTGGAAAACGCAACAGTGGCCACAGGATTGGAAAAGATCAGTATACATTCCAATCCCAAAGAAGGGCAATGCCAAGGAATGTTCAAACTATCGCACAATTGCACTCATATCACACGCTAGCAAGGTCATGCTCAAGATCCTACAAGCTAGGCTTCAACAGTACGTGGATAGAGAACTACCAGAAGTACAAGCTGGGTTTCGAAGAGGTAGAGGAACGAGAGATCATATTGCCAACATTCGCTGGATTATGGAGAAAGCAAGAGAGTACCAGAAAAATATCTACTTCTGCTTCATTGACTATGCTAAAGCCTTTGACTGTGTGGATCACAACAAACTATGGCAGGTCCTTAAAGAGATGGGAGTACCAGACCACCTCACATGTCTCTTGAGAAACCTGTATAAGGGCCAAGAAGCGACAGTTAGAACCGGATACGGAACAACTGATTGGTTCAGCATAGGAAAAGGAGTACGACAAGGATGTATACTGTCACCTTGCTTATTTAATATATATGCAGAGTACATCATGCGAAATGCTGGCCTGGATGAATCACAAGCGGGAATTAAGATTGCTGGGGAAAAGATCAACAACCTCAGATATGCAGATGATACCACTCTAATGGCTGAAAGTGAAGAGGATCTAAAGAGCCTCTTGCTCAGAGTAAAAGAGGAGAGCGCAAAAGTGGGCTTGAAGCTCAACATCAAAAAAACTAAGATCATGGCATCCGGCCCCATCACTCCTTGGCAAATAGAAGGGGAAGCTGTGGAAGTAGTGACAGACTTCACGTTCCTGGGATCCCAGATCACCGCAGACTGTGACTGCAGCCATGAAATTAAAAGACGCCTGCTCCTTGGGAGGAAAGCGATGGCGAACCTAAACAGCATGATAAAAAGTAGAGACATCACCCTGCCAACAAAAGTCCGCATGGTCAAAGCAATGGTATTCCCAGTAGTCATGTATGGCTGCGAGAGCTGGACTATAAGGAAGGCCGAGCGCCGAAGAATAGATTCTTTTGAACTATGGTGCTGGAGAAGACTCTTGAGAGTCCCTTGGACTGCAAGAAGAACAAATCAGTCAATCCTCAAAGAAATCAACCCTGACTGTTCCCTGGAAGGCCAGATAATGAAACTGAAGCTCAAATACTTTGGCCACCAAATGAGAAGGGAGCACTCACTGGAGAAGACCCTGATGCTGGGAAAGATTGAAGGTCAAAGAAGACGGGGACGGCAAAGGATGAGATGGTTAGACAGTGTCA
>NW_015172564.1:162409-171861 GCF_001447785.1 Gekko japonicus | reverse complement strand
CAACTGATGGGTTTAGCATAGGAAAAGGAGTATGACAAGGATGTATATTGTCACCTTGCTTATTTAATATATATGCAGAGTACATCATGCGAAATGCTCACAAGCCGGAATTAAGATTGCTGGGGAAAAGATCAACAACCTCAGATATGCAGACGATACCACTCTAATGGCAGAAAGTGAAGAGGACCTAAAGAGCTTCTTGCTCAGGATAAAAGAGGAGAGCGCAAAAGTGGGCTTGAAGCTCAACACCAAAAAAACCTAAGATCATGGCATCCGGCCCCATCACTCCTTGGCAAATAGAAGGGGAAGTCGTGGAAGTTGTGACAGACTTCACGTTTTTGGGATCCCAGATCACCGCAGACTGTGACAGCAGCCATGAAATTAAAAGACGCCTGCTCCTTGGGAGGAAAGCGATGGCGAACCTAAACAGCACGATAAAAAGTAGAGACATCACCCTGCCAACAAAAGTCTGCATGGTCAAAGCAATGGTATTCCCAGTAGTCATGTATGGCTGCGAGAGTTGGACTATAAGGAAGGCCGAGCACCGAAGAATAGATTCTTTTGAACTATGGTGCTGGAGAAGACTCTTGAGAGTCCCTTGGACTGCAAGGAGATCAATTCAGTCAATCCTAAAAGAAATCAACCCTGACTGTTCCCTGGAAGGCCAGATACTGAAGCTGAAGCTCAAATACTTTGGCCATCAAATGAGAAGGGAGCACTCACTGGAGAAGAAGACCCTGATGCTGGGGAAGACTGAAGGTCAAAGAAGACAGGGATGGCAAAGGAGGAGATGGTTAGACAATGTCATCGATGCAACGAACGTGAAATTGAGCAAACTTCAGAGGACGGCGGAAGACCTGGTGAGATCTTGTCCATGGGGTCGCGAAGAGTCGGACTCGACTGTGCGACTGAACAACAAAAAGCTCCCCATCACTGCCCACAAGGGTGGGTAGGTGGGCTGGCTGAGCAGGGGCGGTAATCGCCCCCCCTGCCCCATTTACGGCTGAATGCCGGCTGGCGTGGTGGCTGAGGCACCTGGGGGGGAGGCCGCAGCCCCTATGCCCCCCTTCATCATCCCTGCCGGGCCAGTGGCTGGTCACTCCGTGGGGACAGGATGCTGGCCCAGACAGCCCACTCCTGCTCGCAGGGACTCTCTGCCTTGTCCCGATCATTTCGGAGAGCCGGAGACCAGCTGTGTGCGCATCCCTCAGGGACGGGAGCTAGCAGACTCTTGCTGGGCCCTGCAGCCCTTGGGGCCCGCTGCTGCGGACTGGGCGGGCGGGAGGCCTCCTCCTCCTGCCACACAGAGAGCTGCTCAGAGGGCCCCGGCACGTCCCCGTGAGGCATGACGAGCAGAGCAGAGCAGAGCAGAGCAGAGCTGGGCCAGGCTGGAGAAGAGCCAGGAGAGCCAGATCTCCTCCCGGGCCCTCCCTCTTCCCTTCTGCCCGGGGACTGCAAGGGCAGGCCGAGTCCTCCCAGCAGCCCAGCCGGCAGCGGAGTCAGTCCGGTGTTGCCCTCTCCCTCGCCAGGCACCTGCCATGCCTCTGGGGAGGGGAGGGGAGGGGGTCTGGGGGCCGAAAGGGGACCTCCTGCACAATGGTCTGCCCGGGTGAAACGGGGCGGGCGTCCCCCTGGGCTTCCCTGCAGAGAGAGAGACACACGCAGAGTTTATTGTCGAACACAAATACCATCTACAGCCATGTCCCGGGGGCTAGGTTTGTAGCTCGGAAACAGCCTTTCGGGTCTCACTCTGCGTCGCAAGAGGATTCACAGATACGGAAGAAGAGAAAGATAACTCTACCCCCCCTCCCCCCACCACCATCTTTGTTACCGGGACCAGACGGGAAGCTCCCCGGTCAGGCTGGCAGCGGCTCTCCTGGGTCTCTGGCGCAGGAAGCCTTTCCCGTCGCCTCCTGCCTGCTCCTCGCTAAGCTGGGGGTGCCGGCAGGGACTGGAGGTGGGACCTCCCTTGCGTGCCACGCAGTGGGGGGGGACCCTGCCCGCAGGGCCACAGCCCCTCCCCCCGCAGGAGTTGTCAGGCTGACAGGCGACCACCCAGGCCTTCGCCACCCAAGCGTATCAATATCTCCAGCGGGGCTATTCACCGCTCAGGAGCCGGTGTGCACGCCGAGGCAGAGATTAAGCAAAATCAGAAATGACATGGGAAATTTATAGACATGAATATTTAATCTCTTTTCCATTAGCAAGCAATGACTGTAGAACCATTTTTAATGAATTGGATAGAAGCAGAATTCATTTCATTAACCTTTAGCATACATGTGTTATTATTGAACCAAACAGGCTGCTGTTCTGCAAATCCAGCTGAGGAGCAATTAGATCTCGCCGAGTGTTTTGACTCCCCGGGATCCCCCTCGGGGAAGCCAGGGGCAGAGAGAGAGAGAGAGGCCGGGCTGGCCACCAAAGGCCCACGTCTTCACAGCCTGCCTGCCCCCAGGAGGCTGGGAGGGCTGGGGAGGATGGGAGAGCCCCTGGGGAAGGCACCCCCAAGCCCTTTTGAGCACAAGGGTCCCCAAAGCTCAGGGGATTTCCACGACACCTTCACTCTCCTCCCCACCCACCCACCCACTGAGTCTGCATCTGGGACAGAGAAGAGAGAGAAAGGCGGTTTCCCACGTTGCCCATTATGGTACCACTCAAATCCACACTCTTCACGATGAGGAGGAGGAAGAAACCTGCCGGGGCGGGGGTGGGGGTGGGCACGGGAGTGTGTACGGGTCGCCCCCCTGGCCTTGCTTCCAGCCACAACGCGGCCACCGCCCACCCGGACGAGGACAATGGCGGCAGCACCTGGGGGGGCGGCCTGGAGGGGCAGTCGCCCTCCCGGAAGGGGGGTCCCGTCCCTGAGCTGTGTGTGTGTGTGTGTGTGTGTGTGTGTGTGTGTGTGTGTGTGTTGGGAACGAGGTGACGCTGCGGTTCCAACAGTGCGAGAGAAGCCATAAGCCCGTGTGGCTCCTAACCGCTGGACCCCACCAACGGTCGGGAGGGAGCACAACGCCCCACAGTGTCCCTCCCCAGCAGGATTGCCTCCATCTTGCCAGCAGGATCCACCTTCTGCTTGTTCGCCCGTAACCATTTAACCACCGCAGACAGGCACACGGGTTCACAATCTCTACCGACAGAGCTTGGGGCGTAGGTATAGATGACAGCCCACTCCAAAGCCATGCATGACTTCTCCCAAGGGCTTGACAGAGTGGTTGAATAGCTAGCAGCCTGGATCTGAGCCCTCCGGAGCCCCACGGGACAAGTCCCACAGGGAGGATAGTTGGTCTCCAACAGCAACCACAGAATCATAGAGTTGGAAGGGACCTCTGGGGTCATCCAGTCCAACCCCCTGCACAAGGCAGGAAATACACAAATACTTCCCCCTCCACACCTGCTGTGACCCCTGTTCCATGCCCAGAAGATGAACAAAAAACCTTCCCGGGTCCCCGGAGCCAAACTAGCCTGGAGAATGATTGCTCACTGTCCCCAAAGTGGCGACCAGCATTTCCCTGGGCGTGTCAGAAAGGGCCACGAGAACGAAGCCCTGAGGCTGCAACCCTTCCTGCCCTCCCTCTCGTGACCTGCCGGAGTTCACAGAATCCGCACGGCTGTCAGACGGCCATCCAGCCTCTGTTTGGAAACCTCCTCCCAAGGAGGAGAGCCCACCACCTCCCGAGGAGGCCTGTCCCACTGAGGAACCGCTCGGACTGTCGGGAAGTTCGGAGCAATTTAAGCCAATCCACTCAGGCCCCGCTTCCAGCCTCCAAGTGTCCCAGCTAGAGGGCCTGGTCCCACAGTCTCAGAGGCTGCCCGTAAATCCACGACGGGCACCAGAGAGGCAGCAGAATGCCCACACGCAACCAGAGAGCCTCAACGGAAGCCCCCAGCCCCCTCCCCCCCCGTCTCTCCGTCCTGGGACCTGGCACCGGCAGTCAGTCTCCCGGGAAGACCTGGAGTTCTTCTGCCACTTCTCTTTCTATCGTCTTGCCGAAGAACAGCAGACCGGAGACCAGGCGATATAACGGGCCCCTTCGGGTTTGGGACAGAACTCTTCCCCTGAGGAAGGACATGCCGGCCGTGGTCTTGGCCAGCATGCTTCAAGCAAGCAGAAGCAGGAACAGCCTGAAGTTTGGAAGAGGCGGCTCAGCTCCCTCAACAGGAGGCCCTTTCCGAGCAATCCTCCCTTGCCAGGGGGCTGGCGGCACTGTTAACACTTCCCCTCCTCTGGCACCAAGTCAGCTTTCCAAGTGCCACAAGGGAAGTGCGGAGCCTTCTCAGCAGCCGAGCCCAGGCCTGGGCCTGCCTTCCAAGGCCTGGGCACACCAAACAGAATTTATTTATTTATTTATTTATTTGGATTTCTATCCCGCCCTCCCCGCAGGCTCAGGGCGGCTAACAAGGGCATAACGCCAGATAATAATAAAACAGTAAAATTCTGACTAAAATTACAAAATAAGCAATTAAATAATTAACAAAAGTTCTTAAAACACTTTCCGGTGCTCTCTACTCATATCCAAATTCTTACAATCAAGATGGTGTTCTCCATGATATAGTTGCGTAACCGTACCCCCCTGTTGTCCCTAGGCATGTCCCACTCCCTCCGATGGAGCCCGCACCAGTGATGACAGTGTGCGGGAATTATAGGGCGTTGGTGGAACAGTAGTGGTGGTGGCTCCTATTCAAAAGCCTGGCGGAAGAGCTCCGTCTTGCAGGCCCTGCGGAACTATACGAGGTCCCGCAGGGCCCGGATCTCCTCTGGGAGCTCATTCCACCAGATAGGAGCCGCCACCAAAAACGCCCTAGCCCTGGTCATCGCGAATTTGACAGTCTTGGGGCCTGGGACATCCAGTAGATTTTGATTCCCCGGCCGTAGTGCCCTTGGGGGAACATGTGGGGAAAGGCGGTCCTTCAGGTAGGCTGGACCCTGGCCATTTAGGGTTTTAAAGGTAACAACCAGCACTTTGAAGCGAATCCGGTACGCTATAGGCAACCAGTGCAGTGCTTTCAGCACAGGCCGGATGTGATCTCGTCTAGGAAGACCCATCAATAGCCTGGCTGCAGCATTCTGCACTAGTTGCAGCTTCCGGATTTGTAACAAAGGCAGCCCCATGTAGAGAGTGTTACAGTAGTCTAGGATCACGTCGGAATCAGATGACTGGTCCACTGGGGTCACTACTGTCTACTCAGACTGGCAGGAGCTCTCTGGAGCCCCACCAGGCAGAGGTCTTTCACATCACCTCCTGCCTTTTAACTGGAGAAGCTGGGATTTGAACCTGAGACCTTCTCTCAAGGGCAGTTCTGGAAAGAGCTCTCTCAGCCCCACCGACCTCACAGGGTGTCTGTTGTGGGGAGGGGGAAGGAGATTGTAAGCCGCTCTGAGACTCCTAGTGAAGGGTGGGGTATAAATCCAACCTTCTCCTCCTTCTTGTCAAGCAGATGCTCTACCACTGAGCCACAGCCCCTCCCCTGACAATACCTGGGAAGGTGTATAACATGACTCACTTGGGTTCCCTTCACTCACTGCTCTCCTAGAACAGATTGCAAAGTTCTCAAAGAGATGGGACACACAGTGGTCATGGGAGACTTCAATTACTCAGATATCTGTTGGAAGTCCAACTCTGCTAAACATGAAAGGTCCAACAAATTCCTGACTTGTCTTGCTGACAACTCCATTTTCCAGGAAGAGGAGGCGGAAACAAGGGGATCTGCTACCTTGGAACTGATTCTTACCAACAGGGAAGAAGTGGTTGGAGAGGTGAAAGTAGTGGGCACCCTGCGTAGCAGTGACCGTGTCATTTTGGAATTTACAGTCTCAGGGAAGGTAAGAGCTGCACGTAGTCAGACATATACAGGCTGGACTTCAGGAAAGCAAATTTTGACAAACTTTTGGTCAGAAATACTTCAGGAGAAGGGAGTTCAAGAGGGATGGGAGTTTCTTAAAAGCGAAATACTGAAGGCCCAATCACAAACGATTCCTACGAGAAGGAAGAATGGGAGGAGCCTGGCTTTCTAAAGACTTGAGGAATAAAAAAAGACTCATTCAGAAAGTGGAAGGAGGGCCTGACAACCAAGGATGAATATAAACAAATATCCAGTGCTTGGGGGGGGGGGGGGAGAGAGTTAGGAAAGCTAAAGGTCCGTATGAGCTTAGGCTAGCGAGATATGCTGAAAACAACAACAACAACAAAGGCTTCTTTTCTTGTCTTCAAAGGAAGAAAAAGAGCAGGGACATGGTAAGCCCATTGCAGGCACAGGAAAGCGAAATTGTAACAGGTGATGGAGAGAGGGGCAGACCTGCACGATTCCTACTATTCCTCAGTCTTGTCTTGCAAGGGAAACTGTGCTCAGCAGGGCAAAAACAGAACCCTTGATGAGGGAAGGGAGTTGCAGCCTAGCATCAGCACAGGAGTGGTACAAAAAGACCTAGTTTGTTTAATAGGAAACAGAGAGTGAGTATAAATGGGCAAATCTTCTCAGTGGAGGGGGTAAGCAGTGGGGTACCGCAGGGATCAGCACTCGGTCCGATGCTTTTTAACTTGTTCATTAATGATTTGGAGGTGGGAGTAAGCAGTGAAGTGGCTAAATTTGCAGATGACACGAAGTTGTTCAGGGTGGTGACAACCAGGGAGGCACTCCAAAAGGATTGTGGCCAAGTGCAAGGTGATGCACATTGGAGCCAAAAATCAAAAATATAAATACACATTGATGGGGTCTGAACTGGCAGAGACTGAGCAAGAGAGAGATCTAGGAGTCGTAGTAGATAACTCAATGAAAATGTCGAGAAACTGTGCGACTGAAATAAAAAAAGGCCAATGCTATGCTGGGGATTATTAGGAAGGGAACTGAAAACAAATCAGCCAGTATCATAATGCCCCTGCATAAATCATTTGGAGTACTGTGTACAGTTCTGGTCACCACACCTCAAAAAGGATGTTATAGCATTGGAAAAAGTGCAAAAAAGGGCAACTAGATAAAAGGGTTGGAACACTTTCCCTATGAAGAAAGGTTAAAGTGCTTGCGGCTCTTTAGCTTGGAGAGACGACGGCTGAGGAGTGACATGATCAAGATTTATAAGATTATGCATGGGATAGAGCAGGTCAAGAAAGAAGTACTTTTCTCCCTTTTTCACAATACAAGAACTCCTTGTGGGCACTCCATGAAATCAGTTTTAGAACAAATCATCAAACAGTCAGTCCTTGAGCATTTAGAAAGGATGGCTGTGATTACCAAGACCAGCATGGGTTTCTCAAGAACAAGTCATGTCAGACTAACTTTATCTCTCTTTTCGAGAAAGTTACTACCTTGCTGGATCAGGGGAATGCTGTAGACATAGTTTATCTTGATTTCAGTAAGGCTTTTGATAAGGTTCCACAAAATATTCTTGTTGACAAATTGGTAAAATGTTATTTGGAGCCTATGACTGTTAGGTGGATCTGTAACTGGTTGACAGATCGCACCTAAAGAGTGCTTGTGAATGATTCCTCATCTTCTTGGAGAGGAGTGACAAGTGGAGTGCCTCAAGGATCTGGCCTGGGACCTGTTTTGTTCAACATCTTTATAAATGATTTGGATGAAATAATAAAAGGAATGCTTATTAAATTTGCAGATGATACTAAACTTGGAGGGGTAGCAAATACAGAGTCAGGATACAGGATGGTTTTGACAGGTTGTAAAACTGGGCTAACAAATAAAATGAATTTCAGCTGGGATAAATGTAAAGTTCTGCATTTAGGTAGGAAAAATCAAATGCATAATTATAGGATTGGAGAGACTTGTCTTGGCAGTAGTATGTGCATAAAGGATCTAGGGGTCTTAGTAGACCATACACTGAACATGAGTCAGCAGTGTGATGCAGCAGCTAAAAAGGAAAATGCAATCTTGGGCTGTATGAACAGAACTATTGTGTCCAGATCATACAAAGTGATGGTATCGCTTTACTCTGCTTTGGTTAGACCTCACCTAGAATATTGTGCTCAGTTTTTGGGCACCACAGTTTAAGAAAGATATAGGCAAGCTGGAACATGTCCAGAGGACGGCAATGAGGATGGTGAGGGGTCTGGAGACCAAGTCCTACGAGGAAAGGTTGAAGGAGCTGGGCATGCTTAGCCTGAAGAGGGGATGAATGAGAGGTGATATATGATGACCATCTTCAAGTACTTGAAGGGCTGTCATAGAGAGGATGGTGCGGAGTTGTTTTCTGTTGACCCAGAAAGTCAGACCAGAACCAACGGGTTGAAATTAAATCAGAAGAGTTTTCGGCTAAACAATAGGAAGAACTTCCTGATGGTTAGAGCGGTCCCTCGGTGGAACAGGTTTCCGCAGGAGGTGGTGGGCTCTCCTCCTTTGGAGGTTTTCAAACAGAGGCCAGATGGCCATCTGACAGCAATGCTGATTGTGTGGACTTAGGCAGATCATGAGAAGGAGGGCAGGGAGGGTTGCATCAGTGCTTAGTACTTGTGGCACTTCTTACACGCCCAGGGAAATGCTGATCATCACTTTGGGGTCAGGAAGCTATTTTTCTCCAGGCCGGTTTGGCTGGGGATCCTGGAAGTTTTTTGTCATCTTTTGGGCATGGAACAGCAGTCATTGCGGGTGTGGAGGGGGAGGTATTTTGAATTTCCTGCCTTGTGCAGGGGGTTGGACTAGATGACCCTGGTGGTCCCTTCTAACGCTTCAATTCTATGATTCTTCCAAAATGGCACCCATTTCCCTCAGTGCTGAAAGGGAGTTTCTCTCCCGTTTCAAACCAGAGGGGCCGTGGCTCAGTAGAAGAGCATCTGCTTGGAATGCTGAAGGTCCCAGGTTCAATCCCTGGTATCTCCAGTCAAAAGACCTGGCAGCAGGTGATGTGAAGGACCTCTGCCTGAGACCCCGGAAAGCTGCCGCTAGTCTGACGAGACAGCACTGACCAGGATGGACAAAAGGGCGTCTGATCCAGGCTCAGGCAGCTTCATGTGTGTTCAGAGGAAAGTCTCTGGGAGGGGAGGGGCTAAGATGCAAGCCACGAGGAGGAGCCCCACTGCCCAGATGTCTTTGCAAACACCCATAAGGCCGTGTCCGTCACTCTCACGGCCAGAGGCAGAGAGGCACCTGCAGAAGCCAGAACTGCCCCGTCACTCTCGGGCCAAGTCTGCGCGCGCACGGAAGCGCTTATGCCATGAATAAAACTTGGTGGGTCTTCAAGGCGCCTGACCGGACTCCAACGCTTCTCCACAAGGCATTGAGGAGGGCAACTGACCAAGCAGTCCCCCTCCCCCAGGAAGCAGAATGAGCATCCGCACCAGAGGCTGAAGCCATCGGCCGGCTGCAGACCACCACAGAGCTCCCTTGGCCCCCCCAGAACTTGCCCTGGCAGCCGGCCGGGTGGCCACAACCCCTGGCAAAGACCAGGGCAAGCCGCTCACCCCCCCCCCCTCCACGGACAACCCAGGGGTTTTTTGCCCCGCCCG
>NW_015172564.1:161183-162015 GCF_001447785.1 Gekko japonicus | reverse complement strand
GTGAGGTTACTTCAAAGAGTTCATCCTCTCAAGGTGCCACCTCCTCCTCCTCTTCCTCCTCCTCCTCCTCCTCCTCCTCTAGGGAAACTGGTCTGCACGGCAGGGACTCCGTCTGCAAGTCCTCCAGGCCCCACCTGGAGGATGGCCACCCTGGCTCCAGGTCAGTCCCGCAACGGCCCTCTCCGTGCAGCGGCCTCCCAGGCCTCTCCCCTTCCTCTGGGAAGCACAAGGAGGGTGACCCAACCGCAGGGTTAATCCAGCGGGAAGCTGGATGGGAAAGGGGAGGCTGAGTGGAGTCGCCCTGTGGATTTGTCCTCTGGGGACTCTGCTCCGAGCAGAAGATCTGGCGCTTATGAGTGTGCACCCTCCCTCCCTCCCTCCCCCCCCACGTGTAAGTCTGTCACAAAACCAGCACGCCCATCTGACACCACCCAGTCTGGGACAGAAGCACCCCTCGCTCTCGGGACAGACCCGGGCTTGTGGGGAGGAAGAGGCCACGCGCACACACACACACACACACACGAGAGGCATCAGCTGGGGGGCGGGGGGGCGCCAGGGTGCTTGGACCATGGCTGGCTGGGGCAGGGGGCTCTCCTCCTCATCCGGCTCCCAACACCTCGGTGCACCACTTGGTGGGTGCTGCTTTGTGCGCACAAACCGGCTCCTGAGGCGCACCAACCCGCGGGTGGCAGCAGGAAAGAGCAGAGCCGGCCACGGATTCTGGGACCACCTGCTCAGGGCCGGCTTCCTGCTCACCCCCTCAGGTGGGGAAGGCTGGGTGCAGAGCCGCCTCCCCAGCCAGCCTGGGACATGGGGCGGGGCCCTCGGAAGA
>NW_015172564.1:158062-161048 GCF_001447785.1 Gekko japonicus | reverse complement strand
CAGCTAGAGAACGACACCCTCCCCCCCCCACCACCAAAAGCCCCCTTCCCCCCTGGAGACCAAGAAGCCCCCCTAACTGTCCCAGCTGGCTCCCCCGGGGGGGCGCCCTCCTCGGCACTCCCGCTGGCCAGATGGGCAGGTGTGTGTGTGTGTGTGTGTGTGTCATCCTGCTCCAGCCTCTTGGCAGCTTCACCTGCTCCTGCCCAGACCGGAGCTGAGGGGCACGGGGGTCCTCCCGTGGGCGGGGCTTGGGAGGGCTGGGAAACAGGGTCCCGCCCCTCCGGCCCAACGCCTGCCTGGCCACCCGCTCCACAGACGGCATGGCCTCGAGAGACCATTCCCTGGGCCAGAAATCGCCCTCTCCCTCTTCCCCTCCAAACCCCAAGGAGGTCTTCCGGCCACAAAGCTGACTGAGCTTCACCTCCCCGTGAAGACCTCCGGCTTCATCATCCAGAGTGCTGCCAGAGTCCTTATCTGACACCACTGGATCCCTCGGGAAAGAACCAGCACCGCGGCCTGCCTCTGTCCCAGGAGAAAAGGCACAGGAGACACTGTTCCCTCCAGCCCCAAGGACAGTCAGCGCCGGCGACATCCCAGCCGCACACACGCACGAGAGAATTCCTTTCCAGCCAGCAAGGCGTCAGCTGCCCAAGGGCTCAAGAGAAACCCCACTCCCTGCACTCTCTCTGGAGCCAACGTCCACGGCCCTGGAAAGAGTCCTCCTCCAAACCCAGACGGCTGGACAGGGGATGGACGACAGGCAGGAGTTCAGCCAGCCAGGCTCCAAAAGGCTGGGACTCGGCACGTTTCTGTCTCGGAAGCATCCCCCTTGCCACGAGGAGGCTCACTTCTGTCTCCGCTACTGAGCTTTGGTGTGAAAACATTTTGCCCTCAAAGGAACGCCACACAGAACCAAGCCCAGCATGACTTCGGCCCACCAGGTGCCAGCAGCAAGCCCCCCCCCCCGCGGCTTCTGAATTCTGCACGCTCCCAGAGAAAACCTCCTCAGAGGCTCCGCTACTCCAGCCGAGCCGCACAGCTGGCCCACTCCAGTTTGGAAAAGGAAGGAGGGGAGTGCAAACCTGTCAAGGACCTCCCATGGGGATGTGCGGCGGCAGCGGCAGCAGCACCAGAACAGGGGACCTTTGCTTCCCACAGCCTTGCTAAGCCTGCCAGTGGCCCAGTCGTGACCTCTCGAATGCCACGCATCCAACTCAGACCCTTCAAGCAGCCCAAACCCTGCCTACAGGGGGGGGGGGAGGAGCAGCAGCAGCACAGCAACGGGGCTCAGAGCATCAAAAACCAGGGCTGTCTGTCAAACTAAGAAGAAGTCACAGACTGGCGGTTTCTAGGAAGTCTGCTCTGTATTTTCAGCAGTGCAGAAAGAGCTCATTAAGTCGCACAAGGGATGTGTTACGTATTGAGCCCAAGCCTTTCCTCTTGCTGCTCCTAGAATGGGCTGAGCTTGCTTCTCCAGAACAATAGCTCGCCTGGATCCAGGAACTAGCCAACAGATAAGCGGTGTAAGGTAAATAGCCTATCACTGGGAGTGGGTGTGTGTTGGGTGTGGTGTTTTGCATGCATATAAGCAGGGCTCCAGCCCTGCTAGCTTCGAAATCACTTAATAAACCTGAGCTGATCACTGCAATGCATCTAGAACCCAGTATGCCACTTCCAAAAGGGAGAAAACAGTTAAGAGAGTAGAATTAACTTTTCAGATCACCGTGAAAAATTTGTTTTATTTGCTTCATTTCTACTCCAACATTCATCCTGGTGGGGGGGGGGCAGAGTGGTTTCCGTTCTTCTTCTCTCCTTTGTGTTAGCTTCACAACGACCCTGTGAGGCAGCTTGTGTTGAGTCCGTGTGACTGGCCGAAGGTCACCCAGAAAGCTTCCATGGCAGTTCGGTGTAGTGGTTAAGTGCGCGGAGTCTAATCTGGGAGAAGTGGGGTTTGATTCCCCACTTCTCCTCCACTTGCACCTGGCTGGATGACCTTGGGCAAGCCATGGTTCTTACAAGAGCTGTTCTTGGAAAAGAGCAGTTTCTGTCAGAGCTCTCTCAGCCCCCGCCTCCCTCACAGGGGGTGTCTGTTGTGGGGAGGGGAAGGGAAAAGGAGTTTGTCAGCCGCTCTGAGACTCCCTTGGGTAGTGAAGGGCCATGGGGTATGAATCCAACCTCTTCTTCTTCTTCTAGTTCAGCGTCCTAACCCCGGTGCCCCGTGTGGGTTCTCTGAGCAAACTAGACAAACCGAACAGGAGGCGGCAACAGGGCTAGTGCAGACAGGCCTCCTGCTGTCCAAAATGCTTTAGGGCATGTGGCGGAAGAAGGGCTCCTGCTTTCCCACCGCGGGGTACCCCTGACACTGCCCTCTCGCTCAGCTCTCTCCCCACTTCCAGCAGATTTCCAGCACGGCAGACCTCAGCGGCCTGTGGCAGGAGGGCGGTGGTGAGAGCAGAAGGAGACTGGCAGACCCTAGCCCCTCCGCCAACCCCCCTCTCGAGCTCAGCACCTGGGGAGGGGGGGGAGAGGCGAGGGAAGGGCCGACTGGCAGAGCGTCACGAGGGGTCCTCCCCCCCCCCAGGGCAGGATCGCTCCCTCCTGGGCAGGCCCGCTTGCCTGCACGGTCTTCTTCCTCCTCCCCCGTCCTCCGTGGCTCCTGGGCCTGGCACACAAAGGGGCGGCACACGCCCTATAGCCATGCGCTGCTTCCAGTCCTCTGCTCTTCCCCTTTATTGCAAACCTCTGAAGCACCAAGTAAGGCAGCGGTTGCTATGGAAACCGCTTGTTTTTATTGAACTGTTCCAAAGAGGTCAAGAAACACGGGTCTGGCTGATCCTGCACTAGTAGGACATCTGCTTCCCTTTAGCTGCCCGCCCTTCTTCCCGATTGGAGGGCCTGCCGGCCCACGAGCCTGCAGCTGTAGCCCCCACCCTGGTCTTCTGCTGAACGCCCCCCCCCCCCACCCTCCCCTCAGCCCCGCAAACCT